>NC_092336.1:150268333-150601666 GCF_046630445.1 Rutidosis leptorrhynchoides
TATAACTCTTTTATATATTGTATATAAATAATTAATACTTATATGTTAGAGTTTTATTAAAATATTTAATTAGAATATATAATATATGTCTTTTATGATAATGTATTAAAATTTATATTTACATATATGATTAGATAATATATATATATATATATATATATATATATATATATATATATATATATATATATATATATATATATATATATATATTTATTTATTTATTTATTTATTTATATGTTATGTGTAACTTAATTAATGTTTTATAATAACATCATTTTATTTTGAAGGAAATAGTATGTAAGGTTAATATAGTCATGATATGTAGTAAATATATTTTTATATAAATATCTTTTGTTTAAACTATTAATTATAAATATACTAAAGTAACGATAATAATATCAATAATTTGATTTAATAATGATAATACTAGTCATTTTATTTGTAGTAATAATAATACTAGAGCTATATATATATTTATACCAATCTTTTTACTTTATAATTTGTATAAAAATAGAAATAGAAAAGTTTATACCCTTGAGATCAATGAATGAGGAAGACGGTTGTTCGTTGGGTTTGGAACTCGGTAATAGAATGATCGAACAACAAAAATTTTAACTGATCCGAAGTGGTTTAGTTTGGTTGTTCGTTAATAATAACCCAAGCGATTTAATCCAACAAGAACTAGTTAAAGGCCCATTACTTAATCCCAAAATTAATAGATTAGTGGCCTGCAGCCCAACCTATCTTTAGTCCATGAACTAATTAAAAGAAGCCCAATGTAAGGTCCATTAATAAAAGAAAGTCCAAGTTGTAATCTTCATAAGGATTAAGTGGCCCAATCACTTGGTTAACCCAATAGCCAAAAATAAAAATTTACAAGCCATCGTCAAGTTAGGATCCCATAGTAAGAAACCCTCGATGTCTTTTAGTTCACCAGCGATGACTGCCAGCCATAATTTATACTGCTACCATCCTCGATTTATATATATATACAGAATCATTATCATAACATTAATCGTCATCAATATCATCAGGTACCTCACACATAAAATCACGATCATAAGCATAATCATGATATAACCTTTTCATCTTCATCGTTATTATTATCATGTTATCATCATCGTTATTATTATCATCTCCTTCGTGCGAGAGTGTGTTGGGTCACAATTTGAAAACAGAAACAGATATGTGTAGCTGCAGTAGCAGCAGGAATCACGAATTGAGTTAAGTTCGTGTATCGAACAGCATCAAGCTTATTAATTTGATTATTTGATAAAGAATTCCAATATAAATTGCAGTCCAAGATAACGATTCAGCCAAATCCGAATTGATTTAATCACTAGTAATTGCTTCATGAATAAAGTAAGAATGAAAGGTAGGGTCCTTGATCCAACATATTTGTTAGATAGCAAGTGGGGAGTATTAGAAGAATTTGGTGGTGATGATTAAATAAATCGGGCGTGTAAAAAAAATGGAGTCAAGATAGCTATCGTAGGGACAAGCATACTTACTTTATTTGTTTTCCTCTTCTATTTCAACCGACACATAAAGCAATAGATTAAATATAGTAATATACTTAACCTTTAACAAAATGGAGTGGGTGAGGTGGAGTCATAAGCTTGATAGGTGTCGGCCGTTAAGTCCTTAAATTTGTCCCATCGAAACCATCACTATCTCTTTAATAATTATGGAATTATCATACTTGTGGCAATAACAGAAGAAAGAAAGGAAACAGGAAAAACGCAGCAGCAGTAATTAGTTTAATGGGTGATTGTTTAGATGGGTTTTGATGTTTGTTTGGTCAAAGTAGAAAACAGAATCCAAACACTAGTGGCGTAGCAGTAACAGTGGTTGTTTTAACAGTGGTTGTTTGGACGGTAGGAAGATGGTGGTAATAGTGGCGGTTCATGGTGGAAGTGTGGGTTAGGGTGATGGTAGAAGGTGGCTTCAGGAAAGTGGTGCTGACTTGTTCACTTCGGCATCAAACAAAGAAACAGGAATAACTGTAGTTGTATAGATGGTTTCGATGGTGGTGTGGTTCTTTGGTCTCAAACAGAAACAAATCATAGTAGTTGCAAATGACGATGGTTATAATTTAAGAGAGGTGGTTGATGGTGAGCATGGTGGTGATTCGGCTTGAAAGTGTGAAGGAGATCAATGGTTGAGTAATGATGAGACAAGGAAGAAGGAAGAAAGATAGAAAGATGATGATTGTGAATACTTCTCTTTTAGATAGTATCTAGCATGTATCATGTATATGAATATATAATATATTTGAGGGAAATGCAGTAATAATCTTTGATCAATATCTGATTCGTGAGAATGATGTTTAACAACTACACACAAGAAATAGACAGGATCAGAATTGAAGAAGAAAAAGAAATAAAAAGTGAAAGTGATGGCCAACTGAATTTGGATCTTATAAGTTTATATACGTATTTTATCTATATTTATGTATACATATATAATCGAATTTATATACATGTTTATGTATTTGTCTTGTATTTATATGTATAATATAGTTTTATATATAGTAGTTATAATCTGTGCGTATATTAGTATATATATGTACAACCGTATATATATCAGTAATTATATATTATAATTAATCTCTTTATATAATTTTATTAATATTACACTTAATATTATAAATGATAACAATAGTAATAATATAATAATAATAATATTAATATAAATAATAGGGATAATAATAATGATGTCCTAATAATAACTAAGATAATACTTTTATTACTACTCATAAAAATAATGTTATTAGTTTTGATAACAATAATATTAGTAGTAATATAACAAATTAATTGTATATAATAACTCTTAATAAATTTAATAGTATTGTATAATAATAACAATTTATAATTTAACTTGTAATTAAATATATTAATATTACATTTTACTAATTAGGTAGTATCTAATAACTATATATATATATATATATATATATATATATATATATATATATATATATATATATATATATATATATATATATATATATATATATTATCTATACACAAATGTTCGTGAATCGTCGGGAAATAGTCAAAGGTTAAATGCATTCATGTAACTGTTCCAAAGTTTTCGAGACTCAACATTACAGACTTTGCTTATCGTGTCGGAAACATATAAAGATTAAGTTTAAATTTGGTCGGAAATTTCCGGGTCGTCACAGTACCTACCCGTTAAAGAAATTTCATCCCGAAATTTGAATAAGGTCGTCATGGCTAACAATAAAAATGTTTTCATGATGAATATGAGTTGATAAACAGAGTTTTATTATTATTGATCAATATAGATAACGTGATTCGATTATGTGAAGCGTACGAATGAAGCTATCACAAAAGATGTAGATGAGTAAATGCAGATTTGTCGGTGACGTAGTCATGGTTGAATTTAGAAAATAAGGTGTGTCTTAACTTTTGACGTAGTCTGGTTTGAATTCCGGAATTCAAGGGGTTTAGAGAAAATCTTGGAAATCTATAAGATCTGTTTCTTTAAGATTTATGGAAAATTAGGATCCTCTTTAATTTAATGCGATTATCTGTCTCGATTACTTTGTCTGGTATCTTTTCTATAAATGAACTTCTTCTGTTCCATTATTTTCACCACTCCCATTCTTTGTTTCTCGATCCATGCTTTCAAACGATTGTAAAAATGCTTAATCCAGTTCTGATCTTTGTCCTCATCCTTACTACCACGATATTCATTCTCCTTTTCCAACTTCCACCAGAGGAATATGCTTTCTTCTACTTCGCCCTTGGGGTTATGGTGTTTTTAATTCTCCCGTGTCTTTATGTTGCGATAAACATTGACATACACGGTTTGTAATTTATGTGTTGTTATCGGGCTTTATATTCTCCCTTATCTTTCGAAGCTCTATGCTTTTGTTTTCTCTTTCTGACTTCAAGTCAAGCGAATAATGGTCCAGAATTTGTAGATATAGAGTTTCGAATAATTATAATGTTCTAAGCAGAAAGGAATGTATTAGCACGATTTGATTTGTCAAATTACCAGAATTCCTGAGGATGGAACTATCAAGAATATACTTTCTTGATATGTTCAGAAGTTAAGGAGAATGAAGGAGTTATGTAACATGGCACATGATGACGTTATGATCTGTGAATCATCACGTTCCATTAGAAACTCAGCATGACTTACTGTAATATAATCACGTTGGCCAAGCGCCATTATATTATACTAATTTATGCTTCAATTCCCAATACTTCTCCACAATTCATTCATAATTTATACTTAGATTTTACGGAAGTTTCTAATATAATGAAATACAGAAAACGCGAAGAGGTAGATAATTTCGAACAAGAGTATTTATGAAAATATCCTCAGAAATATCGAAGATATTTATGATGATATTTTGGAATTTCTAAGTTCGAAGGTTGGTGAAGAAAAATTTTCCGCAAGATTTTAACATGACTTCGGAGCAAGATATTCTCTAAAGATTTCATCGGATCCAGAATTACCTGCATTCTTTGAATATTGGGTTTGGTCCTTGTATTTATCCTTGGTCTCCTTCATGGTTAGCTCAATCTGTTTTTCAGTACTAAATTTTCTATCGAGCGTTCCCAACATTCCATTCTTTATCATCAAACTTGTGGCCATTTAGACCATCTACCATTTTTATGTTTCCTCTGCATTTAATGCTACGATATCTGAATCATCGATTATCAATCCGAGGTGCTTTCAAGAGAATTGTGTTTTTAAATGCTGATGGTAATATGGTGGAATATAAAAGGTTCTCTGGTAACAATAAAAGAGTACACATATATATCAAGGTTATAATAAGGTTGTTTCGAATGAAAAGTCGAAGTTGTCTTGTTGGAGTTGTGAAAAAATTTGCTACTTTGAAAGGAATCACCAAGTTATTTTGGGTGATAATAACACTAAATGAATTAGCACAGCTACGTGTTAAACCTTTAGTCAGTTGCCGAGGGTTTCTCAGGTGCATAACTATATGCATAAATCTTTCCTTCTGAAGATGAAGTGCGGTTGGTTCATCCTCTCGATTCAGGTGTTTTCAAGAATCATGAAAGGTTTGAACGCAGATTGAAATAGTCAAGATTCAAATGAGGTTTAAAATGAAATCAAGTGGCAAACTTGAAGAATTGTTTAGTTTCATATGTTATAATCAATATTTTAATTCATTTTAATTATCCAATATTGACAGTCCAGAGTTAGCAGTCCAATATTTAATATATAATATTCGAATTAATTAATACGTATCGTGACCCGTGTACATGTCTCAGACTCGATCACAACTCAAACTATGTATATTATTGTAGAATCAACCTCAACCCTGTATAGCTGACTCCAGCATTACTGCATATAGAGTGTCTATGGTTATTCCAAAAATATATATAGATGCGTCGATATGATATGTCAAAACCTTGTATACGTGTCCCGATATTTAAAGTGCGTAAAATAAATAACAGGAATTAAATGATGATAAATAAAATTGCGAGAATTAAAATTGCGATAAATAAAATGCGATAAATAAATTGCGATAAGCAAATTGCGATAAATAAAAGGTAATACGGAATTAACAGTTAGCTAGGAATAGTTAGCGTGGATTCTTAACAAAATTTCTCATAGTTAATTTGTTTGTTTCTAACAAATTTTTTTGTCCAATGTTTTCTTCATTATGCCACTTGTTGGATTCTGATAAATCAAAATCCAAATATGAAATTGGATGAAAATAGTTATTCTGCGGTGAACGGATTCGTATATCTGTGTATGTAGGTAGAATAGTAAATGACTGTTGAATCGGAATTGAAAGAATGTACAGTGTAACTTATTAATGTGAAATCTAAATATTCCTCGGGTATTACCTACCCGTTAAAATATTTTCACCATTAATAATTAGTACAAAAGAATTTTTAATTACAATCTTTATGAAAATATACTTACATATATATTTTCTTCAGATGTAATCATGGATTTAATGAGTAGATATAATATTAACTCATTTGATTTAGAACAAGAATACATAATCTCTGAAATATTAGAGATTACATAATCATCATGAAGAACGAAGATACGCGATGTAGAACAAGATGTAGAACGAAGATTGTGTTCGAGGTATAGATTGCGATGTTGAGGTGTGTGATGTTGAGGCTTATGTTTTTGGTAGTACTGGTGTTGCCGGTGCTGTTGCTGAAGCTGTTAAGGTTTGCACTATATTTTCCAAGGCTATAACTCGGGCGCGAAGCTCGTTGACTTCTTCTATTATACCGGGATGATTGTCGGTTCGGACGAGTGAATGAATAAGATTTAGAATTTTAGATAGAATATAATCGTGGCGAGATACTCTGGAAATGAGTGTGAAAATGATGTTTCGAATAGGTTCGCCAATAAGTGCATCAGGTTCTTCATCAAGAGGTGAAGTTGGTTGGTGGAAAGGATCACCTTCTTCTCGTCTCCATCGATTAAGTCGACTACGAACCCATCAGATGAATTGGTTGATTCATTCTGGTGACACTGCTTTCGGAGCTTAGGTGAAACTCCATATCGAAATAGCTGTCGGAATCCAAGGAATTTGAACTGGTTGAGGAATCCATCTCGTACGATCAGATGGTGGATTTTCGATAAGAAATAGATTATAGGATGTAGATTAGTACCCTGTAATACATAATTTACATATGCATATATAATACTAAAATCTCATACGTTACAGAGGAATCTACGGAAGCTGTCAGGCAAAGGTAACAATAACAGATACGCTAAGATATGAATTTATCTATACACTGTCTATGCAATAGAGGCAGTAAGACGTGTCTAGACTTTAAGGATGATAAGCAAATAATTTTCGACACTAAATGATAAGCAAAACTTTTGACATGCAGACACGGTCGAAGTCCAGACTCACTAATGCATGTTAACAACTATCAGTTAGACACACTAATGCAAGACCTGGTTCGCTAAGACCACCGCTCTGATACCAACTGAAAGGACCCGTCCTAATCCACTTGGATGAAATCTTCCACAGTTGGTCCCATTGCGAGGTATTGAACTCTATATGCCATGAACGACTCCATGTAATATCTCTAAATGAGCAAAGGCACAGCGAAAGATTTCTTTCATACCTGAGAATAAACATGCTTTCAAGTGTCAACCAAAAGGTTGGTGAGTTCATAGGTTTATCATAAAACAATAAAATTCATCATTTTAATAGAACACAAGATCTAAATCCTGCATGGTACAAATGGGCCCGAATCCTATACCCACCTGTAATGTACATGCGATATCTTTTAAATACAGTACACCTTTCTCGTATACGAAATCATCTTTCATAAATCTTAGTAACCGTACACATATCTTGTGCACAAAAAATAACATACACATAACCTGTGTATAAAATCATTCTCTCGATACATAACATTCACTTTTCATTGCTTTCATAGCTTGGCTTGGTAACCGACCTTAACATATAATGCGCATAATAATATCCCCAAAACAGAACATCTCATCTGTATAATAATCATATAAACTTCGAAGTACTAAACACCACGCCCACTAGCCCTTCCGTCTAGTGAACATTCTGGGTGGGGGTGTTAAACCCGGTAGCTACCTTTAGGATTCGAGTCAATTAGGCGTGCACTAATTCTCAAAATTAGTGATGTTCCCAAATTCTTAGGTTACCAAACAATAATAATCAGGGAAAAAATATTCATATCACTTATGGCAATTATGACGTCCACATAATTCAATGGTGGCAATTATCACGTCCACATAATTCATTCGAGGAATGTTTTGCTTGTGTCTATCTCGTCAAACATTTATAAAAGCATTTCATGTAATCGCAGTTCAAAATGTATTTCAAAAGCATTTAATAAAGCAGTTGTAAAAGTAGCGCATGTATTCTCAGTCCCAAAAATGTAAAGAGTAAAAGGGAATCAAATGAACTCACCATACTGTATTTTGTAGTAAAAATACATATGACGTCTTTTAACAAGTGTAGGGTTGACCTCGGATTCACGAACCTATATCAGTTGTATATATTAAAACATATAATAATAATAATTAAACAAATTTTATATATTAATATTATTGCTATACTTGTTATAATAATAAATTATATGTTATATTACTTAATTATAACTATTTTATATATTGTATATAAATAATTAATACTTATATGTTAGATTTTGATTAAAATATTTAATTAGAATATATAATATATGTCTTTCATGATAATGTATTAAAATTTATATTTACATATATGATTAGATAATATATATATATATATATATATATATATATATATATATATATATATATATATATATATATATATATATTTATTTATTTATATGTTATGTGTAACTTAATTAATGTTTTATAATAACAGCATTTTATTTTGAAGGAAATAGTATGTAAGGTTAATATAGTCATGATATGTAGTAAATATATTTTTATATAAATATCTTTTGTTTAAACTATTAATTATAAATATACTAAAGTAACGATAATAATATCAATAATTTGATTTAATAATGATAATACTAGTCATTTTATTTGTAGTAATAATAATACTAGAGCTATATATATATATATATATATATATATATATATATATATATATATATATATATATATATATATATATATTATACCAATCTTTTTACTTTATAATTTGTATAAAAATAGAAATAGAAAAGTTTATACCCTTGAGATCAATGAATGAGGAAGACGGTTGTTCGTTGGGTTTGGAACTCGGTAATAGAATGATCGAACAACGAAAATTTTAACTGATCCGAAGTGGTTTAGTTTGGTTGTTCGTTAATAATAACCCAAGCGATTTAATCCAACAAGAACTAGTTAAAGGCCCATTACTTAATCCCAAAATTAATAGATTAGTGGCATGCAGCCCAACCTATCTTTAGTCCATGAACTAATTAAAAGAAGCCCAATGTAAGGTCCATTAATAAAAGAAAGTCCAAGTTGTAATCTTCATAAGGTTTAAGTGGCCCAATCACTTGGTTAACCCAATAGCCAAATATAAAAATTTACAAGCCATCGTCAAGTTAGGATCTCACAGTTAGAAACCCTCGATGTCTTTTAGTTCACCAGCGATGACTGCCAGCCACAATTTATACTGCTACCATCCTCGATTTATATATATACAGAATCATTATCATAACATTAATCGTCATCAATATCATCAGGTACCTCACACATAAAATCACGATCATAAGCATAATCATGATATAACCTGTTCATCTTCATCGTTATTATTATCATGTTATCATCATCGTTATTATTATTATCTCCTTCGTGTGAGAGTGTGTTGGGTCACGATTTGAAAACAGAAACAGATATGTGTAGCTGCAGTAGCAGCAGGAATCACGAATTGAGTTAAGTTCGTGTATCGAACAGCAGCAAGCTTATTAATTTGATTATTGGATAAAGAATTC
Organism: Rutidosis leptorrhynchoides; assembly: GCF_046630445.1. Taxonomy (NCBI): domain Eukaryota; kingdom Viridiplantae; phylum Streptophyta; class Magnoliopsida; order Asterales; family Asteraceae; genus Rutidosis; species Rutidosis leptorrhynchoides. The sequence goes on from NC_092336.1 coordinate 150,277,780, forward strand.
CAATAAAAATTGCAGTCCAAGATAACGATTCAGCCAAATCTGAATTGATTTAATCACTAGCAATTGCTTCATGCATAAAGTAGGAATGAAAGGTAGGGTCCTTGATCCATCATATTTATTAGATAGCAAGTGGGGAGTATTAAAAGAATTTGGTGGTGATGATTAAATAAATCGAACGTGTAAAAAAATGGAGTCAAGATAGCTATCGTGGGGACAAGCATACTCACTTTAGCAAAATGGAGTGGGTGAGGTGGAGTCATAAGCTTGATAGGTGTCGGCCATTAAGTCCTTAAATTTGTCCCATCGAAACCATCACTATCTCTTTAATAATTATGGAATTATCATACTTGTGGCGATAACATGAGAAAGAAAGGAAACAGGAAATAACGCATCAGCAGTAATTAGTTTGATGGGTATTTTATCTATATTTATGTATACATATATAATCGAATTTATATACCTGTTTATGTATTTGTCTTGTATTTATATGTATAATACAGTTTTATATATAGTAGTTGTAATCTATGCGTATATTAGTATATATATGTACAACCGTATATATATCAGTAATTATATATTATAATTAATCTCTTTATATAATTTTATTAATATTACACTTAATATTATAAATGATAACAATAGTAATAATATAATAATAATAATATTAATATTAATAATAGGGATAATAGTAATGATGTCCTAATAATAACTAAGATAATACTTTTATTACTACTCATAAAAATATTGTTATTAGTTTTGATAACAATAATATTAGTAGTAATATAACAAATTAATTGTATATAATAACTCTTAATAAATTTAATAGTATTGTATAATAATAACAATTTATAATTTAACTTGTAATTAAACATATTAATATTACATTTTACTAATTAGGTAGTATCTAATAACTATATATATATATATATATATATATATATATATATATATATATATATATATATATATATATATATATATATATATATATATATTCATGTTATCTACACACAAATGTTCGTGTATCGTCGGGAAATAGTCAAAGGTCAAATGCATTCATGTAACTGTTCCAAAGTTTTTGAGACGCAACATTACAGACTTTGCTTATCGTGTCAGAAACATATAAAGATTAAGTTTAAATTTGGTCGGAAATTTTCGGGTCGTCACACTTACAGTTAATATTAAAAAGTATTGTTATTATTAAGATTATCATGATTTGAATTATCATTTTATTTTAATTATTAGTAAATATAAATATAAATATTGTTATTACTATTATTAATAAAATAATAATAATTATTGTTATTTCAAAATAATACAACTTTTATTCATTATTATTATTATCTATAATATTTAAATGTGTGATACAAATACATTTTCATCACCCGTAATATAATTACATTAATAATACATACCACTATATTTCTATGATATTAAGTAAACTTTATAAATTTTATTACTTAAGAAATATAAAAGTATATTTTTATCATATATATATATTTTAATATAAATTTTCATTAATAAATGACTTTTATTAATTACTATAATAAAATATGATAAATATATTTAAATATATAAAATGACTATATTTATGTTATACAATTTTTGGAAATCATTTTTAGATTAGATGACTTTTGTTGACTTTTGCATATTAGTCTCGAGCATTAGGATTGTGATACACTACGGTTTAACCAAAATTGTTAGACAGATATTGACCAACATATAAATATATATAATTAATATAGGTTCGTGAATCCGAGGCCAACCCTGCACTTGTTCAGTGCCGTCATATGCATTATTGCTACGAAATACAGTATTGTGAGTTTCATTACTCCCTTTTTATATATATTTTTGAGACTGAGAATACATGCGCTGTTTTTATAACTGTTTTACGAAATAGACACAAGTACTTGAAACTACATTCTATGGTTGAATCATTATACTGGATATCACCCTTTTAGCTTGGTAGCCTAAGAATTTGGGAACAGACCCCTAAATTGACGCGAATCCTGAAGATAGATCTATGGACTTTGACACGTCCCATCCGGGTTACGGATACTATAGTACTTCGATTTTATATACAGATGAGTGTACCCGTATATTGGGGATATTCTAGATGCATTTGTTAATGTCGGTTACCAGGTGTTCACCATATGAATGATTTTTAATTCGCAGGTTATGCGTACTATTTTGTACTCGGGTTATGTGTACAATTATATCTGAAATCTTGTGGTCTATTAAAAAAATGGAAATGGATGTTATTGATAAACTAATAAACTCACCAACCTTTTAGTTGATACTTGAAAGCATGTTTATTCTCAGGTATTAAGGAAATCTTCCACTGTGCATTTGCTCATTTTAAAGATATTACATGGAGTCATTCATGGAATATTTCAAAAGACGTTGCATTCGGGTCGTTGAGTTCATCAATATTAATAATAAGTCATTCATAGTTTGGATATATTATGAGATAGTATGCATGCCTGTCAACTTTCGTTGTAATGAAAGCTTGTCTTTTAAAAACGAATACAATGTTTGAAAAATGTATCATTTAGAGGTCAAATACCTCGCAATGTAATCATATGTTATTGTATTCATCCTTATGGATTAGGATGGGTCATCTCACTGCACAAGGTGTGATCGTGAATGGAAATGTCATATTTGATAAGGTTTATTTTGTTGAGCAGATGTCGAACAGTCTACTTTCTGTTTCACAGGCTGTTGACAAGAAGTACACTGTTGCTTTTGATGATATATTTTGCTATATTTTGAGAAAAGAATTTGTGATTCCGGAAGACATGATTCTTATGACCGCTTTGAGGTTCAAAGATTTATATATACTTGATATGAGAAAGGCTCAAGTGAAAGCAGCAACAGGCCATCAGGCCTTTGTATCAAAAGCTACTTAACAAGAGTTGATTTTAGGGCACAAGCTTATGGGTCATTTGAGTTTGAGGAAAATGAATACTCTCATTCATAATGGGCCGATTGAAGGTGTTAATGTGAAGAGTTTTCAAATTCCTAAGGGTCGTCATTCGTGTAAGAAAGGGTAACAAACGAAGAAATCTCATGAATCCAAGAAGCATCATTATGTTGATGTTTCTCTAGAGTTACTTCATATGGATCTTTTCGGTCCAATTAATCTCAAGACTATCTCTAGGGACTCTTATTTCTTGGTTTTACAGATGAATATTCTCGTTTCTCTTGGGTAGTTATGATGAAGCATGAGCATATTAGACTTTTGATTTTGAAGTTAGAAAGTTTATACAAACTGAAGGTGAGAAGTATTCGTACAGATAATGGTACAGAATTCAAGAATCAACAGATGCAGAGTTTTTGCAATGAAAAGGGTATACAACAGCAGTACAGTCCAACATATACTCTGTAGTCAAATGGTGTACCTGAAAGAAAGAACAGAACATTGATTGAAGTTGCTAGAACCATGTTAGCTGGCTCATGTTTACCCATTACTTTCAAGGGTGAAGCTGTGAGTACAACATGTTATGTGATGATTCTAGTGTTGGTGATTATACGACATGTTAAGATGTGTTATGAACTGTTACATAAGAGGAAGCCTAATATCAAACATTTCGAACCTTTTGATGCACCGTGTACAATCATGATACGGGATACTAGAGGGAAGTTTAATTCAAAGGTTGTTTATGGTATATTTCTAGGATATGGGAATCCTAACAAGTGAGTGTATAATTCAGAATCTCAGTGTGTCGAAGTACGCTTTGAAGATGTTTTTTCAACGTAACGCTCTTACTCGTGTTAGCAAAGGATTTGTTCAGTTTGATTATGATAATTTGTTTGATTCTTTCAATATTCCACCTGAAGTTACTAATAAGGATGTTTTTGCTTAGATTTTGTTTGATTCACAGAACGCTACTAAAAATACTGTTACAATTCCAAGTCCGTAGGTTGTTCCGGGGGAATGTAGAATCATATGTGGAAGGGGTTGTGCAGTCTGATGACGACAGAGAATTTGAAGTAGAAGTAGAAGTTAACCAGACTCGTTTGACTGAAGAACATGTTAATTCGCTTTACGATTTACAACCAACTATAACTGTAACTGAACCGCCTACTGAAGCAGGGGGTGTCCGCAGGTCAAATCATGTTATCATTCATCCAAAATGTCTCCATGATTATCTTGTTGATACGACGGGTATTCCTCACATTGGTACTCCTCATGCGTCTACTAATGAAGCTTCTACATCTAGAATTCGGTCTACATCTGAAGTTTCGATTGCATCTGAAACTCCGAGCGCAACTGAAAATCAAGAACCTTTGAGTGCAAACGTGGTGACAGCTTTTTATATTTCCTTAAACAAGACTGCGAGAATTTTCTTACATGCACATTCCTGCTTTGTTTGTCAAATTGAACCTAATGATGTCTACGAGGAATTACAGTATGACGAATGGGTTAGTTCCATGCAAGAAGAGTTGTTGTAATTCAAGCATTTAAAGGTCTGTGTTATTACTCAAAAAGTCACGTTTTTACCCCCAATATTTAAGCCCAAAAACCATAAAGGTTCAAACTTTATCACCAAAAGTGGCAATTATTTGCTTCATTTTGTAAGTTTAGTAATTATGAAGTCAATGCAAAAAGAATCAAAGAAAACGAACTGAAAAATAAGAATCAAGACCGAAAATGGCAAAATATTAGAAGTCACCAGAAAAAATGGCTTGCCACTATATGTGGACAGCTTGCCTAATTGCAAACGGACAGCCAAGAAAATGGGATAATTAAACGGCCTGCCAGCCCATTGGATGGCCCAACATCAAATTGGATGGGCAAAATAAACGGCCTGCCATGATTTTAAATGAATGTCCACACATTGAAGACAAACTCAACTTTAATTTTAGTATTAGTTTAGTTACTAGTTAGTTAGTTAGTTTTTACAGAGGAACTTTCGGAGTTGTAGCGATCTCGGGCGAATCTGTAATCACTTTTTAGGTTTTAATCTAAACGCTTTTCTTTTATATTCAAATACGTGTTATTACTACGCATGTTTGAATAGTCGTTATGATATTACCATGATAGCTTAGAGTATTCGTATGTTGCCATGACAGAAACCTAAGCTAGATTAGTTATGAATTTTTAGTACGTTTACTGCTGTTACGCTAAACCTTTGACTATAGTAAGGCTTGTATGCTAGTATCTTAGGGATTGACCAACCTAGGTTGTGATTGAGACTTGTCCACACATATAGAATTAGCTACTTCATAGGACTAAGACCCTCATTTATTCTGTATCTGAAGCATCTATGAACTCGGTATGACCGGTGTTCCCGAGAGGCCCGACCTTATGGGACACGGAACCTAAGAATTGAGACATGAATGACTTAGTATACCTAATAACTGACCAAAGGAGACCTCCGAGGGCCTGTTATGATCCACTTAGCTGTACCCAACTCTATGTTTCATCTCCCATTACATGTTCTTGTTTGATTGTTGCTTTAGGATTGGTCTTACTACCTATTGAGTGCATTTGGTAGATTTCTATCTATATCATTGTCAGCATAACACTGTAACACTGTATAATAAGTAGTATAGTAGGATCTTTGTAGAATGATGATAGGTTAGTCAGATTCTACCGTTGTTGCCAACTTAGCCCGGTAGGTCCCCTACTATTTTGACTGTGTCCACTCTACACTGCATGTCGTTATTCTGTTTCGTAACAGATAACTAGGGTTAGGATTAGAGCTCAACTTCTGACATGACCTAGTGCTCAACTAAGGATAACCTCTAGGTTTAGACACATTCCGATAGTGCAACCCTAGTGACATATAAGCCTTCACTCAAAGAGGACTCTGAGAGTCCGAAGATTGGTAGGACTGTACGATTGGCTTATCCGATTAGATCGATACTATCCTATTTAGAGGCTCATCCTCATGACTACCTTTCCCTAGCCTAGACGTATATCATGGACAACATTTCCTTAATCTGCACACTCCGGTATTCCTCCACCTTTTTACTTTTCCAGTATTTAGGAACCTATTAGATAAAAACTTAACTACTCTTTTATCCAGACAATTTAACCAAGAACAGTTATCCGTTTGAAATTCAATTCCTTAAACCATTCAAAAACACGACCCTAGGTCAACTTACTCTTTCTACCTTAGAAAGTGCTAATAAGATTTAGGCCCCGCACTTAAAAATAAAAAATTTTAGAACCCTGCTGGGATCTGCTTGTCTACCTCGTTCCACGACAAACGTAACCGAATTTTTAAACGATATCAGTAGGTAAACTAATTTCTTGGCGCCGCTGCCAGGGAATCGAATATTTTAATCGAAGAATACTGTAGGGTGGTGTCTTAGGATGACGATATATACGGACCCGATTGTTGGATTTTTCAAACAGTCTCCAATTATATTGGAACCAAAAGGATCCTGCCTCTCTGTTGTCATCCTGTCCACCTAGGTAAGAAGTTGTTTGAAAGAAAATGGATTGATTATTTTATCGATAAGGTTAGCGACCGAATTTCAAATATAACCGTTTTAATTAAATTGCCGATCCTTTCAGATTAATATCTGAAAGTTACATTTTACATTTTCATAAAATAGAAAATTTTAAAATGAACCACGTTACTCTCGCTTCTATGCAATGGACGTGTATTAAAAATCGAGGACTTCCGAATGATGACGTAAACTCTCATCTGAGTAAATTCATCAGTCTGGTCAACTCTTATAAGCAAGGGATAACTGATTCAAATATTTTAAAACTCCATCTTTTTCAATACTCTTTATCTGCACACACTTTATTATGGTTTGATGGACTCGATTCCAACTCGATCCATTCATGGGAAGAATTAGCAACCAAGTTCTTGTCAAAGTTCTATCCACCTTCTCTTCAAACCAGTCTAAGGTGTGTAATCGTTAATTTCCACCAACGAAATGACGAACTATTAAGCTCAGCATGAAAAAGATTTAAGGAGATGCTTACGAGATGTCCAAATCATTCAATATGTCAAGTGCTTTGCACATTTTACAATGGTTTGACCCAAAACAATAGTTCCACCCTTGACATGGCTTCCCAAGGAAACTGATGAATGACTCTAAATCAAATTTGAGGTCGATTTCTGCATCCCCATACTTGACAAATATATCATCTCCACATTCCTTTAACAGTTTGTGAAGAGACCGAACTTGATTACACAGCTCTTTTAATAGATTTATTTGAAATTTTGAAAACGGGAAATCCGAGGAATAGAGGTGCCTAATGAATTCCCTATAGATGTCAAACCTTCTGCTAGGATTTAACAGATTTCCAGTAAATGGAGCTTTTGACTCATCAATGTGGCATTTCTCTTTTCAAGTATATTCAAACAAGTCCGGATATTTGAAAATAGTTGGGAATTCTTCCCGTATTTCATCTTCCATAATGCGTAGTTCATTAAGACTGAACCTCCCTTTTGGATCGTGAAGAGGGTCGAATCTTGGTTCATTTGAATAAAACTTATCCAAAAGCAATGAAATCTCTAAGTCGGATGAAGCTATCCAGCTTCTTGGACTACAAGGATCAAGAATTAGTTCTTGATGAGACTCATACAGGTTTAGATTTGTTTCATTTTTATGCTTATAAAGAAAAACTTCTCCGGTTTCCGAAGTTGTAGGAGAGTAACTGCCTTTCGCACCTTCTTCGTAATCGGTTAAGTTTGAACTGGAATCTACAAAAATTAATACCATAATTAATATTTTTTTATATTTTAAAAAGGGTTTATGATAGTGCTCCAAATGAACATATATTTAGTAGCAATATCGTTCCAATATGTAAAGTTTTTAAATGTAATTTCCTTATTTTTAGTTGTAATAGTTAAATAAATAAGTGCGAAGACAAAAGACGCAAATCGCTCGAATATGAAGATTTAAAGACAAAAACAAAGATTTGAAAGACCAAAACGTCCAAAAAGCTCAAATGTACAAGATACAATTAAAAAGGTTCAAATTATTGATGAAGAACGTCTAAAAATGACAAGAGTACAAGTTACAAAACGCAAAGTACACGATATAAAATAGTTCGCAAGGACGTTCAAAAATCCGGAACCGGGACATGAACCAACTCTCAACGCTCGACGCAACGGTGTAAAAATTATGAGTCAACTATGCACAAGAATAAAATATAATATTTAAATAATTCATAATAAGAATAATATTAAATAATAAAAAGTTATTAATTGAGCATAGTTCAGGGGTCATAAGTGAAAATTCAATTTATAAATTCGCCTATAAAAGGCTATGTAAACGTAATTGAAGAACAACCTTTTTCGATCATTTTTTCTATCCTTTTTTCGATCCATCTATCTATTATCAATATCAATTATCAATATCTATATTCTATATCTCTATCATAATGTTAATGTAATAAGATATAACAATAATCTTAATTTTAAGTTTAAATTATGATAATAATAAGATTTATGATAGAGATCATTTGAGTGTGTAAGTCGAAATTCTGTCCGTGTAACGCTACGCTATTTTTAATCATTGTAAGTTATGTTCAACCTTTTTACATTAATGTCTCGTAGCTAAGTTATTATTATGCTTATTTAAAACGAAGTAATCATGATGTTGGGCTAATTACTAAAATTGGGTAATTGGGCTTTGTACCATAATTGGGGTTTGGACAAAAGAACGACACTTGTGGAAATTAGACTATGGGCTATTAATGGGCTTTATATTTGTTTAACTAAATGATAGTTTGTTAATGTTAATATAAAGATTTACAATTGGGCGTCCCTATAAATTACCATATACACTCAATCGGACACGATGGGCGGGGTATTTATATGTACGAATAATCGTTCATTTAACCGGACACGGGAATGGATTAATAGCCACTAGAATAATTAAAACAGGGGTGAAATTATGTACAAGGACACTTGGTATAATTGATAACAAAATATTAAAACCTTGGGTTACACTCAGTCGACATCCTGGTGTAATTATTAAACAAAGTATTAAAATCTTGTTACAGTTTAAGTCCCCAATTAGTTGGAATATTTAACTTCGGGTATAAGAATAATTTGATGAGGACACTCGCACTTTACGTTTATGACTGATGGACTGTTATGGACAAAAACCAAACGGACATATTAAATAATTCAGGACAAAGGACAATTAACCCATGGGCATAAAATTAAAATCAACACGTCAAACATCATGATTACGGAAGTTTAAATAAGCATAATTCCTTTATTTTATCTCTTTTTCGCATTTTTAATTATCGCACTTTTATTTTATGTCATTTAATTTATCGCACTTTATTTATTGTTATTTACTTTACTCTTTAAATTAAGTTATTTTTATATTTTACATTAGGTTTTAATTGTGACTTAAGTCTTAAAAATCGACAAACCGGTCATTAAACGGTAAAAAACCCCCCCTTTTATAATAATAATACTACTAGTACATATATATTTTTTTGTATTTTTTTACAAATATTGTGTGTAAAAATATAGCGTTAAACTTCACTAGCTCCCTGTGGAACGAACCGGACATACTAAAAACTACACTACTCTACGATTAGGTACACTGCCTATAAGTGTTGTAGCAAGGTTTAAGTATATCCATTCTATAAATAAATAAATATTTTGTGTAAAATTGTAGCATATTTAATAGTATTTCGCACTAAAAATAATACTATTTCGTACCCTCACGCTACATCATCAAGTATTTTTGGCGCCGCTGCCGGGGAGCGCTAAAACGCTATATTTTTAATTATAATAATATTGAAATAAAATATAATAATATAATAATATTGAAATAGAATATAATAATATAATAATACTTTAGAATCAAAATTTAATACGTAAAATTTTAAAAAGTCGTATTTATTAAATACTTCAGGGGTATATTATGTAACTTGTAATTAATAATTTCTATCATATCGCTTTCATGTGAATAGTAAATTAATTAATTTCTTTTCATTTACTATTCATGAATAGTAAATGAATTAAAAAAAAAGTTTTGAAAAAAATAATAATTATAAAAAAATTATTAATTTGTAAAAAAAAATCGTTTTAAAAAAAAAAAAAAAACGTAAAAAAAAAAAATGTTTTTTTTTAGTTTTATTACCTTTAGATTTTTAGACTATAGTCGCAACTTTTAGTATTAAGTTTAGTTTTGCCATAGTTATTTTTACTTCTAGAATTTTTAGGCTTTGCCGTAAAATCCCTTAAGTGCTTATTCCTTAGACTAAGTTTTAGGTGCTTTAGAATTTTACGACGCCGTATTTCGCACTACTTTCTTATTTTTATTTTTCGACGCCTATTTTTCGACCTTTTTCATTTTTCGACACTTTTCGACGCGCACTTTTTTTCTCTCTTATTTCTCGTCATTCTAGTTTTTAGGACTTAGATTTTTTTTCTACTTCTTCTCTAAATTTCTTAAAATTACGAAAATTTATTTTAAGTGGTTAAATTGATAGACATCAAAATTTTTCTGGTTCGTAGTAATAGTTGGATTTGTACGTGGACCGGGTTATTGGAGCCAAACAGTCCTCAATTATATTGAGACCAAACGAATCCTGCCCCTCTGCTGCATCTTTTGGCTATTCGAAACGTGGGCAAAATCAGAAAAGTCTATTAATTGGATAGCTTATATAAGTTTTTCTTATTATTTTTTATAACTAATAGGATATTCTGTGAATGCACCGAGCAAGACGTTCACCACCTTTTGTACGTTCACCACCTGTAACTAGATCAAGACATTTAACAAATATAGCCGCCGTTGATTTTTCTTTAGAATCGTCATCTAGTCGAACAAGAACTCCAACTCAAATTTCCGACAATCCATCTTTTGAACCCGACTTCACAATTAAGAACCCGGAGGATATTCAAGGACAATTCAGAGATCCTGAACCACTAATTATTCCTCCTGAGCCACAAACCATTAAATCAGAATCCTCTAGTGATTCGTATTCAATAAATTCAATTATGGAAGTAACGGAACCTCTAAGTATGGAAGATCGAATGAGAGCCACACGCACGGGCCAAGGTCACGCCATTATTAAGCCAGAAGTTAATGCGCCAGATTATGAAATCAAAGGACAAATTCTACACATGGTAACTAACCAATGCCAATTCAGTGGTGCACCGAATGAAGATCCTAACGAACACCTTCGTACGTTTAAAAGAATTTGTACACTATTCAAAATCCGAGAAGTGGAAGATGAGCAGATCTATCTCATGTTGTTTCCCTGGACTTTAAAGGGAGAAGCCAAAGATTGGTTAGAATCGTTACCTGAAGGGGCGATTGATACATGGGATGTTTTAGTAGAAAATTTTCTTAAACAATTCTTTCCGGCATCCAAAGCCGTGAGACTTCAAGGAGAAATTGTTACATTCGCGCAAAAGCCAAATGAAACATTATATGAGGCGTGGACAAGATTCGGAAGGATGTTGAGAGGATGTCCTCAACACGGATTAGATACTTTTCAAATAGTGCAAATCTTCTATAAAGGCGTAGACATCGCTACAAGAAAAGACATCGACATAACAGCTGGTGGTTCCATCATGAAGAAAACCGCAACTGAAGCTTACAAAATTATTGATAACACAGCATCCCACTCACATGAGTGGCACCAAGAAAAAGATATCTTTCGATCATCTAAAGCGGCTAGAGCCGATTCTAGCCATGACTTTGATTCCGTTTAAGCAAAAATAGATGCTTTCGAAAGACGAATGGAAAAGATGAATAAAGATATTCACGCAATACGAATCAGTTGTGAGCTATGCGGTGGACCACACTTATTGAAAGATTGTCACATTGAACCAACATTGGAACAACGAGAGAATGTTTCCTATATGAACCAAAGGCCTGGAAATAATTATCAAAATAATTATCAACCGCCAAAGCTAAACTTCAATCGAAATCAAAACATTCTTTACAATCCAAAAGGACCCAAAAATAACTGGTATAACCAACAAGGTCCGAATAACCAACCAACTCAAAACAACACTTTCAATCAACAAAGACCTGGCTTATATAAACCACAACAACAAACCGAAGAGAAAAAGTCAAATATGGAAGACGTGGTATTCAAGCTAGTTGAATCTCAAACACAATTTATTGAAACTCAAACCCAAACGAACGAGAGATTTGATCAGTCATTAAGAACTCAACAAGCTTCCATTTTGAATCTAGAAAAACACGTAGGTCCTCTTGCTAGCATGATGAGTGAGAGGGAACAAGGAAAGCTACCGAGTAATACTGAAGTAAATCCTCGGAATGAGAATGTTAATATGGTTTCAACGAATTCTGAAAAACCAGCACCAGAAGATGGGAAGGTTTTAGATGAGAGTAACAATGAAGAAGTTACACCACCACCACCCGAGTATGTAAAGCCAGTGGTGGCACCATACAAACCACCCATTCCGTTTCCAAGAAAAGGAGTTGAGTATGAGCAAGTGATAGGTAATAAAGATTGTGATACCTCTGGAAAGAAGAAGAAGAAAAAGAATAAGAAAGTGCAAGAAACAAAAGCCGTAAATATAAACCCGGTGAAGACAGTTCCACCAAAACCTCCACCTAGGGTAGGTGATCCGGGTGAATTTATTGTTCCTTGTCTACTTAGTGATTGTGTCATGTATGATGCACTAGCAGATTTAGGTGCAAGTGTAAGTGTTATGCCTCTTTCCTTATATAAGAGATTAGGTGTAGGTAAGTTAAGTCCAACGGATATGAGTGTTCGACTCTTTGATCAAACCATTAAGCACCCAGTTGGAATTGCTGACAACCTACCCGTTCAAGTAGGCAATTTAACCTTTCTAGTCGAATTTATTGTCATTGACATAGAAGAGGACCCAAACATTCCTCTAATTTTAGGTCGGCCATTCTTAGCGTCCACCAAGGCATTATTTGATGTAGGAAATGGAAGAATGACACTTAAAAGTGGTGACAAATCGATCACCTTTATGATTCGAAAGTCCAAATCTCCACCAGCCAAAACCGTTGAACCAGTAAAAACAATTGGTAAGAACCATGTGCTTTTACCAACTCCAACGGTAATACTTAGCAATAATGAAACGCCTAAGTATGGGGAAAATGAAGTAACACCTAATGATGACATGATAACAAAGAACCCCGTTGTTGATACGAAATTAAATGATCCCGTTATTAATAGTTCAATGAAGAAACTTATTAAACGGATTCGCGATGCTAGAACCAAGGGGAACTTTAAGTTATGTAACCGGTTAGTATCCAATCTATCACCTAAAGAAAAGGAGAAACTAGTTGAAATTGTGGATATTACACAGGAATCCGACCAATGGCTTAAAGAAAAAGTCACGGATATGCAAGTTGATTATGGACCAAGAGAAATTAACGATGAAGTTAATCACAATTTTGACACCACGGCTACCTAAGTGTGGGGAGATTCAAATGTTCTAAAAAGAAAATGCTATCTAGAGTTAGTTGTTCTGTTCTCGTGTAGTTCCGAGAATGGAACCCGATTGGTCTTTTCCGCTAGCAGACACTAAAGAACTAGTTTTCTCCCTCCATTCTGAATTTTTGTTTTGTAGTTTTTTTTTATGAAATTAATATGCATTTTAATTTAAGTTTTTAAAAACAAAATTTACTTTAATTCATTAAGTTTAAAAAATGATTTCTAAAATTCGTCGTGAGTTAAAGACTAGGTCGTTGAGCCGAAATTGCTTTACCCGAGGGCGGGGCGACAAATTTTGTTATCATTTAATTTTATTGATCTAAAGTATGCAACAAAAAAAAATATTATATTAATTTTTGAACGTAGGGGTTATATACCAAACTTCAAAAATATGTATATATGTTTGTATTTTATGTTATGTACACAACAGGGTAAAACAGCGCACTTTCAAAGACTGTCATTAAGTTCAACAAAAAGCTACTAATTTTGATGACAAGGCGCAAAATATCAAATGTGATGTAAAATAATATGCTTACAAACTGGGTATTTTTAATCACTTTTCTACACTAATCACCCTCATGAATTAATAATTATAGTCTGATTTCATGCAAATGAGGGCATTGCATGATCTCAAGTGTGGGGAAGGGTTATAAATTCTCTCGGGTTTACACTTAGTTTATTTGCCAAATTTGTGAAAATTTGAAAAATTTTCAACTAAATGAATTTAAAATCATGTTTATACATATTTATGAACGGTGAAAACTAGGTGATAATACCGAAATTATCGTTACCTCGAAAAGGACATAAATTGAGAAACAACCCAAAACACTTGAATTCATTTAAAATGGGATAGAAGAGAATAAAAAGGCAAAGAAAAGAATAAATAAAAGCTAAGTGTGGGGAGAATGTACCAAGTTATTCAATTAAAAACTATCTATCACATTTTTGTATAAGAATTATTGCAGGTACTTTTGCTTTGGACGATACTAATCAGTTTTACCCGGTTTACTGTAATATATTTTAAAGAAAGATGGATCTACACGATGAATCAATTCCATCATTAAAAGGAAGTAAAGTCTTCCGAAAAAGACACGCGCTTCTTGATTTAGGTCATGAAGTTGTCGTCCAGACCAGCTGTAGGTTGACGAAAAATCTAGAAAAGTCATCTCTAAAATCAGCTGGAAATCCACGGACCTCAGCATCAAACAGGGTTGCCAAGTGGTCAGATTTATCCTAACCATGAGAAGGATTTATCTCGTACAATGGGGAGGCACCGTGCAAATTAGCTTGATAAGACTAATGAATCAGATCCCCAGAAAAGGATAATCTCCTTAAAGATTAAAAATCAGCTTTTAAGACTGATAATACTCAATCCTAGAGATTGACCTTAAAGATTGAGAATTCAAACTCATGGAATTCGATGATATCTAAACTCGAGCATGAACGAGAAAATATTTTGATCAAAAATACAAACCGATTTGTTTTCTGAAAAATCATTTTCAATGCGTTCATTACCATTGAACGTAAAATCCTAAGAAATTCACCTGGAATTCATTAGGTCACCTGAACCAAATCGGGTGTCAACCGTAAGAACGGTGGTTGCATAGCATGGTCGGAGACAGAACCTTGTGCCAGACCGAAAAATTATAGGATGATCTTTACTATCACTCCTACCAAGGATAGTTCTAGCATCCGACACGTTAATAAGACCATAATCATCTGCATGTCACGGGACATTGCCTTAACAGTTTCTTGTTCATCGCTTTCCTTTACAACCGGACGGTAGTTTGCCGAAAGGTAATATACGGGACAAGTAAACTGGACGTGTTGCTTTCCTAATACAAGGTTAGCAAGTGGGTAACACAAAACCACAAGTGTTGAGCTAAAATTTTCAAATCTGAAACCCACACAACCCACAAAAATATTTTGCAAACACCGGTGAAGGGTTATTCCGAAAAACTTATCTAGGGTAAAAGCTAGATTAAATTTTCAAAAAGATCAAATGTTTTCATAAAGATCCAATTTCCTTAAGGATCTACATTTTAATAGTCATGTGGGACTGTAAACCACCTTTCAAATGTGCACTTTGCTTTGGAAACCGAAAGTAAATCGGCTATTTGATTGCAAGTGTCGTTGACCTAAACCCGAGGCAACTGTGGATGACACACCCACCTTTAACCATCATTACTGTCATTGTTTATACTGCTATATCAAAATCACTGATGTACAAAGTGTGATGAATAAAAAAGTGATTCATGTATGTTTTTATTTCAAGTTCTGTATTGCTTGAGGACAAGCAACGCTCAAGTGTGGGGATATTTGATAGTGCTCCAAATGAACATATATTTAGTAGCAATATCGTTCCAATATGTAAAGTTTTTAAATGTAATTTCCTTATTTTTAGTTGTAATAGTTAAATAAATAAGTGCGAAGACAAAACACGCAAATCGCTCGAAAATGAAGATTTAAAGACAAAAACAAAGATTTGAAAGACCAAAACGTCTAAAAAGCTCAAATGTACAAGATACAATTAAAAAGGTTCAAATTATTGATGAAGAACGTCTAAAAATGACAAGAGTACAAGTTACAAAACGCAAAGTACACGATATAAAATAGTACGCAAGGACGTTCGAAAATCCGGAACCGGGACATGAACCAACTCTCAACGCTCGACGCAACGGTGTAAAAATTATGAGTCAACTATGCACAAGAATAAAATATAATATTTAAATAATTCATAATAAGAATAATATTAAATAATAAAAAGTTGTTAATTGAGCATAGTTCAGGGGTCATAAGTGAAAATTCAATTTATAAATTCGCCTATAAAAGGCTATGTAAACGTAATTGAAGAACAACCTTTTTCGATCATTTTTTCTATCCTTTTTTCGATCCATCTATCTATTATCAATATCAATTATCAATATCTATATTCTATATCTCTATCATAATGTTAATGTAATAAGATATAACAATAATCTTAATTTTAAGTTTAAATTATGATAATAATAAGATTTATGATAGAGATCATTTGAGTGTGTAAGTCGAAATTCTGTCCGTGTAACGCTACGCTATTTTTAATCATTGTAAGTTATGTTCAACCTTTTTACTTTAATGTCTCGTAGCTAAGTTATTATTATGCTTATTTAAAACGAAGTAATCATGATGTTGGGCTAATTACTAAAATTGGGTAATTGGGGTTTGTACCATAATTGGGGTTTGGACAAAAGAACGACACTTGTGGAAATTAGACTATGGGCTATTAATGGGCTTTATATTTGTTTAACTAAATGATAGTTTGTTAATGTTAATATAAAGATTTACAATTGGGCGTCCCTATAAATTACCATATACACTCAATCGGACACGATGGGCGGGGTATTTATATGTACGAATAATCGTTCATTTAACCGGACACGGGAATTGATTAATAGCCACTAGAATAATTAAAACAGGGGTGAAATTATGTACAAGGACACTTGGTATAATTGATAACAAAATATTAAAACCTTGGGTTACACTCAGTCGACATCCTGGTGTAATTATTAAACAAAGTATTAAAATCTTGTTACAGTTTAAGTCCCCAATTAGTTGGAATATTTAACTTCGGGTATAAGAATAATTTGATGAGGACACTCGCACTTTACGTTTATGACTGATGGACTGTTATGGACAAAAACCAAACGGACATATTAAATAATTCAGGACAAAGGACAATTAACCCATGGGCATAAAATTAAAATCAACACGTCAAACATCATGATTACGGAAGTTTAAATAAGCATAATTCCTTTATTTTATCTCTTTTTCGCATTTTTAATTATCGCACTTTTATTTTATGTCATTTAATTTATAGCACTTTATTTATTGTTATTTACTTTACCCTTTAAATTAGGTTATTTTTATATTTTACATTAGGTTTTAATTGTGACTTAAGTCTTAAAAATCGACAAACCGGTCATTAAACGGTAAAAAACCCCCCCTTTTATAATAATAATACTACTAGTACATATATATTTTTTTGTATTTTTTTACAAATATTGTGTGTAAAAATATAGCGTTAAACTTCACTAGCTCCCTGTGGAACGAACCGGACTTACTAAAAACTACACTACTCTACGATTAGGTACACTACCTATAAGTGTTGTAGCAAGGTTTAAGTATATCCATTCTATAAATAAATAAATATCTTGTGTAAAATTGTAGCATATTTAATAGTATTTCGCACTAAAAATAATACTATTTTGTACACACCCCCTACGACATCAGTTTACTATAATGGAGACTTTAAATCCTATACCGACAAATTCCCTATTTGTTAAGCATGTGTGTTCCTTATCAATTTATCTGTGAAGCAATTGGCCAGGCCGACAACGGAGAGGCAGGATCCTTTTGGTTCCAATATAATTGGAGACTGTTTGGAAAATACAACAACCAAGTCCGTGTATAATTGTCTTTCTTAGACACCACTCAAAAATCTTAGGATCAGAATCAACGGTTACCTTAACAAACAGAAAATTCGATCCCGGCAGCGGCGCCAAAAACTTACACCTACTTATGATATGGCCAAAACGGACGGTTTTATATATGCGGTGTCGTTAGGTCGCATAACATCAGAATCAGTTGCCAAAAGAGAGTAATGGTTTTATTAGTTATATTTAGCTGGGTTTCCTAGCTATAGTTCACCCACTTGTTTTCCTTTTAATGAGTAAGTGGTAAATATAACTCAGGTTTGTATTTTTGTATGTTTGCTCTGTAACGTGGGATAAAAGTGCCTAAATAGTTAACCCTAGTGACAAGTGGTGAATGATTAAGATTAACTAGAAGTAATACAAACTATAAAAATATAAATGGATAGGTATGAAGAATAGAATACTGACGGAGAACTATTACAAGAGTTTAACTTCCTAGAATAAACACTAAACCTCAATCAACTGGGCTGTGAACCTAATTGACTTGTCACTAAGAGTTTAGGCTTTGAAGATTCTGGCTAAGACAGATATCCCTACTCCCAACATTAACCTTAGAAGGTTTAACCGACCTTATGGAAAGAATCCTTGGTACATGAATAAAGTGGTATATCCCTAAAGGAAAGTCTCAGCTTTTCTTAATTCTAGTTGGTCTAACTACAGTAATATTCCACCACTTAATACTAATCTATGCCTTAACATTAACAGATGTGCAATCTTAGATAGTCTAAGGTACTGCTAATTGGATTAGAGGTCTCTCCTTTGCGATCACTTACTCAACCCCGGATTATCTTACAACATCTCAAGAACGTTTCTTCTCACGCGAATCATGTTTCTGAGCAAGCCAGTGTTCACTGAACTTTATATTGCCTACTCTAATCACAATCTTAATGGGCAGCTCTTCTTTGACGGATAAATGATTATTCGTACGTAGGTACTATTGTAGTGACCCGAACTTTTCCATGTTTATATATATTAAATGAAATTGATATTTACATGATTAAGTGTTTCCAACATATTAAGCAATCAAACTTGTTAATACTTGATTAATTGAAATAGGTTTCATATAGACAATTGACCACCCAAGTTGACCAGCGATTTACGAACGTTAAAACTTGTAAAAACTATATGATGACATATATATATATATATATAGTTAACATGATATTATGATAAGTAAGTATCTCATTAGATATTTTAACAATGAGTTATATACATAAAAATGAGACTATTGAATTAAGAAACTCGAAAACGATATATATAACGATTATCGTTATAACAACGTCTTATTAAATACATATGAATCATATTAAGATATTGATACACTATATTTAAACATGATAAATGATAAGTAAACATATCATTAAGTGTATTAACAATGAACTACATATGTAAAAACAAGACTACTAACAAAAGGATTTCGAAACGAGACATATATGTAACGATTATCGTTGTAACGACATTTTAATGTATATATATATATCATATTAAGATATATTAATACATCATAATATCATGATAATGTAATAATTTAACATCACATTAGATATAATAAACAATTGGTTAACAACATTTAACAAGATCGTTAACTTAAAGGTTTCAAAACAACACTTACATGTAACGACTAACGATGACTTAACGACTCAGTTAAAATGTATATACATGTAGTGTTTTAATATGTATTCATAAACTTTTGAAAGACTTCAAGACACTTATCAAAATACTTCTACTTAACAAAAATTCTTACAATTACATCCTCGTTCATTTTCATCAACAATTCTACTCGTATGCACCCGTATTCGTACTCGTACAATACCCAACTTCTAAATGTATGTACTATTGGTATATACACTCCAATGATCAGCTCCTAGCAGCCCATGTGAGTCACCTAACCATTTGGGAACCATCATTTAGCAACTAGCATGAATGATTACACAAAATTACTAACTAATGTGACCTTATATGGAGTATGTTGAGTCCCCAAAATAATTAAGGATTTAATTATGACAAAACAATATTTATTTGCACTAAAGTGTTATGTGCAGCCAGCACAAGTTTGTTTATGTATAGTCAGCTAATATAGCTGTGTCGAGTGTTTAGTATGCTGCCTAGTCTATCAGCACAAGGTAGAAATGTATTCTTCGAATCAGCACAGGATGTGCACCCAGCAAATCAAGAATATCAAGTGACTCAGCATATGAAGGACCAGTAAGTCTGGATATCAGCATACAACACAAGACAGCCATGCTCCATTACAAGCATGGTAGTTTCCCAGAGTGGTCTACATCAACGCACTATTCAACAGAAGTCGAAGACAAAGTTGAACAGAAAAGGACAGGAGTCGGCGGCTGACAAGTGACCTTACAAGACCACGTGGGAATGCAGAAGTGGAACGCATGTGCAGACATGTGTTATACTTTATTCATACCTAGGGAACACAACATTCCATTTGTTTAAATCAAATGGTAGTGCCAAACCGAATTGGTGTGTTCCTGCAAATAGCTACCTAAGAGGAAAGAAGGAGAGCATGCCTTCTGACACAATTGTCCCCACAAGTACAAGGCATCCAATGTACTAGTGGACAATAGATTAATTACACGGTTAATAGAACTACTATATATATTGTTGTATCCACTATTGTAAAAACTAGTGGTGTGGGTTTATCTGTTAGAGTCCAAACCGTGTAATAGCTTTAGTTTATCTCTTAGCTATAATCTAGGTAATCTGTATCAACCAACTATCATTTCCGCCAAGGATAGTTGTGATTCTTTCTGATTTAATCAATAAAGAATAACCGTTGAAAATTACCTGTGACTCTATCTTATTTACTACAGAATACTAAACGTGTTTAACTGACTAGTTAATTAAGAAAAGAATTGTATTCACCCCCCCTCTACAATACTCCTGTTGTTATTAAGGGACCAACAACTGGTATCAGAGCTTCAGTCTTGATAATTAATATCTTGGATCTGAATTCTCTTATGGCTTCGTATTCAAACTCAGCTTACCTTGAGAATGGCTCGTCTAACAGACCACCTAAGTTTGATGAAGATGAGTATGAAACCTGGAAGGCAAGGTTCATGCTCCATCTTGAGTCTGTGGATTCACTCATGCCTGGAATTGCCAAAGATGGCCCTTTTGTTCCCACTGAGACAGTTGGTAGTGCACCAGCAACAGCTGACACTCCTGCCATCCCTGGCAGATAGGTTATTCTCACTCCCTCTAGATGGGATGATGAGGATAAATGTCGAGTTGGTCTTGACCCTAAAATCAGAACCCTGTTAGCCATAACTTTGCCTAACCCACTGTTCAAACTGATCAAGGGAAAAGAAAATGCTAAGCTTATGCTTGACTACCTAGATGTCACCTATGAGGGTATGGGAGAAGTTAGGCAGAACAGGATGATTGCTCTTAAAAGAGAATATGAAATGTTCTTTGTCTATAAGAATGAAACCCTTAAGCAAACCTTCATTAGGTTTAACTCTTTGATAGCAGACCTGACCACTTTAAATGTGACCTACACTGAATTTGAACAAGTGAACAAATTCATTGATGCACTGCCATGTAAATGGAAACCTGTTACTGACCCATTAAGAACCACACAGACCCTAAATAACTTTAACCTGTCTTCTCTCTACAGTTCCCTTTGGAATCATGAGAAGGCAGAAGCTAAGTTTGAACTTAACATGAAAGAAAACTTTAGGTCTGCCCCCACCACTTCAAAATCATCTAAAAATGATGATGCTGCTCTTATTGCTGCTGCTAAATGGAAGAAAGCTCAAAAAGCTTTACTGGTTCAAAAGTTACTGGCAGAACAAGAGTCAGCTGATAGTGTTGAGGAAAGTGGTACTGGGTCTGAAGAAAGCAGTACAGATGAAAGTGATGTAGAAGGGTTTGCTGAAGGTATGGCTCTGCTGGCTAGGCAGTTCAAAAGGTTCAATCGTAGTAGAACCAGCAAGTCATACAAAGGGAGCAAAAAGCCAAATGCTAGGTACAACAGCAAGTCAGTCAAGGGTCCTAAATCTGAGTGCTTTAATTGTGGGAAGGTTGGACATTTTGCTGCTGAATGCATGTCCAAGAAACCTTCCACGTCACATGCTAACTCTTTCTCAAAAGCTGATAAGTACAAAAACAAGTACAAAGCTATGAAAGCTCAGATGAAGGAAAGTGCAAAGACTGACAAGAAGGGTAAACAGCCAGAAAAGGTTCTAGTTGCTGAACATCATGACTGGGATGAAGCCAGCACGTCCTCATCTTCTGATAGTGATACTGATGATGATGGTGCTGGTTATGCTACTGGTAAAAAGCTGTATTTGATGGCCAAAGAGGTCGAGGAGTCTGATGAGGATGATGGTGGTAGTACGTTTTTGGCTGATATGAGGGAAGCTGATCAAAACAGAGATTCTCCTCAATGGAAAACTGAAATGATGTATAAGGTTGATAATTTTCGAACTTATACTGATGATGAAAAAGCTGAAATGTTTGACTACCTAAGAATTGATTTATGCAGAAGCTGCAAACGTGAAGAGAGTTTGAAATCTAATAACAAATCTTTAAATGAAAAACTCGAAGGCAAAAATGATGAAATTAAGATCTTAAAAGATACAATTTCCAAACTTGAAAAACAAAACTTTGCTTTAGAAACTCTTCACGTTGAGGCAGCAGAAGTCAAGGCCCAGCTGGACAATCTCAAAAGAGTTGTTGCTTCATGGTGCACATCTGCTCAACCCACAGCTAAATGTGTTAACGAGCAGGTGCCTGCCCAAGTTCAAGCCTTCTTTGCTGGTGACTATGCTGCTGTTGCTGCTATTGCAGAAGTTACTTTCATGGACCCGATTCTTGAAACTGATCCTGAAGCTGTCTTGCCAAATACTTTTGCCAAGATAGTTGAAGGTAAAAAGGTTGTGACAAACAAATTTGTTAGACCTACTGTGTCCCCACCACCTGCCATGAATGAAATTTTGGAGGATGAAGTTAGAGCAAGAGAAGCCAGTAACTCAATTGATGAGACTACTGATCCCTCAAGCATCTACTACATGACTCCGAAAGAAAGACGTATTAAAAGGGAAATCACTGAAAAAAATTTGAGAAAAGTTAAACCAACTGATTCCCCTTCGTGTTCGAGTTCTACCAGTGCTAAGCCAGCTGATGACCAATCTACTGGTCACCCAGTAGCTGCAGACAAGCCAGTGAAACGAAATACTGGCAAATCTAAGGCAGCAGTTAAGATACCTACTGGTTCATCAGCATTAGAAGACAAGCCAGCAACTTCCCACGCTAACTTGTCAAATGATAAAGGAAAGACAGTTCGCCATGGTCATGGTACTGGTTCCAAAAGGAAAGCTGCCCATAAGGGAAAAGCAAAAATTGACTCGACTGATGAGCTGTCTATCACTGAGATAATGACAGCCAAGCTTGACCAGCTAATTGAGGCAGTAACCAAAAGTCGACCCGATCCTACTGCCCCTATTAGATCTGTGCATGACCAGCCACAAAAGCCAAAAGTGAGAAAATGCTACAAATGTGGCAGCAAAGCTCACTTGGCTAACCAGTGTACTCAAACCCAAACCCCATCTGCTGCTTCTTCTAGCAAGCCAGTAGAAAAGAAGAAGTCATCAAAGGTGACTCCTTCAGAACCCATCCTTGGATGGGTTCCCAAAAAGAACTAATCTCTAAGTTATTGTGCAGGGCATTCAAAACAAGCAAATCTGGTATCTCGATAGTGGTTGTTCGAGACATATGACCGGAAGTAAGTCCCTGCTGATGGACTATCAGGAAAAGGATGGTCCAGTTGTTTCGTATGGAGATAATTCGTTGGGTTACACAAAGGGTTTTGGTACTTTGACAAATGGGAATGTCACGTTCTCAAATGTTACATATGTAGTTGGGCTTAAACATAACTTACTCAGCATAAGCCAACTGACAAGCAAGAATAAGATAGTCCAATTCAGAAAGAAAATTGGTACTATTTTTGATAAGACAGGGAAGCCACTGCTGACTGCAAAACGTCATGAAAACATGTATCAAATTGACATGAACACAGCAGTCACAACAACTGATACTTGTTTCTATTCGAAGGCAGCAGACAACCTGAAGTGGTTATGGCACAAGAGACTCTCACATCTCAACTTCAAAGATATTCACAAATTATCCAGTAGAAGTTTGGTGTCTGGGCTACCCACAATGTCTTATCTGAAGGACAGATTGTGTCCTGGTTGTGAAAAGGGGAAACATCACCATGCCTCGTTCAAATCAAAGCAAATCTTATCTGTTGAGAAACCATTTCACTTACTTCATATGGATCTATTTGGTCCAGTGAATGTGGCCAGCTGTAGTGGGAAGAAGTATACACTGGTTATTGTTGATGAATACTCGAGATACACTTGGGTGTTCTTTTTGAGGCAAAAGAGTGAAGCTGCTGATGAAATCATCAATTTTATCAAAAGAATAGAGCTTTTGAATGGGCAACTGGTGAAACAACTAAGAAGTGATCATGGTACAGAATTCAGAAATGCTACATTGGAAGAATTTTGTGCTGACAAAGGTATTTCCCAAAATTTCTCTGCTGTGAGAACACCTCAGCAAAATGGTGTTGCAGAAAGAAGAAACAGAACCCTCATTGAAGCAGCAAGATCTATGTTGGCTGAGTCTGGGTTGAAGAATTCCTACTGGGCAGAAGCTGTGAATACTGCCTGTTTTACCCAGAATAGATCTCTTATTGTGAAAAGACATCAAAAAACTGCTTATGAAGTTCTCAAAGGAAGAAGACCCTCAATTTCATTTCTCCATGTATTTGGCACTCCCTGTTACATTCTAAATAATAGGGATCAGCTGGGCAAATTCGATGCTAAAGCTGATGAAGGTATATTCCTTGGATATTCCAACATGTCAAAGGCATATAGGGTCTACAACAAAAGAAGGGGTTGTTTTGAAGAATCCATTAATGTTACATTCGATGAAACTGCCTCTGCTTCATCTACTGATCGTGAAGATGAAGTGTTACTGTTTGAAGAGCCTACTCAGCAAGCTCTTGATGATGAAGAGCCAGCAGCACAACCCTCACCAATCCATGCTGCTGGGTTCTCTGATGATGAAATGGAACTTTCTGTTCCATCTGTGTCTAAACCAAGTGGACCTACTGGCTCTACTGAAGTGCTGCAACTTGAGCTTAGGTCTGCTGGTTCTGAGAGATCACAAGCTGGTACTGATTCTACTGATATTGATCAGCAACCTTCTGTTGCTGCTCACTCATCTGAACCAGCTGATGTTCAAGATGCTGTGTGTTCTACAACCAGCTCACCTGTTCATAACACCAAATGGACAAGGGAGCATCCGATTGAGCAGATTATTGGTAATCTAGCGAGTGGTGTTAAAACACGGAGGCATGCAACCAGCAACTTTTGTATGCATGTTAATTTTGTGTCTACCATTGAGCCCACGTGTCCTGAGGAAGCACTTCAAGATCCTAGCTGGGTTGGTTCAATGCAAGAAGAAATTACTCAGTTTGATAGGAACAAAGTGTGGACATTGGTACCTGAACCTGAGGATAAGACAAAGAAGATCATTGGTACTAAGTGGGTGTTTAAAAACAAGATGGATGAAGATGGTGTCGTTATCAGAAACAAAGCAAGATTGGTTGCTCAAGGGTTGAAAATTATGCACCAGTGGCTAGGATGGAAGCTATCAGATTGTTCTTAGCATATGCTGCTAGGATGAACTTTAGAGTATTTCAGATGGATGTTAAATCTGCATTTCTGAATGGGAAGCTGCAAGAAGAAGTTTATGTCAAACAGCCTCCTGGTTTTGTAAGCAGTAAATATCCAGACCATGTCTACAAGTTAGACAAAGCTCTTTATGGCCTTAAACAGGCTCCAAGAGCATGGTATGAGACACTTCATGTGTATCTCACTGGTATAGGTTTTAAAGTTGGAACAATTGATACCACTCTATTCTCAAAAGAGATAGATGGTGATCTCTTGTTGGTACAGATATATGTGGATGACATTATTTATGGTTCTAAAAATGAAAAACATTGTCAAGATTTTTCAAAACGTATGTCAAAGGCATATGAAATGAGTTTACAAAGAGATCTGCAATACTTTTTAGGATTGCAGATCAAACAACTTGATGATGGAATATTCATAAGTCAAGATAAATATATCAAAGATATGTTAAAGAAATTTGGTCTGACCTGTTTAAAAGACATAGGGACTCCAATGGCAGCATCCATTAAAATAGATGCTGATCCAAATGGTGAACCAGTCAATATCACTGAATATAGAGGTATGATTGGATCCCTACTTTATCTCACAGCCAGCAGACCAGATATTATGTTCGCTACATGTCTCTGTGCCAGATATCAAGCTGATCCTAAAGAGTCACACTTGCTAGCAGTAAAAAGAATATTCAGATACCTAAAAGGTACTGCTAAACGTGGTCTTTGGTATCCCAAAGACCAGGATTTTGAACTAATTGGGTATTCAGATGCTGACTTTGCAGGGTGTAAAATAGACAGGAAAAGTACTACTGGTGGGTGCCAGTTACTGGGTAGTAGGCTAGTCAGCTGGACAAGCAAAAAGCAAAATACTGTGTCCACATCTACTGCTGAGGCAGAATATGTCTCTGCTGGTAGTTGTACTGCTCAAGTACTGTGGATGGAAAGCTAGCTAAAGGACTATGGTGTTCATGTTACAAAAACTCCAATCTACTGTGACAACACTAGTGCAATTGCTATCACCAATAATCCTGTGATGCACTCAAGGACTAAGCACATCGATGTTCGGTATCATTTCATAAGGGATCATGTTCAAAAGGGTGATGTTGAGTTACATTTTATTTCTACAGACCAGCAATTAGCAGACCTATTTACAAAGCCATTAGATGAGAAACGTTTTAACTATCTCATCTCTGAGCTGGGTATGCTTGAACTTTAAATAAAAGACAACTTTTGTTGGTGTGCTGGCTCTACAACGTGTAGGGCAAACCAGTAAGTCACATTTATTTACTTACTGCCTACATGTCAAACAACCAGCACAGCAAGGTCTTTTATATTTTGGTTACTTAAATGGTTTCAATGAAATAATAAATAGCTCTCCAAATTTAATGATTCCTTAAAACTGGAAACTCATTTACTTCCAATGATTTAAATTAAACTCATGACATATTAAATGTAACAAAAGTATTTTGTATTTAATGCAAAAATTATTTTTGTGGTTTTAAATCAATTTGTTTGAAATGAAATCTGATGCATTTAATGCTGAATGGGAAGAATGAGTGTTTAAGCCGTATAAATGTCATGTCAACAGTCTGTGTCCCCTTGAAAACGTGCCAGTCTATCACATCTGCCCACGCGCCTGCAGATGACAGTAATTTTCTCTCTCCTGCACTTTTTCACCCAATTACAACGGATAAAAGTGTGTTTCATCTTACATAATAACCTTCGGTTATTCATTATTCAAAACACACACACTTTTACTCTCAAAATCTTTTCAATCTTCAATCTTCAATTCTTCATCCTACATTCATCAATGGCAGAACAATAACAGCAATCACCACGTGCTGCAAGCCAGCAAGAGGAACAACAGCAACAACAACCTCAAACAGTCGAACCACAACAGCAACCACAACCTGCCCCACAACCAGCACCGGCACCGGAGGAACCGGTGGTTCAAGAACACGTCGTTCAAGGACCACTGTTCAATCTCCACCCCAACCTGATTAGGGCTCCCAATGCACCTGATCACTCACTGATTCGCCTATCTAGAGGCAATGCTGCACATGCCCTCTCTATCCCCAAATCGAAGGTTAACAAAGGTCATGAGGCCCTCATCGAATACATCCGTCAATCACCTCTGGCAAGAGCCATCACCGGTGTACCTTCCCGATTCTATGCTGCCTGTTTGGCACGATTTTGGTATACTGCCACTGTTGCCACCACTCCCGGCAATGTTCCATGTATTCGTGGCATGGTGACTGAAACCCTAAATTGCTCTGTCACTGTCGAAGCTATTAGACGTGCTCTTCAATTGCCCGGTGGACCATTTGTTTCTTCACCTACTAGTGACGAATTAAGAAGGGAGGTGTTGGAGACCATTGGGTTTGCTGGACCAGTGGCACATACACCGTTGAGAAAGCATATGCCACCTCTGTGGTACTACTTCTTTGGGTTGATGACTCAGTGCATGAGTCAAAAGTCAGGAAGCTTTGACCAATGCTCAGATTTTGAGCTCAAGCTTAGTCATGGGTTGTTGTTCAACAGGAACATCGATTACGCCCTTGAAATTTTTTTGAGGCTAAGGGAAATGGTGACTGCTAGAGTAAGAACCAACTTGATTCCATTTCCACGATTCTTAAGCCTGGTATTTGAAAGTGAACTGGGTGAAGCTTATCAGCAAATTGCTGATCAATCATTTGAGGTCCTAGTAAAACAAGGGGGTATGCCAAAGGATGTACCTGTTGCTCCATATGCTGAGTTGACACCAGCGATGAACGAGTATCTTGCTGCTCGTCGTGGAGCCACCCAATCGACTGCCTCTGGTTCTGCACCAGCTGAGGGGGAGCGTCCTCAGCGAAAGCCAGCAACGCGAAGGAAGCAGCCAGATACCTCAACTAGTACAGCCACCGTCTCATATACTGGTAAAGCAGTAGTTGTATTAGAATCTAGTGCTCTCTGATCATAAAGAACAGCCCTAGTCTTATATACTGACTACCCAATTCTAGTGTTGGAATCTGTTGCTCATCTATTTCTTGGTTACAGGCAAACCTAAGCGTGCTAAAGCTGGCTCCAAGCGAACCACAGGGGAGATTGCACCAGTCTCAGCTGCTGCTCCTGCAAAGGATGTAGCTATGGAACCTGGTGCGTTTCTAGACCAAACAGCAGAACAATCTAACTTATTTGAAAATTTTTTAACTGATGACTTGAAAAATGTTGAGGGAGTTAACGGTATAACCCTGGCTCCCAAGCTGACTGGTTTTAAAACAGGTGTCAAGAAGAGTAGCAACCCATACTCTTCTAACCAGGCACTTCCACATTTTTCTGAAATGAACTTAATGCAATACTTTCTGCTGACAGTACAACCAGCAGAGAACATAACTGACCCCCAAAGCAGGCTTGAGCTGGGTCTTCATCGTGTTGAACCAGCTCAGGTGACTGTACAGCCAGTATGTTACTCGGATACTGATAAGAGTCACACTCCTACATCATTATCAGCCAGATCTCTTACACTATCTGGGTCAACATGTGTTGCCAATGAGTCAGCAGAGTCACCGCTGTACTTACAGACACCTTCTTCTGTCTCATTCGAAGGGCTGACCAAATCAAAAGTCTGTCCCCAGAGACCAAAAACAGATGCAATTGTTGAGTAAAATTTATTTGGTTCTACAGTTGCTAACATAACTTGTTCTATTGTTTCAGTTCTTAGCAGGGTAGATGAACAGGCAGAGGGGGAGCAAAATAAAGATGTTGTTATTCCTACTGGTGATATTGCTGCCTCTGCTACTGGTGTTGGTGCCACTGATTCTGTTACTGGTGGTGCTGATGCTGGTACTGTTGATTCTGCTGCTGCTGGTGTGGAAGATGTTATCATGGAAGAACCTCCTGTTCTTGAGAAGGTTATTGACAATATTGTCAAGGATGTTCTTCTTGATGAACCTGTCACCCAGCCAAGAGTGGACTCTGCATTAATGTCTGATGAGCCTGCTGATTCTTCTGATTCTTCTACTATGGAACGTCAAGTTCTTACAGAATCTGCAGTTCGTCATCCTATTGGTCCAATTTTGGTTGCTACTGAACCAACTGCTGAGATGGAGTTTGAAACCATTCAGCCGAATGCAGCTAATGTTATTGTCATTCCTGGTTCTGATTCTGGTATTGTTACAGCTGATGCAAGTGCTAGTGCTACGTTTCCATCTGATTCTGCTATGGATACTGGTACTAGTGCTACTTTTCCTTCTGATACTGGTGCACAGGTTGCTGATGTTAAGGATGCTGGTACCTCTGCTGACATAACTACTGATTCGACTACGGCTCCTGTTACTGAGGAAACAAAGCCATATGTTGTGCAGGTACCAGATCCAGATGAAGTTGTTCCTAACTTCATTTTCAAGGGAGCTTCAATCTCTTCCAAGATTGCTATGCTGGTCGATCAGCTGACCATTGATCCCGAATCTGCAATAGTCTCAGCCAGCAGATTACCTCGTGAAGAGATGGTTGAGCTATTATCTCAGCTTGATAGACCAGCTAGAGAAGAAATTTATGAGAGGATAGCCCTGCTGGAGCAAATCAATGAACAGCCTTACTATCATGTTTTTGGTATGGCTCCAGCTGCTTCGCCATTTCCTGGTACATGGAGGCCTCTCAAGTTTGTCATCGATCCTACTACTGGTAAGTGTGTTATGCAAAATGTCCCAGATTCGCCAGTACCTTCTTCTTCCTCAGCTTCTTCCTCCTCATCTTCTTCTGATGAGGATGCTGATGAAGGTACTGGTAAGGGCGAACCAGTCATTCATGATAACGTGACTGGTTCCAAAGAAAAACCAGTAGATCTTACTGATGACAATGCTGATAATAATGCTGACAAGGATATCAGTGGTTCTAAGCCTTCGGGCGAAGGTAAAAACGATGGTGATCATGGTGATGAGTCAGCTCCTGACCTTCCACCTTTACCACCCCACGGTGATACTCCTCTGTTAGCTGGTGCTGACCAACCTTCAACCTCTGCATACTTAAAGTTCAATGCAGATGAGGTTGCTGATATTTCCACCTTTGCTGTCTATAAGACACTGCAAGGGATCACACCAAATTTGGAGGAAACTATTCGCAGAGCTATTGTTGATAGTGTCTCTGCTGCTGTCAGATCTGCTGGAGAGGCTGTTACAACTCCTATTAATCTTAAACTCCAGCAGGTGTGTGCTTTTGCTGATGTGGCAGTCGAAGCAATCACAAAGCACCACGAAGATGAAGAGGAGCTTGAAAGGCGAATTATCTCTTACAATGAGTACTGTGAAACTATCACCCGACTCCAAGCTGATTTGGATGCTGCTAACCGCAGAAATACTTTCTTAAATGAGGAGAACAGGGTGTTACACGAGAGATTGGAATCGCAGGAAGCTCAAATGGCTAACATGATTCCTGCTGCTGCCTATGTTCAGATGGTTGAAAACATGCAACGAATGGCTGCTTTGCAAGGTGATGTTCGGGCCATCGTTGAACAAATGGCTATGGGTGTAGCCAGGAATGAAGTTAGATCCTCCAATCTTCTGCTAAGACAATTTGGTGTGGATCCTGGTGCCCATCTTTCTCCAGAGCTTGCTGAGTGGAACAATTTTGCCTACTCTACTCCTCAGTCAGACAGTGATCTTGATGCTACTGTCTCCCCTTCTATTCACCCTACTGCCCGTGCTGATGACAAAAAGAGGGAGAAAAAGTCCAAAAAGAAATCTAAAAAGAGAAAACAGTCTAAGGGGGAGCATGAACATGAAAAGGCTCCTAAACAACCCAGGAGAGATGGAGATGGTGATGGTGATGGTCAAGACACTGGCCCTAAGCCCAGCAACGCTCATACTAAAGCTGGTGGTGCACAGGCAACTGGTGGTACTCAACCCAGTGTGTCTGCCACACCAGTGGATGATATTGGTTCTGGCAGTAAGCCCAGTGATGTTTCTGATATGGCTGTAGCTGAAGCTTTTGTGCTGTCTCAATCTATTGAGCGTAAAATGAAGAGGAAGTTAGAGAGACATCAAAAGCGACAGCAGGAACTAGATGATGCCTTCAATGCCAAGTTTGAGGCCTTTGCTGAACTTAAACGTCGTAAGATTATGCACAGAAGATGGCTGAGTCCAAAAGCAATGGAAATCGATGATGACCTGACTGCCTTTGATAAACACAGAAAAGAGGCAAGAAAAAGAAATGCCAAGTTCATGGTCAAATACGACAAACAGAGGGCAAAGCTGTATGCACAGAGAGCAGAAAGAATCAGGAACATGACTCCTGCTGAGATGAAGGATTACCTTGATTCTACTGAGTCAACTGGTGGAGTTAGAGCTGATATTTTCATGAAATGGGTTGATGCTATGTTAGAAGCCAGATCTACTCCTCAACCAGCATCTGCTGCTCAGCCAGCTACACAACAAACACAGCCAACAGAAACAATCATCCTTGATGATGATGATGCTATTTGTCAGGGGGAGCATCTTGCTACTGTTCCTTACCTGCCTCCTATTCAACCAGTATCGACACAAGAACCATCAGCTGAACCCAGGCCTATTGACAAACACAGGGTGAAATCTGCTCCTAGGGACAATCAGCCCCTGAGGAAAGGACCCCCATTCGAGGCAGCTGATGAAGGTACTGAAGTGGTTGAGCCAGCTGATACTAATCAGTCAGCTGGCATTGAAGACACAGCAAGGAGTTTTGTGATAGAAGACCCAGCCAGAAGTGTGCTGCTGGGTAGTACAAGTGTTGAAGACCCAGCAAAGTCGGTTGAGCTGGGTGCTAAACAAGTAGATGATGAAACGGTTGATCCTGCTGACTTCACAGTCTGGGGAAGAGACAGCCAAACATTTGTTCTATCTCCTCTTCCTCCCCAGATTCAAGTTTACTTTGACAGAACACAGGATAACCGGGTCAATCAGCATCCAGTTAGTTCATCTGGCAGCTATGAATCATCTATGTATCCTCCATTTTCCCCAAGGGTTCATGACAAACATATCACTTGGGAAGATGACTCAGTAACCCATGGTGAGCCGAACATCAGAAAAATGAACCCAGATGAAAGAGATGCCTACAGACTTCAGATTACTGTTCCAGAGCTGCTTGAACAAAGACAAATTGAGCTTAATGAAAGAATTCGTCAAGTCAGGCTGCTGCATCATCCTCTTGATCAGCCACACTATATTGCTGCACTAACCCATGGCATTGACATTAGGGTGTACTTGAATAACAGTGGTCTCAGGCTCTCCACTACTGATGAAAGAATTCATTTTGAAGATGCTCTCCAGCTGGGTATGGATATAAGGGAGTATTGTGCTGCCCTTAGTACTGAAGAGGGTAGAAAGATGGTTGAAGCAGTAAGATCCCTGAACATTTCTTATGATGATTATCTGATGGGTTTAGCTGCTGAAAGGGAAGCCAGAGAAGCTGCTGATGCTGAACTTGCTGAACGATCAAGGCTTCAGGATATTGAAGACAGATTGGCTGCTGACAGAAAGCAACAGGCTGAGTCCTTCAAACTAGCCAAAGCCATTGTCAAAGAACAGGATAAGGTTTTTGATAAGATAGAAGCTGCTGAGAAAGTACCTACCACTGCTCCTGTAGTACCTGATCACAATATTGAGTTTCCTGATACTTATTATAAGAGCAGGTATGGTAATGTGATGAATAGAAGATCTAATCCCTGCAGAATTATCAAGGTAAACAGAGGGACAAAAAGGGCCTTCAATGTTGTCAGGGATAACAATGTTCAAGAAAGGATTAGTTTTGATGACTTAAGAACTCTTGGATTCAGTGAATGGATAGAAATCTTGGAGTATTTCATTGGTAAACGTGAGAGTGCTATCAAGAGTGCTCTTAAGACTGAACTCCAACAGCTGTTCAAGAAGGCAACTAAGTTTGGGAATGCACCAGTAGTTGATGTTGATGAATTTCTTGCTCAAAAGCCTAAAGGGAAGCAACCTACTGGTGAAGGACCAACTGGGAGAAGCCGAATTGTTCTACCTCCTTTCATCCCTGTTTTTGACCCTGCTGAATTACCTCTCCTGTTCCCTGAAGCCTGGAAGATTAAACAAGAGGAGCTATCTGATGAAGAAAGAGAAAGAGAAAGGGATAAAGATAGATAGTCTCCTATGTGCTTAACTTGTATCTTTTGTAATTTACTTTTTATTACGAATTATCTTGTAATTATTGTATATATCTGATGTAATGTAAGTAAAGTGAGTTTATCTTCAAAATCATATCAAATTATAAGATATAGATAACTCATCAAAAGATCCCAAAACAAACTTAAAGGGACGAATTTACTGTCTACTCTCACTAGGTCCCTAAGTGCTGGCTTTAGTGTTTTCTCTTCAAGTCATAGGTTTTGTCATCATCAAATAGGGGGAGATTGTTGAGTCCCCAAAATAATTAAGGATTTAATTATGACAAAACAATATTTATTTGCACTAAAGTGTTATGTGCAGCCAGCACAAGTTTGTTTATGTATAGTCAGCTAATATAGCTGTGTCGAGTGTTTAGTATGCTGCCTAGTCTATCAGCACAAGGTAGAAATGTATTCTTCGAATCAGCACAGGATGTGCACCCAGCAAATCAAGAATATCAAGTGACTCAGCATATGAAGGACCAGTAAGTCTGGATATCAGCATACAACACAAGACAGCCATGCTCCATTACAAGCATGGTAGTTTCCCAGAGTGGTCTACATCAACGCACTAT
Source organism: Rutidosis leptorrhynchoides (assembly GCF_046630445.1). NCBI lineage: Eukaryota > Viridiplantae > Streptophyta > Magnoliopsida > Asterales > Asteraceae > Rutidosis > Rutidosis leptorrhynchoides. Next base: position 150,312,068 of record NC_092336.1, read on the forward strand.
TCAACAGAAGTCGAAGACAAAGTTGAACAGAAAAGGACAGGAGTCGGCGGCTGACAAGTGACCTTACAAGACCACGTGGGAATGCAGAAGTGGAACGCATGTGCAGACATGTGTTATACTTTATTCATACCTAGGGAACACAACATTCCATTTGTTTAAATCAAATGGTAGTGCCAAACCGAATTGGTGTGTTCCTGCAAATAGCTACCTAAGAGGAAAGAAGGAGAGCACGCCTTCTGACACAATTGTCCCCACAAGTACAAGGCATCCAATGTACTAGTGGACAATAGATTAATTACACGGTTAATAGAACTACTATATATATTGTTGTATCCACTATTGTAAAAACTAGTGGTGTGGGTTTATCTGTATCAACCAACTATCATTTCCGCCAAGGATAGTTGTGATTCTTTCTGATTTAATCAATAAAGAATAACCGTTGAAAATTACCTGTGACTCTATCTTATTTACTACAGAATACTAAACGTGTTTAACTGACTAGTTAATTAAGAAAAGAATTGTATTCACCCCCCCTCTACAATACTCCTGTTGTTATTAAGGGACCAAAAGAGTACCTACACACTTTTTCAATCATCACCATAAACACTTTCATTTTTCAATTTTTATGCATCAAACTAAACCCTATCAAGTATTCTTCCATTGTTCTAAGTGTTCTTCATCATCTTCATCAAAATCTAGCTCAATCTAGTTCATAAATCCATACATAAACCAAGTTACAAAACAACTACTCAAGAACACACCAACAACACTTCCAAGTTTGCTAGCTTACTTTCAATCTTGCAAATCCATTTCAAGTGATCATACAATCTCAAGAAATCTTTCTTATTTATAGTAAGATATCTTTCTAATTCAAGTTAATACTCATACTCAAACTTTCATTCAGTTTCTATAACTATAACAATCTTATTTCGAGTGGAAATCTTACTTGAACTTGTTTTCGTGTCATGATTTTGCTTCAAGAACTTTCAAGCCATCCAAGGATCCTTTGAAGCTAGATCTATTTTTCTCATTTCCAGTAGGTTTATCCACAAAACTTGAGGTAGTAATGATGTTCATAACATCATTCGAATCATATATATAAAACTATCTTATTCGAAGGTTTAAACTTGTAATCACTAGAACATAGTTTAGTTAATTCTAAACTTGTTCACAAATAAAAGTTAATCCTTCTAACTTTAATTTTAAAATCAACAAGACACATGTTCTATATCTATATGATATGCTAACTTAATGATTTAAAACCTGAAAATACGAAAAACACCGTAAAACCGGATATACGCCGTCGTAGTAACACCGCGGGCTGTTTTGGGTTAGTTAATTAAAAACTATGATAAACTTTGATTTAAAAGTTGTTCTTCTGGGAAAATGATTTTTCTTATGAACATGAAACTATATCCAAAAATCATTGTTAAACTCAAAGTGGAAGTATGTTTTTCAAAGTGGTCATCAAGACGTCGTTCTTTCACCTGAAATGACTACCTCTTATAATATTGAATTGTAACCTGTATTTCTGACTATAAACTTATACTTTTTATGTTTAGATTTATAAACTTAAGTTCAATATGAAACCATAGCAACTTGAATCACTTAAAACGGATTTAAAACGAAGAAGTTATGGGTAAAACAAGATTGGATAATTTTACTTGTTGTAGCTACGTGAAAATTGGTAACAAATCTATATTAATCATATCCTAGCTAATTTATATTGTATAATAAATATATTCTAATATATTATGTAATCTTGGGATACCATAGACACGTATGCAAATATTTTGACATATCATATCGACCCATGTATATATATTATTTGGAACAACCATAGACACTCTATATGCAGTAATGTTTGAGTTAGCTATACAGGGTTGAGGTTGATTCCAAAAATATATATACTTTGAGTTGTGATCTAGCCTGAGACGTGTATACACTGGGTCATGGATTGATTCAAGATAATATATATCGATTTATTTCTGAACATCTAACTGTGGACAACTAGTTGTAGGTTACTAACGAGGACAACTGACTTAATAAACTCAAATCATTAAAACGTAATAAAAATTTTTTAAATATATTTTGAACATACTTTGATATATATGTACATATTTGTTATAGGTTCGTGAATCGACCAGTGGCCAAGTCTTACTTCCCGACGAAATAAAAATATGTGAAAGTGAGTTATAGTCCCATTTTTAAAATCTAATATTTTTGGGATGAGAATAAATGCAGTTTTATATATGTTTTACGAAATAGACACAAGTAATTGAAACTACAGTATATGGGTGAATAATCGAAGCCAAATATGCCCCTTTTGCTTGGTAGCCTAAGAAATAGTAAAACTATCTACTAACTGATGCGAATCCTAAAGATAGATCTATTGGGCCTAACGAACCCCATCCAAAGTACTGGATGCTTTAGTACTTCGAATTCGTTTTTTATCATGTCCGATGGATTTCCCGGAATGATACTGGATATTCTTATATGCATATTGTTAATGTCGGTTACCAGGTGTTCACCATATGAATAATTTTTATCTCTATGTATGGGATGTATATATTGAAATATGAAATCTTGTGGTATACATTTACGATTTGATAAATATATAGGTTAAACCTATAACTCACCAACATTTTTGTTGACGTTTAAAGCATGTTTATTCTCAGATGATTATTAAGAGCTTCCGCTGTGCATGCTAAAATATGGACAAGATTCGGTGTCAGCATGATTGTATAATATTGTTTAAAACTGCATTCGAGATTTACTTTGTTGTAACATATTAATATTGTAAACCAATATGTATTGGTAGTGTGTAAGTGTGATGTTTTTAGATTATCATTTCTTGATAATCTAGGTGGTATCTTTTTAACCTTATCGATAAAATAAAGGTTATGGTTTGTTTTAAAAACGAATGCAGTCTTTGAAAAACGTCTCATGTAGATGTCAAAACCTCGCAAAGAGATCAATTAATATAAAACGTTTATAATTGATATGAACGGGACATTTCAGTTGGTATCCGAGCGTTGGTCTTAGAGAATCGGAAAATTTGCATTAGTGTGTCTTATCGAGTTTGTTAGGATGCATTAGTGAGTCTGGACTTCGTCCGTGATTTCTTTAAAAAAATGATTGCTTAATATTTTTTGTTGAAAACTACAAATTGTAACATGTAAATATTATGTGATATATTAATCTCTTAACGTGTTTGATATTGTATGATAGATTTCTACCTCTAGTACAAATCCTATCGACTCACCTAATAATAATAAAGAGTCGAATATATTTTCGGAAGATTCACAAATTCCCGAAGAGGAACTGGAAGAGGAGCAACCGGAAGAAGAGGAACTTGAACAGGAGGAACCGGAAGAAGAGGAACCGGAAGAAGAAGAGGTTCCGAAGGAAGAAATATTGATACCTACAGTAAATTGATTAAATAAAAGAAAATCCTCAACCAACGGACCAAAGTTAATAATGGTCAATGTTGTTTCCGCCGAGGAAGCAAAATATTGGGAAGATTACCAATTTTTCGATGAATCGGATCCCGATGAGGATTCCGATGATGTTATAGAAATTACCTAGACCCAATTTAATGAAGCAAAATAAAATAATAAGGGAAAAGGTGTAAAAATAGAGAAACCTGATTCCAACCCCGATGAACTTTATATGTATCGGCAACATCTGTATTTCCTAAATTGTAACAATAACCCGGGAACCTCTAAACCACCAGGTTTTTCTAAACCATTGTGGAAAATGACAGCTCGTATTAGGGGAGCACCATATATCCCTAGAAAATTAGCAAAACGAACCGAATCCGAAGAAGAAGAAACGAGTGAGTCAGATTAAAGAGTTGTAATCGTGTTGTGTAATATATGTAATATAGTGTGCTTGTGCTTTTATGATAAATGTAAAAATTGCTTGTATTGTTTGTTAATTATCTTTTATGAATCTAACCCTCGTCTATTTTTACAGTATAAAAACACAAAATGGACGTTAAGGATAGACGACCAAATATTTTAGAAGACCTACTAGGGGATATGATTGATGAAATCTTATCTAGAGTCGGTCAGAATTCATCGGCACAATTAGTTATGGCGAAATTAACTTGTCAAACATTTGAAAGACACTCCAGAAATGCCTTAATTTATAAAAGGCTTTCCTTTGATAGGTGGGTTATATCACATTGGGGAGACCGTAAGTTACGCCGTATTTTTTTAAGCGTTAAATGCGGGGAACCCAAATGCAATTTTACGCTACGGGTTAAGAACCTATTTTGACTCAACATATCCCAACATAGGATTTCGTGAATTAGAAATATCTTATAACATGCAACATAAAGAAGCATGTTATGCTTACGGGTTAGTGATGTTCGCTTCTCACCAAAGTGAGAAAAAGAACATCGGATTACAACTATTAAATGAAACATTCCCACAAGTGACGGACTCAGTAGTTGGGGTGAGAAACAAGGTTTTTTAGATTGTTACGAGGTTGTTGGGCATTACGTAACCCTACTCCTTTTGATGACATTACAACATGTTGTCTAGCCAACGGTCATAACGGTTACTTCCCACAAGACCAAGGATGGGAAGTCGTCTTAGTAGAACCAGAATGCATGACTTGTTTCTGGACATATGAATTACGTATTTTTATTGCCTTTACTGAACGACTTGTGTATTAACTAGATTTATCTTCAAAACTGTCTTGTATCAGAGTGTGCTATATTTCATGTTATATGTAATATAGCGGAATTGTAAGTTTAAAGAATATTTGAATGTGATATATTATTATAATCAGTTTTTCATATGGAATTGTAGTAGTTGAATTGTATATTAGCTACTAAGTATGAACTTAACGGGTAGGTAGTACCCGAATTTAAACTTATAAAATGCTAATATCAAGAAAAAGCTTTTATAAATGAGTTCATATTATGCTACGAAATACTATTGACTACTCTTAATATTCTGTATGATTAACTCGATTCAGTTGGCTATTTTGAAGGAAATGGCACCGACTACTCGACACACCATAATATGAGCGAAGAGGAATTTCGTACCTTTCTTGCTGCAAACATAGCCGCAGTACAGGCTGCACTACATACCAACAATAACTCTGAATCTAGCAATGCAGCTAACAGCGCAAGTAATCGTGTAGGATGCTCCTACAAAGAATTCACTGCCTGCAAACCTTTGGAATTTGATGGAACCGAATGACCAATTGGATTGAAACGGTGGACCGAGAAGGTCGAATTAGTGTTTGCCATAAGTAATTGTACTGAAGAGGACAAAGTTAAGTACGCTACACATACCTTCACAGGTACTGCATTAACGTGGTGGAACACCTATCTAGAACAGGTAGGACAAAATGCTGCTTACGCACTATCGTGGTTGGCATTCAAGCAATTGATGAACGAGCAAACCGTCCTAGAAATGAGGTCAATAAGCTCAAGGTAGAGCTTAGAGAGTTATGAACACAAGGGTTCGACATTACCACGTATGAACGACGATTCACAGAGTTGTGCCTATTGTGTCCGGGAGCATTCAAAGATGAAGAAGAGAAGATCGACGCGTTTGTAAAAGGGTTACCAGTAAGGATTCAAGAAGATGTGAGTTCACACGAGCCCGCTTCCATACAAAAGGCAAGTCGAATGGCTCATAAACTCATAAATCAGATTGAGGGAAAAATTAAAGAGCAGGCAACTGAAGAAGCCAACACGAAACAACTCAAGAGGAAGTGGGAGGAAAACGGTGACAAGAGTCACCAGTATAACAACAATAACAATTACAATCACAATCGTAACAACTATCCCAACAACCGCAACAACAATCGCAACAATAACCACAATCCTAACAATAACTACAACAAACGTCCCAACAACAACAACTACAACAACTGTTTCCACAACAATAACAATCCAAACAACAACCTCAATAACAACAACGGCAACAAAAACCAAAATCAGCCATGTCATAGGTGTGAAGAAAATCACCCGGGGTTTTGCACGACATTTTGCAATAGGTGTAAAAGAAATGGTCATAGCGCGACAAAGTGTGAGGTCTACGGACCAAGGTTTAACAGAACTAAAGGAACAAATAGTGTCGGAACAAGTAATGCCGGAACAACTAGTGTTGGAGCAAGTAATACCAACGCTGTTTGTTATAAATGTGAAAAATCGGGCCACATTATTAGAAATTGCCCGAATCAGGGGAATACTAATGGGCAGGGCCGTGGAAGAGTTTTCAATATTAATGCGGCAGAAGCAGAGGAAGACCCGGAGCTTGTTACGGGTACGTTTCTTATTGACGATAAATCTGCTTATGTTTTATTTGATTCTGATGCGGATAGAAGCTATATGAGTAGAGAGTTTTGTGCTAAATTAAATTGCCCATTGACGCCTTTGGATAATAAATTTTTACTTGAATTAGTAAACGGTAAATTAATTTCAGCCAATAATATATCTCGGGATAGAGAAATTAAACTGGGGGATGAAACGTTTAAGATTGATTTAATACCAGTCGAGATGGGGAGTTTTGATGTAATAATTGGCATGGACTGGTTGAAAAAGGTGAGAGCAGAGGTTGTTTGTTACAAAAATGTGATTCGCATTAGGCGTGAAAAAGGAAAACCTTTAATGGTGTACGAAAAAAAGAATAATGCGAAATTAAATCTTATTAATAGTTTGAAGGCGCAAAAACTAATAAGAAAAGGTTACGTCATTCTAGCACACATCGAGGAAGTTAAACTTGAAGAAAAGAACATCAGTGATGTTCCCATTGCAAAAGAATTTCCTGATGTTTTTTCGAAAGAATTACCAGGATTACCCCCACATCGATCCGTTGAATTTCAAATAGACCTTGTACCAGGAGCTGCAACAATAGCTCATACTCCATACAGACTCGCACCCAGCAAAATGAAAGAATTACAAAGTTAGTTACAGGAACTTTTAGAGCGTGGTTTCATTCGACAATTACATCACTATGGGGAGCTCCTGTTCTGTTTGACAAGAAGAAAGATGGTACATTCAGGTTGTGTATCGACTACCGAGAGTTGAACAAACTTACCATCAAGAACCGTTACCCATTACTGAGAATCGATGAATTATTTGATCAACTACAAGGCTCGTCGGTTTATTCAAAGACTGATTTACGTTCTGGATATCACCAAATGCGGGTGAAGGAGGATGACATTCTAAAGACTGCTTTTAAGACGCGTTACGGTCATTACGAGTTTATAGTTATGCCGTTTGGAGTGACTAACGCACCAGCTGTGTTCATGGACCTCATGAACCGAGTGTGTGGGCCATATCTTGACAAGTTTGTCATTGTTTTCATCAATGACATACTTATTTACTCGAAGAATGATCAAGAGCACGAAGAACATTTGAGAAAAGTGCTAGAGTTACTGAGAAAAGAAAAACTGTACGCTAAGTTTTCAAAGTGTGCATTTTGTTTGGAAGAAGTTCAATTCCTCGGTCACATAGTGAACAAAGAAGGTATTCAGGTGGATCCAGTAAAGATTGAAACCGTTGAAAAGTGGGAAATCCAGAGAACTCCGAAACACAAACGCCAATTTTTAGGACTGGCTGGTTATTACAGGAGATTCATCCAAGATTTTTCCAAAATAGCAAAACCCTTGACTGCATTAACGCATAAAGGGAAGAAATTTGAATGGAAGGATGAACAAGAGAAAGCGTTTCAATTGTTAAAAAAAAGTTAACTACGACACCTATATTGTCATTACCTAAAGGGAATGATGATTTTGTGATATATTGTGACGCCTTAAAGCAAGGTATCGGTTGTGTATTAATGCAACGAACGAAGGTAATTGCTTATGCGTCTAGACAATTATAGATTCACGAGTAGAATTATACGACGCATGATTTAGAATTAGACGCGGTTGTTTTTGCATTAAAGACTTGGAGGCACTACTTATATGGGGTCAAAAGTATTATATATACCGACCACAAAAGTCTTCAACACATATTTAATCAGAAACAACTGGACATGAGGCAGCGCAGGTGGATTGAATTGTTGAATGATTACGACTTTGAAATTCGTTACCACCCGGGGAAGACAATTGTGGTAACCGACGCCTTGAGCAGAAAATACAGAGAACCCATTCGAGTAAAAGATATGAATATAATGATTCACATTAACCTTACTACTCAAATAAAGGAGGCGCAACTAGGAGTTTTAAAATAGGGAAATTTAAAGGATAAAATACCCAAAGGATCGGAAAAGTATCTTAATATTCGAGAAGACGGAACCCGGTATAGGGCTGAAAGAATTTGGATACCAAAATTTGGAGATATGAGAGAAATGGTACTTAGAGAAGCTCATAAAACCAGATACTCAATACATCCTGGAGCGGGGAAGATGTATAAGGATCTCAAGAAACATTTTTGGTGGCCGGGAATGAAAGCCGATGTTGCTAAATACGTAGGAGAATGTTTGACGTGTTCTAAGGTCAAAGATGAGAATCAGAAACCATCAGGTCTACTTCAACAACCCGAAATCCCGGAATGGAAATGGGAAAACATTACCATGGATTTCATCACTAAATTTCCAAGGACTGCAAGTGGTTTTGATACTATTTGGGTAATAGTTGATCGCCTCACCAAATCAACACATTTCCTGCCAATAAGAGAAGATGACAAGATGGAGAAGTTAGCATGACTGTATCTAAAGGAAGTCGTCTCCAGACATGGAATACCAATCTCTATTATCTCTGATAGGGATGGCAGATTTATTTCAAGATTCTGGCAGACATTACAGCAAGCATTAGGAACTCGTCTAGACATGAGTACTACCTATCATCCCCAAACTGATGGGCAGAGCAAAAGGACGATACAAATGCTTGAAGACATGCTACGAGCATGTGTTATTGATTTCGGAAATAGTTGGGAACGACACCTACCGTTAGCAGAATTTTCCTACAACAACAGCTACCATTCAAGCATTGAGATGGTGCCGTTTGAAGCACTTTATGAAAAAAAGTGCAGGTCTCCAATTTGTTGGAGTGAAGTGGGGGATAGACAGATTACGGGTCCGGAGATAATACAAGAAACTACCGAGAAGATCATCCAAATTCAACAACGGTTGAAAACCGCCCAAAGTCAACAAAAGAGCTACACTGACATTAAAAGAAAAGATATAGAATTTAAAATTTGAGAGATGGTCATGCTTAAAGTTGCACCTTGGAAAGGCGTTGTTCCATTTGGTAAACGAGGGAAATTAAATCTAACGTATATTGGACCATTCAAGATTATTGATCGTGTCGGACCAGTAGCTTACCGACTTGAGTTACCTCAACAACTCGTGGCTGTACATAACACTTTCCACGTCTCGAATTTGAAGAAATGTTTTGCTAAAGAAGATCTCACTATTCCGTTAGACGAAATCCAAATCAACGAAAAACTTCAACTCATCGAAGAACCCGTCGAAATAATGGATCGTGAGGTTAAAAGACTTCAGCAAAACAAGATACCAATTGTTAAGGGTCGATGGAATGCTCGTAGAGGACCCGAGTTCACCTGGGAATGAGAAGATCATGTGAAGAAGAAATACCCGCACTTATTTCCAGAAGATACGTCAACACCTCCAACTGCTTAAAATTTCGGGACGAAATTTATTTAACGGGTAGGTACTGTAGTGACCCGAACTTTTCCATGTTTATATATATTAAATGAAATTGATATTTACATGATTAATTGTTTCTAACATGTTAAGCAATCAAACTTGTTAAGACTTGATTAATTGAAATAGGTTTCATATAGAAATTGACCACCCAAGTTGACCAGCGATTCACGAACGTTAAAACTTGTAAAAACTATATATATATATATATATATATATATATATATATATATATATATATATATATATATATATATATATATATATATATATATATATATATATATATATATATATATATATATATAGTTAACATGATATTATGACAAGTAAGTATCTCATTAGGTATTTTAACAATGAGTTATATACATAAAAATGAGACTATTGAATTAAGAAACTCGAAAACGATATATATAATGATTATCGTTATAACAACGTCTTATTAAATACATATGAATCATATTAAGATATTGATACACTATATTTAAACATGATAAATGATAAGTAAACATATCATTAAGTGTATTAAAAATGAAATACATATGTAAAAACAAGACTACTAACTTAAGGATTTCGAAACGAGACATATATGTAACGATTATCGTTGTAACGATATTTAAATGTATATATATATATATCATATTAAGATATATTAATACATCATAATATCATGATAATGTAATAATTTAACATCTCATTAGATATAATAAACAATGGGTTAACAACATTTAACAAGATCGTTAACTTAAAGGTTTCAAAACAACACTTACATGTAACGACTAACGATGACTTAACGACTCAGTTAAAATGTATATACATGTAGTGTTTTAATATGTATTCATACACTTTTGATAGACTTCAAGACACTTATCAAAATACTTCTACTTAACAAAAATTCTTACAATTACATCCTCGTTCATTTTCATCAACAATTCTACTCGTATGCACCCGTATTCGTACTCGTACAATACCCAACTTCTAAATGTATGTACTATTGGTATATACACTCCAATGATTAGATCTTAGCAGCCCATGTGAGTCACCTAACCATTTGGGAACCATTATTTAGCAACTAGCATGAATGATTACACAAAATTACTAACTAATGTGACCTTATATGGAGTACCTACACACTTTTTCAATCATCACCATAAACACTTTCATTTTTCAATTTTTATGCATCAAACTAAACCCTATCAAGTATTCTTCCATTGTTCTAAGTGTTCTTCATCATCTTCATCAAAATCTAGCTCAATCTAGTTCATAAATCCATACATAAACCAAGTTACAAAACAACTACTCAAGAACACACCAACAACACTTCCAAGTTTGCTAGCTTACTTTCAATCTTGCAAATCCATTTCAAGTGATCATCCAATCTCAAGAAATCTTTCTTATTTATAGTAAGATATCTTTCTAATTCAAGGTAATACTCATACTCAAACTTTCATTCAGTTTCTATAACTATAACAATCTTATTTTGAGTGGAAATCTTACTTGAACTTGTTTTCGTGTCATGATTTTGCTTCAAGAACTTTCAAGCCATCCAAGGATCCTTTGAAGCTAGATCTATTTTTCTCATTTCCAGTAGGTTTATCCACAAAACTTGAGGTAGTAATTATGTTCATAACATCATTCGAATCATATATATAAAAGTAATGATGTTCATAACATCATTCGAATCATATATATAAAAGTATCTTATTCGAAGGTTTAAACATGTAATCACTAGAACATAGTTTAGTTAATTCTAAACATGTTCTCAAACAAAAGTTAATCCTTCTAACTTGACTTTTAAAATCAACTAGACACATGTTCTATATCTATATGATATGCTAACTTAATGATTTAAAACCTGAAAACATGAAAAACAACGTAAAACCGGATATACGCCGTCGTAGTAACACCGCGGACTGTTTTGGGTTAATTAATTAAAAACTATGATAAACTTTGATTTAAAAGTTTTTCTTCTGGGAAAATGATTTTTCTTATGAACATGAAACTATATCCAAAAATTATGGATAAACTCAAAGTGAAAGTATGTTTTTCAAAGTGGTCATCAAGACGTCGTTCTTTCGACTAAAATGACTACCTCTTATAATATTGAATTGTAACCTGTATTTCTGACTATAAACTTATACTTTTTCTGTTTAGATTCATAAACTTAAATTCAATATGAAATCATAGCAACTTGAATCACTCAAAACGGATTTAAAACGAAGAAGTTATGGGTAAAACAAGATTGGATAATTTTGCTTGTTGTAGCTATGTGAAAATTGGTAACAAATCTATATTAATCATATCCTAGCTAACTTATATTGTATAATACATATATTCTAATATATTATGTAATCTTGGGATACCATAGACATGTATACAAATGTTTTGACATATCATATCGACCCATGTATATATATTATTTGGAACAACCATAGACACTCTATATGCAGTAATGTTTGAGTTAGCTATACAGGGTTGAGGTTGATTCCAAAAATATATATACTTTGAGTTGTGATCTAGCCTGAGACATGTATACACTGGGTCGTGGATTGATTCAAGATAATATATATCGATTTATTTCTGTACATCTAACTGTAGACAACTAGTTGTAGGCTACTAACGAGGACAGTTGACTTAATAAACTCAAATCATTAAAACGTAATAAAAATGTTGTAAATATATTTTGAACATACTTTGATATATACGTACATATTTGTTATAGGTTCGTGAATCGACCAGTGGCCAAGTCTTACTTCCCGATGAAGTAAAAATCTGTGAAAGTGAGTTATAGTCCCAATTTTAAAATCTAATATTTTTGGGATGAGAATACATGCAGTTTTATAAATGTTTTACGAAATAGACACAAGTAATTGAAACTACATTATATGGGTGAATGATCGAAGCCGAATATGCCCCTTTTGCTTGGTAGCCTAAGAATTAGTAAAACGATCTACTAATTGACACGAATCCTAAAGATATATCTATTGGGCCTAACGAACCCCATCCAAAGTACCGGATGCTTTAGTACTTCGAATTCATTTTTTATCATGTCCGATGGATTTCCCGGAATGATAGGGGATATTCTTATATGCATCTTGCTAATGTCAGTTACCAGGTGTTCACCATATGAATGATTTTTATCTCTATGTATGGGATGTATATATTGAATATGAAATCTTGTGGTCTATTATTACGATTTGATAAATATATAGGTTAAACCTATAACTCACCAACATTTTTGTTGACGTTTAAAGCATGTTTATTCTCAGGTGATTATTAACAGCTTCCGCTGTTGCATGCTAAAATATGGACAAGATTCGGTGTCAGCATGATTGTATAATATTGTTTAAAACTGCATTCGAGATTTACTTTGTTGTAACATATTAATATCGTAAACCAATATGTATTGGTAGTGTGTAAGTGTGATATTTTTAGATTATCATTTCTTGATAATCAAGGTGGTGTCTTTTTAACCTTGTCGATAAAATAAAGGTTATGGTTTGTTTTAAAAACGAATGCAGTCTTTGAAAAACGTCTCATGTAGAGGTCAAAACCTCGCAAAGAGATCAATTAATATGAAACGTTTATAATCGATATGAAAGGGACATTTCAACTATATCCCTATTGTGACGTTAAGCACACATAATTACTTACCTTGTATTCTAGGGTTGATCAAGTCCTAATACTAGGTTATAGCCACGTGAATAAGCGGAAAGGGATATCCGTAAATTAGACTTCTAAACCGTCAAGGTTTCAACATAACAATAGCATAAGTTTCAGATAAGATATTTAACATGTAATAAACATTTGCAACGGACAGATAAGCATGCAAGATGGAAGCAACTTAAAGTAATAAGATAAATTTATTAAATTAAGGAAAGCGTTCACCGTTTACAGACGAGATATGGACCATTATAGGTGCTGACATCCTCTACACTGCTCCTAGTACAATCTTCGGCGTGTGCCTCCGGGTACTTAATTTCCCGCTCGGAGGTGAGAAGGCCTTGAAAGCTCTAGTAAGAGAAAGTGTATTGTAGTGAGAGAGTGAAGAGAGGTGTGTCGAAAATGGATGATAAAGACCCTTTAAATTGAATTAAATTTGGCTTGCATATGGCTGGTAAGCCGTATGGCAGGCCGTTTTTTATGCCCATTTGCAATGGATAGCCATTTTACTTTACCAATGAACTGCTTTCACTTAGCAAAATCCCCAAAACAGATACATTCGAAATTGATTTTGATATCACCTTCAATCCTTCAATTCGTCACAAAACAAATCAAAAACAAACAGACCTTAGATGTTTTCTTCTTCCTCATCTTTATCTCCATCTCAAATCATCCTTTATTAACTCTAAATCAATAACCTAATTCAATTTCTTGTTTTCTCTTTCAATTCAAACCCTAAACTGTAAGAACCTTTCAAATCAACAACCTGCAATTTGTTATGCCCTGAATCAACTCAATCAAACAAACCCTAATTCTTGAAAATTTTGAGCAGTATAACGATACCAATTGAACAATTCTGATGTTCCTATCCTTACAGTTTCAAGCTTTCAGGTGAGTATTTGTACGATTCCAGGAGGGTATCCGTACAGTTTCAGGTGGCTGTATCTGTATGGGTGTCTGTGTTCGGATGAGATAGTACGGGTGTGTCACATACGATTGAAGTTAATCATGGCCAGAATCAATTAAGCATACAAATCTCGGGTAAACATCTAAAACTTATCACAATTTTAAACACAACAACAACAAAACCCAATACCACAATGAGTAGTGTATGGGGGAGGTGAGATGTAGACAATCCTTCCCCTATTCGAGAATAGAAACAAGTCCTTTCTCTACCCAGAAAGTAGAGAAAGTCATCCCTCTCTCTATTTGACGAATAAAGAGATTGCTTCCGAGTGGACCTCCGGCCAATGAGTAAAAAGTTTTTTTTTTTTAGTATAAAAAAAATTAAAATAAAAATAAAAATAAAATTGAGACGCCATGAAAATGGTAGAATCAAATTTTCATGGGTTTTAAAACCAGCCTGGGATTCACTTTAGGCTCTAAACGGCAGTCAAGACGCCAATAAATCGATGCTTGTTGTTGGCCCAAAAATAGAGCCAAATAGTAGTAGTAGTAGTAGTAGTAGTAGTAGTAGTAGTAGTAGTAGTAGTAGTAGTAGTAGTAGTAGTAGTAGTAGATAGTAATAGTAATAGTAAAAGGAGTGATGGTAAGTGTATATCGATATGAATTTGTGCTTTTTGTACTAATTGCAATGTAACAGTATGTGTATATCGATATGTATATGCTGCTGTATCTATATATATGTATATGCAATGAATATGATGATGAATATGAATAAAAATCAGTAGCAGATATGATAATCATAAAATCATACTTCAATTCATAGTCACGATTACATATGTGCGTATGAGATTACAAAGGTGTGGGTTGAGAGAGAGAGAGAGAGAGTTGGTTAAGTGTGTGTTTCTGAGGTGTTTGGAATTGGTGTATTTTGAATGGCTAAGCTTATGATCTAAGCTAACTAAGAGTATTTTTACTCCCTTAAGACTTGTTACAAATAATGTTGGTACTATTTTCCGTCCAACGGCTAAAAGGTACCAATACAATAGTAGAACTGCTTAGCGTGGTGAGATGTGTTGCCGACTGATGTTTGCCATCAGGATAAGATCCCTGCAGACCCGAAACACGAACGAGATCTTCGTGGGGTGGCCTTATCAGTTTTCTAGGACCAAACTATGAGTTGGTCAGTGTAGTGTTTTGTTGCTAAGTGGTGAAGTTTTAGAGTGAGAAAGTACTGTGAGAGAGAGAGTGAAAGTGTGTTATCTGAAATGTTCCGTTCATATTGATTATAAACGTTCCATATTAATTGATTTCGTCGCGAGGTTTTGACCTCTATATGAGACGTTTTTCAAATACTGCATTCATTTTTAAAGCAACCATAACCTTTATTTTATCGATAAAGGTTTAAAAAAAACATTACGTAGATTATCAAATAATGATAATCTAAAATATACCGTTTACACACGACCATTACATAATGGTTTACAATAAAAATATATTACATCGAAATAAGTTTTTTGAATGCAGTTTTTACACAATATCATACAATCATGGACTCCAAATCCTATCCTTATTTTAGTATGCAACAGCGGAAGCTCTTAATAATCACCTGAAAATAAACATGCTTAAAACGTCAACAAAAAATGTTGGTGAGTTATAGGTTTAACCTATATATTATCAAATTAATATAATAGACCACAAGATTTCATTTATTCAATAATCTTACACTCCCAAGTGTACAAAAATCATTCTATGATGAACACCTGGTAACCGACATTAACGTAATGCATATAGAATATTCCCCGCATACTCGCAAGTATGTCATAAATTGGCAATCACAATCACCATATAAATCGAAGTATTAAAGCATTCTAAATTCCAGAATGGGGTTTGTTGTGACGACCCGAAAATTTCCGACCAAATTTAAACTTAATCTTTATATATTCCCGACACGATAAGCAAGGTCTGTAAGGTTGAGTCTCAAAATTTTTGAACTGTTTACATTGAAACATTTAACCCTTGACTATTCCCAACGATTCACGAACAATTATGTGTAAGTAAATATATATATATATATATATATATACATATATATATATATATATATATATATATATATATATATGAAACTTGATAAGTATAAATTTTTATATTATTATTATTGTTAATAGAATTATTATCAATAAAACTAGTATTTTTAAAACTAATAATATTATTAGTATCATTAATACTATTAACATTTTTATCAGTGTTAGATACATTAACATAATCAATAGATTATATATAAATACAAAAGTTGATATATATATATATATATATATATATATATATATATATATATATATATATATATATATATATATATATATATATATATATATATATATATATATATATATATATTGATATATTATTATTATTACCAGTATTATTGTTACTAGTATAATTGGTATTATGGTTAATAATAAGATTATAGATTCATTAATAATAGTATTATTACTATTACTATTATTTTTATATTACTAATATATATAATATTAGAGAATATTACTATTGTACATATATTTATTAATAAGATTGATTATAATCTGTAAGTACAAATATTATTGTAAGAATAATTAAAAATATAACTTAGTTATAATTTAAATATCATTAGTTCTTATTATTACTAATATTATTTGATATTATTATTAATAGTATTATCTTTAAAACATGAAATATAGACATAAAATTTGATACGCGTAACTTGTTATATATTATTATTAATAACAATAAAAAATACAAATAATATTAATAATCACTAATAAATTAGTATTAGTAACAATATATAAATCAAATAAAAGATATATTTATTAGTAATAATATATACAAAAGATATATTTAGTAATTAGAATATTAATAATTTAGATTACAGCACGAATCAGTTAAAAAAAATAGACATATGATATATTTTTATTTATTTAACTTGTCTGCTAGCGATCTTTTCTTCTAAATTTTTTTCTTTGTCGACCATTGATACAAAACAATATATATCTGTGATTTAACAGTGTTTTACTTCAATTATCAGTTCAATCATATATTACATTGCAATTGTAGAATTTAAAAACCAAAAATAGATAGAAATAAAACTGGATATATCTCTGTTTCGACTTGTAATTCACAAAAGCTCAAATTTGATCCTTTTTTCAAAATCTATTAATGTAGAAAAGTTAGAAATCCTCCACTAAAACTATCTGCAAAGTTTCATGCCTCAATTTCTAATATCAAGCCCGAATTTCAGAGTCAAAGCTTTAAATTTCAAAAGTCAAACTTTGTGTTCATAGAGAAATTCATAATCGTTTTGATGTTTTAAGTTTAATTGATGATCCAGATAGTTTCTAACAACGATTTACAAACTATTTTGTGTAGGAATCTTGGATCAAAACAGCCTTAATTTTAAAATCACGATTTATGTGTATATAAATATTTTTTTTTCTTTCGTAAACACAGCTTTTGCTGTATGAGTTATAAATTTTTTATTTATTTAAGTCATCGAACGAGCGTACTTGTTTCCACTTTAATACCCAAACTCATTAGTTAAATGACTAATACATATATAATGGGTCTCTGATCTAATTAAGATTGAGAAGAAGAGGATGAAACAGAAACTGGTTAAACACAATTCAAACTAGGATTATATCATAAAAACAAGGATGGCTCGGTTGTAAGGAGTGTTTTCGTTATACGAGAGGTCACGGGTTCGAGACCCGGCATGGGAGTTTATTTTTTTTGTGAGGCTTATTCTTCAAGGTAGTCTTTCAAACACTTTTATTATTATGTTATCATTATTATTGTTATTATTATTATTGTTATTATTATTATTATTTATTGTTATTATTGTTATTCTAATTTTTATTGTTATTGTTATTAGTATCATTATTAGTATTGTTATTACTAGTATTATTTTTATTAAGATCATCGTTAATATAATTATCAATATTGTTATTCTTAGTAATATAACTATTATTATCATTACAAATACAAGTATTAGGAAACAAATTATTATTTATTATTATTATTAGTATGATAACAACTAATATTATTAATATTATTATGAAAATGATAAAAATTATTGTTTTTCATTAATATTAGTATTAGTATCATTTCTATTAGCATTAGTAACATACCTAAAACTTGTAATATCATTATTATCATTATCATTGTTATAAGTACTATCTTAATATAATCATTTTGTTTATTATTATTAGGATTATCATTATCAGTGCTATTATTATTATTACTAATAACTTATTTAAGGTTATCATTAAAACAAAAAGTTATATAATTATTAGTAATATCGATATCATTATTATTAAAATAATTTTCAATATAAAAATAAAGGTTTTAAAAATATTATTAAGATTATAAGTTTATATATTAACTATATTAACAAATTATTTTAGAAATATTCACATATAACAACTTATGTATTTTTAATATAGCACTAAACAAATTATATATATATATATATATATATATATATATATATATATATATATATATATATATATATATATATATATATATATATATATATATATATATATATATATTTATATATATATATATATAACTATGAAAATATTAATCATTTCGAATGTATATACAAATTAAAAATATATGTTATTAATACAAAAATGGTGTAACTAATAAATTTATATATATTCATTCGATTACGATTATATGTATTAATGAATATACAAATAATATAGGTTCGTGAATCCGATGTCAGCCCTGCATTGTTCAGTGTCGTCATATGTATTTTTACTACAAAAGACAGTATAGTGAGTTTCATTACTCCCTTTTTAAATGCTTTTGCAATATATATTTTTGGGACTGAGAATACATGCGCTGTTTTTTATAACTATTTTACGAAATAGACACAAGTAATTGAAACTACATTATATGGTTGAATATTCGAAGCCGAATATGCCCCTTTTTGCTTGGTAACCTAAGAATTAGTAAACCAGTCTACTAATTGACGCGAATCCTAAAGATAGATCAATTGGGTCCAACAAACCCCATCCGTTGTAGCGGATGCTTTAGTACTTCGATGTTGTTTTATCATGTCCGATGGATGTCCCGAAATGATAGGGGATAT
The DNA here is from genome assembly GCF_046630445.1 of Rutidosis leptorrhynchoides. NCBI lineage: Eukaryota > Viridiplantae > Streptophyta > Magnoliopsida > Asterales > Asteraceae > Rutidosis > Rutidosis leptorrhynchoides. The sequence goes on from NC_092336.1 coordinate 150,331,412, forward strand.
TCTTATATGCATCTTGTTAATGTCGGTTACTAGGTGTTCAATCCATATGAATGATTATTTTTGTCTCTATGCATGGGACGCATGTTTATGAGAAATGAAAATGAAAATCTTGTGGTCTATTAAAATGATGGAAATGAATGTTTATGATAAACTAATGAACTCACCAACCTTTTGGTTGACACTTTAAAGCATGTTTATTCTCAGGTATTAAGGAAATCTTTCGCTGTGCATTAGCTCATTTTAGGGATATTACTTGGAGTCATTCATGGCATATTTTGAAGGACGTTGCATTCGAGTCGTTGAATTCAACAAGATTATTATTAAGTCAATTATAGATGGATGTATTATGAAATGGTATGCATGCCGTCAACTTTTGATGAAATGAAAGTTTGTCTTTTAAAAACAAATGCAATGTTTGTAAAAATTGTATCATATAGAGGTCAAGTACCTCGTGATGTAACCAACTATTGTAAATCATTTGTAATCGATATGGACTTCGTCCGGATGGATTAGGACGGGTTGCTTCATTTGTTAGGCCCATAGATCTATCTTTAGGATTCGCGTTAATTAGGGGTCATTTCCCTAATTCTTAGGCTACCAGACTTGAAGGGGCAATATTCGGTTTAATAATCCAACCATAGAATGTAGTTTCGCATACTTGTATCTATTTTGTAAAATATTTATAAAGCTGCATGTATTCTCATCCCAAAAATATTAGATTTTAAAAGTGGGACTATAAATCACTTTCACAGATTATTTCTTCGTTGGAAATAAGACTTGGCCACTGGTCGATTCACGAACCTATAACAAATATGTACATATATATCAAAGTATGATTTAAATATATTCACAACATTTTTAATTACGTTTTTATGATTTAAGTTTGTTAAGTTAGCAGTCCTCGTTAGTAACCTACAACTAGTTGTCCACAGTTAGATGTATTGAAATAAATCAATATATATTATCTCGAATCAATCCACGACCCAGTGTATACAAGTCTCAGGCTAGATCACAACTCAAAGTATATATATTATTTTGGAATCAACCTCAACCCTGTATAACTAACTCAAACATTACTGCATATAGAGTGTCTATGGTTGTTCCGAAATATATATAGATGGGTCGATATGATATGTCAAAACATGGTATACGTGTCTATGGTATCCCAAGATTACATAATATGTATAATAAAATATAAATTAGTTAGGATATGTTTAGTCTAGATTTGTTACAAAATTTTCGTAACTAAAACTAGCAAACTTATCCAATTTTGTTTTACCCGTCATTTCTTCGTTTCAAATCCGTTTTGAGTGATTCAAGTTGCTATGGTTTCATAATGAACTAAAATTTATGAAACTAAACAGAAAAAGTATAAGTTTATAGTCGGAAATATAGGTTACAAGTCATTTTTTAAAGAGGTAGTCATTTTCGTCGAAAGAACGATATCTTGATGACCATTTTGAAAAACATACTTTCACTTTGAGTTTAACCATGATTTTTGGATATAGTTTCATGTTCATAAGAAAAATCATTTTCCCAGAAGAACAACTTTTAAATCAAAGTTTATCATAGTCTTTAATTATCAAACCCAAAACAGCCCGCGGTGTTACTACAACGGCGTATATCCGGTTTTACGGTGTTTTTCGTGTTTCCAGGTTTTAAATCATTAAGTTAGCATATCATATAGATCTAGAACATGTGTTTAGTTGATTTTAAAAGTCAAGTTAGAAGGATTAACTTTATTTGCGAACAAGTTTAGAATTAACTAAACTATGTTCTAGTGATTACATGTTCAACTAAATATGAATCGAATGATGTTATGAACATCATTGCTACCTTAAGTTTAGTAGGTAAACCTACTGGAAGTGACAAAAATTGATCTAGCTTCAAAGGATTCTTGGATGGCTTGAAAGTTCTTGAAGTAGAATCATGACACGAAAACAAGTTCAAGTAAGATTATCACTCGAAATAAGATTGTTATAGTTATAGAAATTGAACCAAAGTTTGAATATGAGTATTACCTTGAATTAGAAATATATCTTACTATAAATAAGAAAGATTTCTTGAGATTGGATGATCACTTGAAATGGATTAGAAAGCTTGGAAGTAGACTTGTAAACTTGAGAGTATTCTTGATTTTATGAAACTAGAACTTATAGAATTTATGAAGAACACTTAGAACTTGAAGATAGAACTTGAGAGAGATTAATTAGATAAAGAAAATTGAAGAATGAAAGTGTTTGTAGGTGTTTTTGGTCGACGATATATGGATTAGATATAAAGGATGTGTAAGTTTGTTTTCATGTAAATAATTCATGAATGATTTATAATATTTTTTGTAATTTTGTGAGATATTTCATGCTAGTTGCCAAATGATGGTTCCCACATGTTTAATGACTCAAATGGGCTGCTATGGAGCTGATAATTGAAGTGTATATACCAATAGTATATACATCTAGAAGATGTGTATTGTACGAGTACGAATACGGGTGCATACGAGTAGAATTGTTGATGAAAATGAATGAGGACGTAATTGTAAGCATTTTTGTTAAGTAGAAGTACATTGATATGTGTCTTGAAGTCTTTCAAAAGTGTATAAATACATCTTAATACACTACATGTATATACATTTTAACTGAGTCGTTAAGTCATCGTTAGTCGTTACATGTAAGTGTTGTTTTGAAACCTTTAAGTTAACGATCTCATTTAATGTTGTTAACCCATTGTTTATTGTATCTAATGATATGTTAAATTATTATATTATAATGATATTATGATGTATGAATATATCTTAATATGATATATATACATTAAAATGTCGTTACAACGATAATCGTTACATATATGTCTCGTTTCGAAATCCTTAAGTTAGTAGTCTTGTTTTTACATATGTAGTTCATTGTTAACACACTTAATGATATACTTAATTATCATTTTATCATGTTAAACATAGTGTAGCTATATCTTAATATCATTCATATGTATTTAGTAAGACGTTGTTATAACGATAATCGTTATATATATCGTTTCGAGTTTCTTAATTCAATAGTCTCATTTTTATGTATATAACTCATTGTTAAAATACCTAATGAGATACTTACTTATCATAATATCATGTTAACTATATATATATCCATATATATGTCATCATATAGTTTTTCAAGTTTTAACATTCGTGAATCGCTGGTCAACTTGTGTGGTCAATTGTCTACATGAAACTCATTTCAATTAAACAAGTCTTAACAAGTTTGATTGCTTAACATGTTGGAAAAATTTAATCATGCAAATATAGTTTTCATTTAATATATAATCATGGAAAAGTTCGGGTCACTACAGTACCTACCCGTTAAATAAATTTCGTCCCGAAATTTTAAGCGGTTGAAGGTGTTGACGCATCTTCTGGAAATAAGTGTGGATATTTCTTCTTTATCTGGTCTTCACATTCCCAGGTGAACTCGGGTCCTCTACGAGCATTCCATCGAACCTTAACAATTGGTATCTTGGTTTGCTTAAGCCTTTTAACCTCACGATCCATTATTTCGACCGGTTCTTCGATGAATTGAAGTTTTTCATTGATTTGGATTTCGTCTAGCGGAATAGTGAGATCTTCTTTAGCAAACCATTTCTTCAAATTCAAAACGTGAAAAGTGTTATGTACAGTCGCGAGTTGTTGAGGTAACTCAAGTCGGTAAGCTACTAGTCCGACACGATCTATAATCTTGAATGGCCCGATGTATCTTGGATTTAGTTTCCCCCGTTTACCAAATCGAACAACACCTTTCCAAGGTGAAACCTTAAGCATGACCATCTCTCCAATTTCAAATTCTATATCTTTTCTTTTAATGTCCGCGTAGCTCTTTTGTCAACTGTGGATGGTTTTTAACCGTTGTTGAATTTGAATGATCTTCTCGGTAGTTTCTTGAATTATATCCGGACCCGTAATTTATCTATCCCCAACTTCACTCCAAAAAATCGGAGACATGCACTTTCTACCATAAAGTGCCTCAAACGATGTCATCTCAATACTCGAGTGGTAACTGTTGTTGTAGGAAAACTCTGCTAACGGTAGGTGTCGATCCCAACTGTTTCCAAAATCAATAACACATTCTCGTAGCATGTCTTTAAGTGTTTGTATCGTCTTTTCGCTCTGCCCATCAGTCTGTGGATGATAGGCAGTACTCATGTCTAGAAGAGTTCTTAATGCTTGCTGTAATGTCTGCCAAAACCTTGAAACAAATCTGCCATCCCTATTAGAGATAATAGAGATTGGTATTCCATGTCTGGAGACAACTTCTTTCAAGTATAATCGTGCCAACTTCTCCATTTTGTCATCTTCTCTCATTGGCAGAGAAATGTGCTGATTTGGTGAGACGGTCGACTATTACCCAAATAGTATCATAACCACTTGCAGTCCTTGGCAATTTAGTAATGAAATCCATGGTAATGTTTTGCCATTTCCATTCTGGGATTTCAGTTTGCTGAAGTAGACCTGATGTTTTCTGATGTTCAGCTTTGACCTTAGAACAAATCAAACATTCTCCTACGTATTTAGCAATATCGGCTTTCATACCCGGCCACCAAAAGTGTTTCTTGAGATCTTTATACATCTTCCCCGCTCTGAGATGTATTGAATATTGAAAGGACCCGTTCATATACATTATAAACGATTCACAATAGTTGATTACATTGCGAGGTATTTGACCTCTATATTATACATTTTACAAACATTGCATTCGTTTTTAAAAGACAATCTTTCTTTACATCGAAAATTGACAGGCATGCATACCATTTCATAATATCCACTATCCAACTATAAATTGATTTAATAATAATCTTTGATGAACTCAATGACTCGAATGCAACGTTCTTCGAAATATGCTATGAAAGACTCCAAGTAATATCTTTAAAATGAGCAAATGCACAGCGGAAGATTTCTTTAACACCTGAGAATAAACATGCTTTAAAGTGTCAACCAAAAGGTTGGTGAGTTCATTAGTTTATCATAATCATTTATTTCCATCATTTTAATAGACCACAAGAATTTCATTTCTAGTTCTCATAAATATACGTCCCATGCATAGAGACAAAAATAATCATTCATATGGTGAACACCTGGTAACCGACATTAACAATATGCATATAAGAATATCCCCTATCATTCCGGGATCCTCCTTCGGACATGATATAAATTTCGAAGTACTAAAGCATCCGGTACTTTGGATGGGGTTTGTTAGGCCCAATAGATCTATCTTTAGGATTCGCGTCAATTAGGGTGTCTGTTCCCTAATTCTTAGATTACCAGACTTTAATAAAAAGGGGCATATTCGATTTCGATAATTCAACCATAGAATGTAGTTTCAATTACTTGTATCTATTTCGTCAAACATTTATAAAAGCGCATGTATTCTCAGTCCCAAAAATATAAAGGGTAAAAAGGCAAATGAAACTCACCATACTGTATTTTGTAGTAAAAATACATATAACATCATTGAACAAGTGTAGGGTTGGCCTCGGATTCACGAACCTATATTAATTATATATATATTTATATGTCGGTCAAAATTTATCTAACAATTTAGGCCAAGTCATAGTGTACCACAATCCTAATGCTCGAGTCTGACTTAACAGTATAGTAACATGTTATATTACCCATGCTCAGTTAAAATTCTAGTAAAAGGTGACGTGTGAAACAACGTAACACAAATGGTTTCATAATCATTAAATAGCATTTTAGTATTTAGAGAAAGTCAACACAAAAAAAATTAACTGAAACGTTAACGGGAAAAGTCAAAGTTCAAGGTCAAAAGTCAAAGGTTAAAGTAAAAACGAGATCGCATGCAAAAATACAATAACTTATACAAAAATGATTTTTCGGTCAAACATGACTAAACGGCCACTTCAGCGATTTTTAGAAAAATTATCGGAACTCCGATTGATAAACGGCCAAAGATAAAAGTTACACATTACCAAAAAGATTAAGCATAAATTTTACAGAAGTAAACTAAACCTAGACAAATCGTAGTTGCCAACGTGGTTTCGGCGTTTCAAAGTTGATTTTTTTTCAGTTTTAATAAATTTACAAAAGTGACCGAGTAGCCTACTTTGGAGATTTTTAGAAAATTCCTCGAAACTCGGATTGACAAACGATCAAAGCCTTCAAATTCTTGTTACCACAAAGATATAACATGATTTTTGGCAAAAGTAAACACACATCAGGCCGACCATGACAACTGATACAAAACTGACATTTTTAATAAAAAAGTTTCAGCTCTTTTTAGAATTTTAAAATGTGACCAAACAGTCAACTTTGACGATTTTTAGAAAAATCGTCGAGACTCGAATTGACAAATGGCCAGAGTCGTTTGTTAGACCTTACAGCAAAGAATTCAGTGGTATTTTTTTTTTAATATGAAACAACGCAGATTAGCGAGAATTTCAGTTTCCGTATCGACGTTTCATCAAAATTTACAAAACTTCTTTTATCCATAACTTGACAACCGTTCAACGAAACGAGACGTGCTTTATATGAAAATTCATCTACTCGACGAGTAGAATCCAAATACCCACTTTTTATTACCCAGAAAATTTGTTCACTAATTATTATCAGCAATTTTAATTACGAAATTAACTATACAATTCGTTTATTTCATAACTTTCTAACCATTCAACGAATCCATTTGATATCTAAATAAAAAGTTCTTAATTTTTCGCTAGCTTTCCAAGGACATGCATATCTTATACCTTATCTCAACCGTAGGTGTAACTAATTCAGGATTCAACATAACCTATCTAAGGGCAATATCAAAAATACAAATATGCATAATCCTATTTTCTCGAGCACTAGTCAGGGATACACTATTAGTATGTAAAAATTAAATTATGAGTACTCACGTATCAATATTGAGATTCAATATTGTAGGAAGGTACGTAGACGTAACGGGGACAATAGACATTAGGTTGACCTCACGAGCATACCCATGAACCATACCCATTACTTTCATAGTTATAACCCATAATTTCCTTAGCTCTATCCCGCTCATAAAAATTCATTTTTGAAATAACCCGCTCATGACACCGTCGTAATATTTTATGTAAAATACTAATAATAATAATAATACTAATACTCCTAATAATATAATTAATAATAATAATTATTATAATATATATATATATATATATATATATATATATATATATATATATATCTATATATAATTATAAGCACGAGAGATAGATAGATGAATTTTTTTTTTATGAATGAAAAGATTAGAACGCTCGGCCTTTTTATAGAGAAATTCTTGTCACCGACACCTCCATAATTGTAGAAGTTGTGAATTGCTTTTAGTCCGCAATTTGCGGAGTCTCGTGAACCAGATTCATACGCAAAAAGGCAAATAGCCATGGATGCTTAACACTTAAATTATATTATATATATATATATAATATATTTTATTTATATAATTAATTATATATTATATTATATTTACGTTCATGGTAAAAATATAATTTTTACAAAAATGACACGGTCGTGGTCTCACGACTCATGTACCACTTTCGGTTTTTCGGGCGCACTTTCGTACGTTTAGAAAACTAGCCTTTTACGTTACGTGACGTGTACATTTTACAAAAAATTAGACTTACTCAACAATAAATTAACTTTATAAAAATATAACTTATAAAATTGAGTGTTGTGGTCATTTCCTTATATAAATTAAAGTCTCGTTGTTTGTCAAAATATTTTATTTTAAATTAAACATTTTTGTGACACGTACCTTTATTAATAACTAGACTTAAATTAATTAAAAACTAACCCACTCAAAGTGTAACTTAATCTTTTGAGTGTTTTGGTCATTTACTTTTATAATTCATAATCTTGTTATTTATCAAAGCCTATCTATTAATATTAGTTTAATATCAAAACACTTTATGACTAATTTAAATTAAAATTTATAATCTTATACATATTTTTGAAATATTTATCTAATAACATACTAGTTATCCTTTCAAAACTAATTATATAATTTAAGATCCTTTACAAAATCGAAAATCCTATAACGTTTATGCTTTAAAACTTAATTTGATTTCATTCTTTTATGCGTAAATGTTTAGTTTAATTTCCTTAACTTTCTAAATAATATATCTTAATATAACATATCAAATGGATTTATCTAGTCAACGAATCTTATCCCAATTATTCCTTCTATATGATAAATCGAGTATTATGAAATTCGATTCTCTACTAACTTTTGTCTAACTCCCAATAAGTGATACTTTGTTTTTACTTGTAAATCACTTTACCATTTATTCCGAATACCGTTAAAAGTAAGGGTCTTCTAATTCAAAGTGGACCTCATAACAGAGACTTGTAATCATAATTCAATATATCTGATAATTCAATCATTTGATCTTATCTTCTAATTCCATTGATAAACATTTTGAAACAGATACAATCATATAAAGTATTTAATCTAATGTTTTGTTTACGTTTCAAGTTATAATATATATACACATATACATATATAATCATATTCGTTTAATGGTTCGTGAATCGTTGGAACTTGGTCGAGGTTGAATGAATGTATGAACATAGTTTAAAATTCTTGAAATTTAACTTAACAAATATTGCTTATCGTGTCGGAAACATATAAAGATTAAAGTTTAAATTTGGTTGGAAATTTCCGGGTTGTCACAGTACCTACCCGTTAAAGAAATTTCGTCCCGAAATTTGAGTGGAAAGGTCGTGAATGATAATAAGTATGTTTTCATGATGCATACGGGCTGAAAATTAGAGTTTTATCATCAGCGAATACTTTGGATAAACAATCCATTTATATGAAGAGTACGAATGAAGGTAACATAGAAGAGTGAAATGAGTAAGTGTAGATTCATCTTATCATTTGACGTAGATATGATTGATTCCCAGATTTTAAGGGATTTGAAGAAAATATTCTTAATAAGATTTGACTCTCCGGTAATCAAGGGAATTAGGATCCGCTTTAAATGAGATCGTCCATTTTAATTGTTCTGTCGGAGATTTTCTTATAAATTCACCTCCTTCGTTTCCTTACAACTCACACCATCTGTTGATGCATTTTATGCAAGTCCCTAGACATCTACCCACGTCCATTGCAGGTACAACAGTTTACAGGCCACCATGATTGCTCGTTATTATCCTATTCGTGTTTGTATGTGGTTACAGGAACTGCAGGAATGAGATTTAGATGTTTGACTATGTTAGACTTAATCAGACGTACGAGTGAAGCCTCACTAGTACGGCTGACAGGCTCATACGCATGGTTGATGCTGAGCTAAGTCACAATTACAACCTAAATGATAAGACACGAGTGAGTGATCACCCGTACGGTTGATGAAGCCAACTCGTACGTGTGATGAATGAATCGTATGGGTGTGTCAACAGCAGGGGTATATAAAGTCTTATGTTCTTCATTTTAGGTTAAGCCTCTCATTTGTTACACACACTCAGATCTAGTGAGCTCCTTCGATTCTCTCTCAGTCCAAATCACCCAGGTGGTGAATAATAGCTCTAGGTGTTGATCTAATCACACTTGATTTAGTTGTGGTTTGACTAAATTAATCAAAAAAAAAAAAAAACTTAACCTATTCACTAGAGGGTTTGATTCACTTATTTTGCCATTGTGTGAGTTAAATCTGTTGATTTCTAAGTTCCTAGTCATGTTTCATCACCTTCTATTCTTTTCCCCTCAACTCATATTTTAAAGTATTCATCAATATGCTCCATCCAGTTCTGATTCTCGATATACTTCTAACTTTCATATCGGTCATTCTTCTTTTTTTTCATCTACCGCAGGAAGAATCTATTTACTTCTACTATACTCTTGGGTTTATAGTGTTCCTAGTTCTCCCGTGTCTTTATATTGCTATATGCATCGATATATATGGTTTATAATTTCTGGTTTGTCGTTGGGCTTTATATGTTCCCTTATATTTCAAAGTCTCTGCTTCTGTCTTCTATAATCATTATCATTCACAGTTAATGCTCTCTTTTATTTGCTGCAATTTATACCCCAATTTCTATTTCGGAGTTTTGTCCTTTCGTTTCTTCTTCTTGCGATTAAGCACCGCTTGTAATGGTCCAGAATTCACAGATATGAATTTCGAAATGAACATTGTTAATGTTCTATGAAGGAAATTGTGATGGCACGATCTTGACTTGTCAAATTACTAAAATACCTTGGAAAAGGCCGAATCATCAAGAAATATTTTCTTGATATTTTAGAGGTTAAATAGAATACAAGAGTCGTATAACATGGCACATGATGATGTTATGATCTGTGAATCATCACGTTCCATTTAGAAACTCAGCATGACTTACTGTAATATAATCACATTGATCAAGTGTCATTATATTATACTAATTCATGCTTCAGTTCCCAACACTACTTCAAAATATTCCTATTTTAAACTTGAATGTTTCAGAATTTAGAAACTAAAATAGTTTCTTTTATGATGTAATACAGATAGCGCAAAGAGGTAAATGATTTCAAATAAGAAAAATTAAGAAAATATCTTCAGAAATATGGAGGATATTTATAATGAAAGATTTGATGATATTTTAGAATTTCTAATACCAGAGGATGATGAAGAATATTGTCCGCAGGGGTTTAGAGTCAGGAGCAAGGTATTCGTTAATGACTTCAGCAGATACTGAATTATTTGGATCCTTTGAAGTCAGGTTCAGTCTTTGTAATTTGTGCACAGCCTCCTTCCTACTTTGCTCAATCCGTTTTCCAGTTCCAAGACTTCTCTTTTTCTGCGCTTTGCCAGCACACCTATTCATTATCATCAAACTTTTACTGTTAAGGTCATTTATAGTTTTTTTTTTTTTTTTTTGCTGCTTCATCAGTATTTTTCCATTTTCGGAGAACCAATTCGTAGTTCGAAATGTTTTTCAGAATCTTCACATTCAAATTAAGTCCAGAAGATAGACGTTATATATACACATATAACTGTTGGCGTAGACATGCTGTGAGATTTCAAAATACTGATTGCTAATTCCCAATGATTCGTATGGAAATTCTCATTACAAGATGCGAATGAGTAAATGATGGGGTTTCAATGAATAATTATAATGACTTTTTGGAGAGGCTAAAGTCAAAGGGTAATGAAGTTGTTGATACATCTGTTAATAATGTGGTGGAATGTAAAAGGTTCCCTGGTAACGATGGTGTATATCTCAAGGTTATAATAAGGTTAGTCTGACTGAAAAGTCGAAGTTGACTTGCTGGAGCTGTGACAAAACTGGCTACTTTGAATAGGAGTCGCAAAGTTATTTTTGCTAATAAATGCTAAAGAATCTGACGCGGATACGTTGTTTAAACTTTTACTTTGGTTTCAAGAGTTTTTCGGGTACATAACTGTGGGTAACATGTGGTTGGATCATCATCTCGATTGCTCATCATTCGAAGTGTCATCAGAAATTTTCGAAGGGTTTGAACACAGATTGTAATCGTTAACATACATTTGATGTTCTAACACAGTTTTGAAGTCAAAATATAGCTTGTGAAAGATGTAAGGATCTAAGAGTGATGATTTTGGTCATATCTCAAGTTGAATTTTGAGATTTCAAAATCAGAATATGTAATTAAATTTTGAATGAGTATGGTTGTTTTGATTTCTATAAAAGAATGTATATTGTTGTGAAAGTAGGGAGTATAATGGATGATTTGTTTAATCAGATTCGAAGAATTTAATATATTAATTGTGAATTTATATATCTCTCGGGTATTACCTACCCGTTAAAAAAAATTTCACAATTAATATTTTGTACAAAAGAATTTTATTACAGTCTTTATGAAAATATATATATGTATATTTTCTTCAGATGTAACATAGATTTAATGAGTTAATGTTAAATTAAACTCATTTGATTTACGGTTGAAACTAGAATTGAATAATCCCTAAAGGCTTTAAAAAGTACATAACTTTTACGCAGTATTTCTTTAATGACATTGAAATTATGAATCAATACTTCATTATTTGTTGATGTATGATGTTCGATTCATGGAATTCTTGTGAATTTCGCAAAGTACGAATGATGTTATCTGAAAAGTTTCGGGTACATCGATGATGAAAGTGTAAAATCAAATATATACTTGATTTATTATGAATTGGAATTTGTTGAATTGCGATAGAGATTGTAGTTAACGCTGGTTAAGTTTGCGGCCGAAGGACGTACATTATTACATATTTGTAATATGAATTAACCGAGTAGTTAAGATTCACACACAATAGCTTAGCACGGGAAGATTTATTTTTATTTCAAAATAAATAAAATATACATATAATTTCTTCAAAGGGAATGAGTTAATTCTTCATAACTCGTTGATACAATATACGGGTTATTGATTCGTAATGATGTCCATAGTGATTCTTGAGCTGACAGAGTTTGTGATGTTATAGGTGTTGTTGATTCTGATGTTGACTGTACTGATGATGCTGGTGATGCTGACGGTACTGTTGATGCTGTTGGTAAAACAAGTTTAGCTTGTTAATCACACACCATTTTTGTCAGGGTTTCTACTCTTCCTTCTATCATTTTGGTTCGCTTAACTGATTTATGGTTAGGGCTAGATTAGATAATCTCTAAGACTTTAGAGATTACATAATCTGCGCGGAATGTTTCTCCAATGAAGTTATGAATTAATACGTCGTCGGTTATTGTTGTTGGTATTCCTTGGTATCTACAGGGCGTATGACATTGGTGCTCGTGGGACAGAGTGTAAAGTTGAGGTTTACGACGTGGTTGTGGTTGGGGTGGTAATGGTACTATTGGAGTTGATGATGGTGTTACTGGTTATGCTGCTGATGCTGCTGCTGGTGTTTGTAATCTCTGCACCATATTCTCCAAAGCCACTACCCGAGCGCGGAGCTCGTTGACTTCTTCTATTACACCTGGTTGATTGTCGGTTCGGACGAGCGGATAAATAAAATCTAAAATTTGATGTAATATATAATCGTGACGAGATACTCTGGAAATGAGCGAGAAAATGGTGTTTCGGACAGGTTCGCCGGTAAGTGCTTCAGGTTCTTCGTCAAGAGGGCAATGTGGTGGATGGAAGGGATCACCTTCTTCTTGTCTCCAATGATTGAGGAGGCTGCGAACCCATCCCCAATTCATCCAGAATAGGTGATGACTGATTGGTTGATCTATTCCGGTCACACTGCTTTCGGAGCTAGAGTGGGATTCCATTTCAAAATCCAAGGAACTTGAATTAATGATGAATTCCATTTCGTACGATTGAATAAGGATTTTTTTTTTCGATATGAAATGATTTTCGGTTATCGGATGGTATTCTAATTACATAGAATATCCATATATATAGAACAAAAGATTTCGTAAATTACGGAGGAATTTGCGGGATATATCAGGCAACGTTTACAGTAATAGATACGATAAGATATGATTTAGCAGATACGCTAAGATATGAATTTTTGTCTATACACTATTCATGCAATCAATGCAGCAAGACGTGGCTTAGACTAAAAATGATAAGCAGGAAATTTCCTGAGGATGATAAGTAGTTAATTTTTGACACAAAATGATAAGCAAAACCATTGACATGCAGACACGGTCGAAGTCCAGACTCACTAATGCATCCTATCGACTTATCTGTTAGACACACTAATGCAGACCTGGTTCGCTAAGACCACCGCTCTGATACCAACTGAAAGGACCCGTTCATATACATTATAAACGATTCACAATAGTTGATTACATTGCGAGGTATTTGACCTCTATATTATACATTTTACAAACATTGCATTCGTTTTTAAAAGACAATCTTTCTTTACATCGAAAATTGACAGGCATGCATACCATTTCATAATATCCACTATCCAACTATAAATTGATTTAATAATAATCTTTGATGAACTCAATGACTCGAATGCAACGTTCTTCGAAATATGCTATGAAAGACTCCAAGTAATATCTTTAAAATGAGCAAATGCACAGCGGAAGATTTCTTTAACACCTGAGAATAAACATGCTTTAAAGTGTCAACCAAAAGGTTGGTGAGTTCATTAGTTTATCATAATCATTTATTTCCATCATTTTAATAGACCACAAGAATTTCATTTCTAGTTCTCATAAATATACGTCCCATGCATAGAGACAAAAATAATCATTCATATGGTGAACACCTGGTAACCGACATTAACAATATGCATATAAGAATATCCCCTATCATTCCGGGATCCTCCTTCGGACATGATATAAATTTCGAAGTACTAAAGCATCCGGTACTTTGGATGGGGTTTGTTAGGCCCAATAGATCTATCTTTAGGATTCGCGTCAATTAGGGTGTCTGTTCCCTAATTCTTAGATTACCAGACTTTAATAAAAAGGGGCATATTCGATTTCGATAATTCAACCATAGAATGTAGTTTCAATTACTTGTATCTATTTCGTCAAACATTTATAAAAGCGCATGTATTCTCAGTCCCAAAAATATAAAGGGTAAAAAGGCAAATGAAACTCACCATACTGTATTTTGTAGTAAAAATACATATAACATCATTGAACAAGTGTAGGGTTGGCCTCGGATTCACGAACCTATATTAATTATATATATATTTATATGTCGGTCAAAATTTATCTAACAATTTAGGCCAAGTCATAGTGTACCACAATCCTAATGCTCGAGTCTGACTTAACAGTATAGTAACATGTTATATTACCCATGCTCAGTTAAAATTCTAGTAAAAGGTGACGTGTGAAACAACGTAACACAAATGGTTTCATAATCATTAAATAGCATTTTAGTATTTAGAGAAAGTCAACACAAAAAAAATTAACTGAAACGTTAACGGGAAAAGTCAAAGTTCAAGGTCAAAAGTCAAAGGTTAAAGTAAAAACGAGATCGCATGCAAAAATACAATAACTTATACAAAAATGATTTTTCGGTCAAACATGACTAAACGGCCACTTCAGCGATTTTTAGAAAAATTATCGGAACTCCGATTGATAAACGGCCAAAGATAAAAGTTACACATTACCAAAAAGATTAAGCATAAATTTTACAGAAGTAAACTAAACCTAGACAAATCGTAGTTGCCAACGTGGTTTCGGCGTTTCAAAGTTGATTTTTTTTCAGTTTTAATAAATTTACAAAAGTGACCGAGTAGCCTACTTTGGAGATTTTTAGAAAATTCCTCGAAACTCGGATTGACAAACGATCAAAGCCTTCAAATTCTTGTTACCACAAAGATATAACATGATTTTTGGCAAAAGTAAACACACATCAGGCCGACCATGACAACTGATACAAAATTGACATTTTTAATAAAAAAGTTTCAGCTCTTTTTAGAATTTTAAAATGTGACCAAACAGTCAACTTTGACGTTTTTTAGAAAAATCGTCGAGACTCGAATTGACAAATGGCCAGAGTCGTTTGTTAGACCTTACAGCAAAGAATTCAGTGGTATTTTTTTTTTATATGAAACAACGCAGATTAGCGAGAATTTCAGTTTCCGTATCGACGTTTCATCAAAATTTACAAAACTTCTTTTATCCATAACTTGACAACCGTTCAACGAAACGAGACGTGCTTTATATGAAAATTCATCTACTCGACGAGTAGAATCCAAATACCCACTTTTTATTACCCAGAAAATTAGTTCACTAATTATTATCAGCAATTTTAATTACGAAATTAACTATACAATTCGTTTATTTCATAACTTTCTAACCATTCAACGAATCCATTTGATATCTAAATAAAAAGTTCTTAATTTTTCGCTAGCTTTCCAAGGACATGCATATCTTATACCTTATCTCAACCGTAGGTGTAACTAATTCAGGATTCAACATAACCTATCTAAGGGCAATATCAAAAATACAAATATGCATAATCCTATTTTCTCGAGCACTAGTCAGGGATACACTATTAGTATGTAAAAATTAAATTATGAGTACTCACGTATCAATATTGAGATTCAATATTGTAGGAAGGTACGTAGACGCAACGGGGACAATAGACATTAGGTTGACCTCACGAGCATACCCATGAACCATACCCATTACTTTCATAGTTATAACCCATAATTTCCTTAGCTCTATCCCGCTCATAAAAATTCATTTTTGAAATAACCCGCTCATGACACCGTCGTAATATTTTATGTAAAATACTAATAATAATAATAATACTAATACTCCTAATAATATAATTAATAATAATAATTATTATAATATATATATATATATATATATATATCTATATATAATTATAAGCACGAGAGATAGATAGATGAATTTTTTTTTTATGAATGAAAAGATTAGAACGCTCGGCCTTTTTATAGAGAAATTCTTGTCACCGACACCTCCATAATTGTAGAAGTTGTGAATTGCTTTTAGTCCGCAATTTGCGGAGTCTCGTGAACCAGATTCATACGCAAAAAGGCAAATAGCCATGGATGCTTAACACTTAAATTATATTATATATATATATATATAATATATTTTATTTATATAATTAATTATATATTATATTATATTTACGTTCATGGTAAAAATATAATTTTTACAAAAATGACACGGTCGTGGTCTCACGACTCATGTACCACTTTCGGTTTTTCGGGCGCACTTTCGTACGTTTAGAAAACTAGCCTTTTACGTTACGTGACGTGTACATTTTACAAAAAATTAGACTTACTCAACAATAAATTAACTTTATAAAAATATAACTTATAAAATTGAGTGTTGTGGTCATTTCCTTATATAAATTAAAGTCTCGTTGTTTGTCAAAATATTTTATTTTAAATTAAACATTTTTGTGACACGTACCTTTATTAATAACTAGACTTAAATTAATTAAAAACTAACCCACTCAAAGTGTAACTTAATCTTTTGAGTGTTTTGGTCATTTACTTTTATAATTCATAATCTTGTTATTTATCAAAGCCTATCTATTAATATTAGTTTAATATCAAAACACTTTATGACTAATTTAAATTAAAATTTATAATCTTATACATATTTTTGAAATATTTATCTAATAACATACTAGTTATCCTTTCAAAACTAATTATATAATTTAAGATCCTTTACAAAATCGAAAATCCTATAACGTTTATGCTTTAAAACTTAATTTGATTTCATTCTTTTATGCGTAAATGTTTAGTTTAATTTCCTTAACTTTCTAAATAATATATCTTAATATAACATATCAAATGGATTTATCTAGTCAACGAATCTTATCCCAATTATTCCTTCTATATGATAAATCGAGTATTATGAAATTCGATTCTCTACTAACTTTTGTCTAACTCCCAATAAGTGATACTTTGTTTTTACTTGTAAATCACTTTACCATTTATTCCGAATACCGTTAAAAGTAAGGGTCTTCTAATTCAAAGTGGACCTCATAACAGAGACTTGTAATCATAATTCAATATATCTGATAATTCAATCATTTGATCTTATCTTCTAATTCCATTGATAAACATTTTGAAACAGATACAATCATATAAAGTATTTAATCTAATGTTTTGTTTACGTTTCAAGTTATAATATATATACACATATACATATATAATCATATTCGTTTAATGGTTCGTGAATCGTTGGAACTTGGTCGAGGTTGAATGAATGTATGAACATAGTTTAAAATTCTTGAAATTTAACTTAACAAATATTGCTTATCGTGTCGGAAACATATAAAGATTAAAGTTTAAATTTGGTTGGAAATTTCCGGGTTGTCACAAATATCTGGTTTTATGTGCTTCCTTAAGTACCATATCTCTCACATCCCCAAACTTTGGCACCCAAATTCTTTCAGTTCTATATAGGGTTCCGTCTTCCCGAATATTAAGGTGTTTCTCCGATCCTTTGGGTATTTCATTCTTCAAATTCCCTTCTCTTACAACTCCCTGCTGCGCCTCCTTTATTTGAGTAGTAAGGTTAGTACGAATAATTATATTCATATCTTTTACCCGCATAGGTTCTCTGTCCTTTCTACTCAAAGCGTCGGCTACCACATTCGCCTTCCCCGGATGGTAACGAATCTCGAAATCGTAATCATTCAATAACTCAATCCACCTACGCTGTCTCATGTTTAGTTTTTTCTGATTAAATATGTGTTGGAGACTTTTGTGATCGGTATATATAATAGTTTTGACCCCATATAAGTAGTGCCTCCAAGTCTTTAATGCAAAAACAACCGCGCCTATTTCCAAATCATGCGTAGTATAATTCTGCTCGTAAATCTTCAATTGTCTAGCCGTATAAGCAATTACCTTTGTTCATTGCATTAATACACAACCGAAGCCTTGCTTTGAGGCGTCACAATATATCACAAAATCATCATTCCCTTCAGGCAATGACAATATAGGTGCCGTAGTTAACTTTTTCTTCAACAATTGAAACGCTTTCTCCTGCTCATCCTTCCATTCAAATTTCTTCCCTTTATGCGTTAATGCAGTCAAGGGTTTAAAAATCTTGGATGAATCTTCTGTAGTAACCAGCCAATCCTAAAAATTGACGTATATGCTTCGGAGTTTTTGGGGTTTCCCACTTTTCAACGGTTTCAATCTTTGCCGGATCCACCTGAATACCTTCTTTGTTCACTATGTGACCGAGGAATTGAACTTCTTCCAACCAAAATGCACATTTTGAAAATTTAGCGTACAGTTTTTCTTTCCTCAATAACTCTAGCACTTTTCTCAAATGTTCTTCGTGCTCTTGATCATTCTTTGAGTAAATAAGTATGTCATCGATGAAAACAATGACAAACTTGTCAAGGTATGGTCCACACACTCGGTTCATGAGGTCCATGAACACAGCTGGTGCGTTAGTAAACCCAAACAGCATAACCATAAACTCGTAATGACCGTAACGCATTCTGAAAGCAGTCTTCGGAATATCATCCTCCTTCACCCGCATTTGATGATACCTAGAACGTAAATCAATCTTCGAATAAACTGACGAGCCTTGTAGTTGATCAAATAAGTCGTTGATTCTCAGTAGTGGATAACAGTTCTTGATTGTAAGTTTGTTCAACTCTCGGTAGTCGATACACAACCTGAATGTACCATCCTTCTTTTTGACAAATAAAACAGGAGCTCTCCATGGTGATGTACTTGGTCATATAAAAACACGCTCTAAAAGTTCTTGTAGTTGACTTTGGAGTTCCTTCATTTCGCTGGGTGCGAGTCTGTATGGAGCACGAGCTATTGGTGCAGCTCCTGGTACAAGATCTATTTGAAATTCAACGGATCGGTGTGGAGGTAGTCCCGGTAATTCTTTCAGAAATACATCGGGAAATTCTTTTGCGACGGGAACATCATTGATGTTCTTTTCTTCGGTTTGTACTTTATCGACATGTGCTAAAACAACATAGCAACCTTTTCTTATTAGCTTTTGCGCCTTCAAATTACTAATAAGATTTAGCTTCGCGTTGCTCTTTTCTCCGTACACCATTAAGGGTTTTCCTTCTTCTCGTACAATGCGAATTGCATTTTTGTAACATACGATCTCTGCTCTCTCCTTTTTCAACCAGTCCATGCCAATTATCACATCAAAACTCCCTAACTCTACTGGTATCAAATCAATCTTAAACGTTTCGCTAACCAGTTTAATTTCTCGATTCTGACATATTTTATCTGCCGAAATTAATTTACCGTTTACTAATTCGAGTAAAAATTTATTATTCATAGGCGTCAATGGACCACTTAATTTAGCACAAAAATCTATACTCATATAGCTTCTATCCGCACCCGAATCAAATAAAACATAAGCAGGTTTTTCATCAATAAGAAACGTACCCGTAACAAGCTCCGGGTCTTCTTGCGCTACTGCCGTATTAATATTGAAAACTCTTTCGCGGCCCTGTCCATTAGTATTCCCCTGATTTGGGCATTCGTTTCTGATATGACCCGGCTTCCCACATCCATAACAAATAATGGCGGTATTATTTGTTCCGACATTATTTGTTCCTTTATTCTTGTTAGCCATTGGTTCGTAAACTTCACATTTCGTCATACCATGACCCTTTTTATTACACTTAGTAACGATGTTGTACAAAGCAAAGTCGGATGGTATCCTTCACACCTCTGGCATGGTTTCTGCCTCTGGTTGTTATTGTTGGGATTGTTGTTGTTGCGGTTGTTGTTATTGTTGAAACGGTTATTGTAGTTATTGTAGTTGTTGTTGGGATTGTTATTGTTGTTGATAATGCTAAAAACAAACATATATTTCATAGCATTATCCCTCAAGAAAGACAAGCTTTTAGTTGCAATTGTTCTATTTACAAGTGATATTCGTTTAAATAATAAAAGGTGAAGACAAAAGACAGATTCGACGATTTGAAGACGCAAACGACCAAAAAGCTAAAAAATTATAAAGTACAATCAAAGTGGTTCAAATTATTGATGAGAAGCGTCTCAAAATTACAAGAGTACAAGCCGCAAAATGCAAAGTACAAGATATTAAATAGTACGCAAGGACGTTCGAAAATCCGAAACCGGGACATGAACCAACTATCAACGCGCAACGCAACGGGCCTAAAATTACAAGTCAACTATGCACATGAATATAATATAATATATATATAATTCATAAAATTATATATATATTATATATATTAAATAAACACCGTCGCCAAACAAGAAGACAAGTGAATGTGAGCTGTCCCAGGGGGCCTTGCGATCGCATGGCCTGGAGGAGTAAAATCCATGCGATCGCATGGCTTACTGTACATGGCCAAGTCCTATAAATTGTAAGGTTTTCTGCCGAGTTTGAGTACACAAATTCATCTACTCTCTATCTCTCAAATATATATATATATATATATATATATATATATATATATATATATATATATATATATATATATATATATATATATTATAATTTTAATTTTAATTTAAGATTAATAATAATAAGGTTATGGTAGCGCATGCTTTAAGTTTGTAAGTCGAAATTCTGTCCGTGTAACACTACGCGATTAATACTCATTGTAAGTTATGTTCAACATTTTTAAATTAATGTCTCATAGCTAAGTTATTATTATGCTTATTTAAATCGAAGTAATCGTGATGTTGGGCTAAATATTAAACACGGGGTTATTGAGATTTGTACCATAATTGGGGTTTGGACAAAAGAACGACACTTGTGGAAATTAGACTATGGGCTATTAATGGGCTTTATATTAACTAAACGATATCTCGTTAATTTAATATACAGGTTACAATTCGACGTATCTATAAATAACCATATACGCTTAATCGGGTACAGTGGGCGGGATATCTATAAATACCAATAATTGTTCATTTTACCGGACACGGGGATGGATTAATAGTCAATAGACTCGTTGAAACAGGGGTGGATTACATTCAAGGGTAATTGGTGTAATTGTTAACAAAGTATTAAAACCTTGGACTACACGCAGTCGATAACCTGGTGTATTCATTAAACAAAGTATTAAGACCTTGTTACAGTTCGAATCCCCAATTAGTTAGAATATTTGACTTCGGATATAAGGATAATTTGACGAAGATCCTCGCACTTTATATTTATGACTGATGGACTATTATGGACAAAACCGTATGGACATATCGAATAATCCAGGACAAAGGACAATTAACCCATGGTAATAAATTAAAATCAACACGTCAAACATCATGATTACAGAAGTTTAAATAAGCATAATTCCTTTATTTTATATCTTATCGCACTTTTAATGATCGTACTTTTTAATTATCGCAATTTTATTTACTGTCGTTTTATTTATCGCACTTTTAATTATCGTACTTTTTAATTATCGCAATTTTATTTATCGTCATTTTATTTATCGTACTTTTAATTATCGTACTTTTTAATTATCGCAATTTTATTTACTGTCATTTTATTTATCATACTTTTATTTATCGCAAGTTTATTATCGTCATTTACTTTATACTTTAAATTAAGTTATATTTATTTTTAATATTTATATTAGGTTTTAATTGTGACTTAAGACATAAAATTGACAAACCGATCATTAAACGGTAGAACCCCTCTTTTATAATATATATATATATATATATATATATATATATATATATATATATATATATATATATATATACAAATATAGTTTAAAATATATATAGCGTTAAACCTGGCTAGCTCCCTGCGGAACGAACCGGACTTACTAAAAATTACACTACTGTACGATTAGGTACACTGCATATAGTGTTGTAGCAAGGTTTAGGTATATCCACTCTATAAATAAATAAATAACTTGTGTAAAATTGTATCGTATTTAATAGTATTTGGTAGTAAAAATATAACTATTTCATATACACCTCGCATAACATCAGTTGTTGCGGTTAAAGTTGCGGTTGTGGTGGTTGTTATTGCGTTTGTAATTGCGATTATTGTTGTTGTTGTTGTTGTTGTTGTTGTATTGGTGACTTGTCACTGTTTTCTTCCCACTTCCTCTTGACTTGTTTCGTGTTGGCTTCTTCGGTCGCTTGCTCTTTAATTCTTCCCTCAATCTGATTTATGAATTTGTGAGCCATTCGACTTGCCTTTTGTATGGAGGCGGGCTCATGTGAACTCACATCTTCTTGAATCCTTTCTGGTAACCCTTTTACAAATGCGTCGATTTTTTCTTCTTCATCTTCGAACGCTCCCGGACATAATAGGCACAACTCTGTGAATCGTCGTTCGTACATGGTAATATCAAAACCTTGTGTTCGTAACCCTCTAAGCTCTACCTTGAGCTTATTGACCTCGTTTCTGGGACGGTACTGCTCGTTCATTAAGTGTTTGAATGCTGACCACGGTAGTGCGTAAGCAGCATCTTGTCCCACCTGTTCTAGATAAGTGTTCTACCATGTTAACGCATTACCCGTGAAGGTATGCGTAGCGTACTTTACTTTGTCTTCTTCAGTGCACTTACTTATGGCAAACACCGATTCAACCTTCTTAGTCCACCATTTTAATCCGATTGGACCCTCAGTTCCATCGAATTCCAAAGTTTTACTGGCAGTGAATTCTTTGTAGGAGCATCCTACACGAGTTCTCGTGGCGTTAGTTCCATTGCTGGATTCAGAGTTATTGTTATTTTGCATCACAGCCTGTACTGCAGCTATATTTGCTGCAAGGAAAGCACGGAAGTCTTCCTCGCTCATGTTCAAATTCTGACGAGTCGTCGGTGCCATTTCCTTCAAAAATAGCCCAAAAGAATTAAGTTAATCATATAGAATATTAAGAGTAGTCAATAGTATTTTGTAGCATAATATGAACTCATTTATAAAAGCTTTTTCTTCATATTAGCGTTTTATAGTTTTAATTCAGGTAGTACCTACCCGTTAAGTTCATACTTAGTAGCTAATATACCATTCAACTACTACAATTCTATATGAAAAACTGATTATAATAATATTTCGCGTTCAAACTTTTATACAATATTTTACAAACTTACAATACCGCTATAATACATATAGCATGAAATATAGCACACAATAACTTTGATACAAAATAGTTGTGACAATAATCCTAGTTAATACGCAAATCGTTCAGTAAAGGCAATAAAAACACGTAATTCATAAGTCTAGAAACAAGTCATGCATTCTGGTTTTACTAAGACTACTTCCCATCCTTGGTCTTGTGGAATATAACCGTTGTGGCCGTTGACAAGACAGCATGTTGTAACGTCGTCAAAGGGACGAGGGTTTCGTAATGCCCAACAGCCCCGTAATAATCTAAAAACCTTGTTTCTCACCCCAACTACTGAATCTGTCACTTGTGGGAAGGTTTTATTTAAAAGTTGTAATCCGATGTTCTTTTTCTCACTTTGGTGAGAAGCGAATATCACTAACCCGTAAGCATAACATGCTTCTTTATGTTGCATGTTGGAAGCTCTTTCTAACTCATGAAGTCCTACGTTGGGATATGTTGAGTCAAAATAGGTTTTTTACCCGTAGCGTAAAATTGCATTTGGGTTCCCCGCATTTAACGCTTTAAAGAAAACACGGCGTAACTTACGGTGTCCCCAATGTGATATACCCCATCTTTTAAATGAAATCCTTTTATAAACTAAGGCCTGCCTGGAACGTTCTTCAAATGTTCTACAATCTAATTTTGCCATAAATAATTGTGCCGGCGAATTCTGACCGACTTTAGACAAGATTTCATCAATCATGTCCCCGAGTAGGTCTTTTAAAATTTTTGGTTGTCTATCCTTAATGTCCATTGTGTTTTTAAACTGTAAAACAGATGAGAATTAGATTCGTAAAAGATAATTATCAAATAATACAAGCAGTTTTCACATACAACAAGAAAAGTACAAGCACACTTATTTTACATATTTTACACCTCATGATTACAACTCTTTATTCCGACTTACTAGTTTCTTCTTCTTCAGACCTGTTTCGTTTTGCTAATGTTCTAGGGATATATGATGTTCCTCTAATATGAGCCGTTGTTTTCACAAATGGTTTAGAAAAACCTGGTGGCTTAGAGGTTCCGGGGTTACTGTTACAACTTAAGAAATACGGGTGTTGACGATACATATAAAGTTCATCGGGATTGGAATCAGGTTTCTATATTTTGATACCCTTTCCCTTATTATTTTCTTTTACTTTTTCAAATTGGGTCGAGGTAATTTCTATAACATCACCGGAATCCTCATCAGGATCCGATTCATCGGAAAATTGGTAATCTTCCCAATATTTTGCTTCCTCGGTGGAAACACCATTGACCATTATTAATTTTGGTCCATTCGTTGAGGGTTTTCTTTTACTTATATGTTTTTCTGTGGTTCCTAATATTTCCTCCTCCGGAACCACTTCTTCTTCCGGTTCCTCTTCTTCCGGTTCTTCTTCGGGAATTTGTGAATCTTCCCAATATATATTCGACTCTTCATTATTATTAGGTGAGTCGATAGGATTTGTACTAGAGGTAGACATCTATCACACAATATCAAACATGTTAAGAGATTAATATATCACATAATATTTACATGTTACAATCTGTAGTTTCCAACAACAAAATATTAAGCTTTCATTTTTAAAGAAAACACGGTCGAAGTCCAGATTCACTAATGCATCCTAACAAACTCGATAAGACATACTAATGCAAATTTTCCAACGCTCGGATACCAACTGAAATGTCCCATTCATATTGATTATAAACGTTCCATATTAATTGATTTCGTCGCGAGGTTTTGACCTATATATGAGACGTTTTTCAAAGACTGCATTCATTTTTAAAACAACCATAACCTTTATTTTATCGATAAATGTTAAAAAAAAAACATTACGTAGATTATCAAATAATGATAATCTAAAATATACCGTTTACACACGACCATTACATAATGGTTTACAATAAAAATATATTACATCGAAATAAGTTTCTTGAATGCAGTTTTTACACAATATCATACAATCATGGACTCCAAATCCTGTCCTTATTTTAGTATGCAACAGCGGAAGCTCTTAATAATCACCTGAGAATAAACATGCTTAAAACGTCAAAAAAAAATGTTGGTGAGTTATAGGTTTAACCTATATATTATCAAATTAATATAATAAACCACAAGATTTCATTTATTCAATAATCTTACACTCGCAAGTGTATAAAAATCATTCTATGATGAACACCTGGTAACTGACATTAACATAATGCATATAGAATATTCCCCGCATACTCACAAGTATGTCATAAATTGGCAATCGCAATCACCATATAAATCGAAGTATTAAAGCATTCCAAATTCCAGAATGGCGTTTGTTAGGCCCATATATCTATCTTTAGGATTCACGTTAATTAGGGGTCATTTCCCTAATTCTTAGGCTACCAGACCTGAAGGGGCAATATTCGGTTTAATAATCTAACCATATAATGTAGTTTCGCATACTTGTGTCTATTTTGTAAAACATTTATAAAGCTGCATGTATTCTCATCCCAAAAATATTAGATTTTAAAAGTGGGACTATAACTCACTTTCACAGATTTTTCCTTCGTTGGAAATAAGACTTGGCCACTGGTCGATTCACGAACCTATAACAAATATGTACATATATATCAAAGTATGATTAAATATATTCACAACATTTTTTATTACGTTTTTATGATTTAAGTTTGTTAAGTTAGCAGTCCTCGTTAGGAACCTACAACTAGTTGTTCACAGTTAGATGTATTGAAATAAATCAATATATATTATGTCGAATCAATCCACGACCCAATGTATACAAGTCTCAGGCTAGATCACAACTCAAAGTATATATATTATTTTGGAATCAACCTCAACCCTGTATAGCTAACTCAAACATTACTACATATAGATTGTCTATGGTTGTTCCGAAATATATATATAGATGGGTCGATATGATATGTCAAAACATTGTATACGTGTCTATGGTATCCTAAGATTACATAATATGTATAATACAATATAAATTAGTTAGGATATGTTTAGTCTAGATTTGTTACAAAATTTTCGTAGCTAAAACTAGCAAATTTATCCAATTTTGTTTTACCCGTCATTTCTTCGTTTCAAATCCGTTTTGAGTGATTCAAGTTGCTATGGTTTCATAATGAACTGAAATTTATGAAACTAAATAGAAAAAGTATAAGTTTATAGTCTAAAATACAGGTTACAAGTCATTTTTTTAAAGAGGTAGTCATTTCCGTCGAAAGAACGACATCTTGATGACCATTTTGAAAAACATACTTCCACTTTGAGTTTAACCATGATTTTTGGATATAGTTTCATGTTCATAAGAAAAATCATTTTCTCAGAAGAACAACTTTTAAATCAAAGTTTATCATAGTCTTTAATTATCAAACCAAAAACAGCCCGCGGTGTTACTACAACAGCGTATGTCCGGTTTTACGGTATTTTTCGTGTTTCTAGGCTTTAAATCATTAATTTAGCATATCATATAGATATAGAAAATGTGTTTAGTTGATTTTAAAAGTCAAGTTAGAAGGATTAACTTTATTTGCGAATAAGTTTAGAATTAACTAAACTATGTTCTAGTGATTACATGTTCAAATCTTCGAATAAGATAGTTTTATAAATATGGATAGAATGATGTTATGAACATCATTACTACCTCAAGTTTAGTAGGTAAACCTACTGGAAGTGACAAAAATTGATCTAGCTTCAAAGGATTCTTGGATGGCTTGAAAGTTCTTGAAGTAGAATCATGATACGAAAACAAGTTCAAGTAAGATTATCACTCGAAATAAGATTGTTATAGTTATAGAAATTGAACCAAAGTTTGAATATGAGTATTACCTTGAATTAGAAAGATATCTTACTGTAAATAAGAAAGATTTCTTGAGATTGGATGATCACTTGAAATGGATTAGAAAGCTTGGAAGTAGACTTGTAAACTTGAGAGTATTCTTGATTTTATGAAACTAGAACTTATAGAATTTATGAAGAACACTTAGAACTTGAAGATAGAACTTGAGAGAGATTAATTAGATGAAGAAAATTGAAGAATAAAATTATTTGTAGGTGTTTTTGGTCATTGGTATATGGATTAGATATAAAAGATGTGTAAGTTTGTTTTCATGTAAATAAATCGTGAATGATTTATAATATTTTTTGTAATTTTGTGAGATATTTCATGCTAGTTGCCAAATAATGGTTCCCACATATTTAATGACTCACATGGGCTGCTAAGGAGCTAATCATTGAAGTGTATATACCAATAGTATATACATCTAGAAGCTGTGTATTGTACGAGTACGAATACTGGTGCATACAAGTAGAATTGTTGATGAAAATGAATGAGGATGTAATTGTAAGCATTTTTGTTAAGTAGAAGTACTTTGATATGTGTATTGAAGTCTTTCAAAAGTGTACAAATACATATTAATACACTACATGTATATACATTTTAACTGAGTCGTTAAGTCATCATTAGTCGTTACATGTAAGTGTTGTTTTGAAACCTTTAAGTTAACAATCTCATTTAATGTTGTTAACCCATTATTTATTGTATCTAATGAGATGTTAAATTATTATATTATAATGATATTATGATGTATGAATATATCTTAATATGATATATATACATTAAAATGTCGTTACAACGATAATCGTTACATATATGTCTCGTTTCGAAATCCTTAAGTTAGTAGTCTTGTTTTTACATATGTAGTTCATTGTTAACACACTTAATGATATACTTAATTATCATTTTATCATGTTAAACATAGTGTATATATATCTTAATATGATTCATATGTATTTAGTAAGACGTTGTTATAACGATAATCGTTATATATCGTTTCGAGTTTCTTAATTCAATAATCTCATTTTTATGTATATCACTCATTGTTACTACACTTAGTAAGATACTTACTTATCATAATCTCATGTTAACCATATATATCCATATATATATATCATCATGAAGTTTTTACAAGTTTTTAACGTTCGTGAATCGCCGATCAACTTGGGTGGTCAATTGTCTATATGAAACTCATTTCAATTAAACAAGTCTTAACAATTTTGATTGCTTAACATGTTGGAAACATTTAATCATGCAAATATAGTTTTCATTTAATATATAATCATGGAAAAGTTCGGGTCACTACATTATCTACTACAAATGACTGAACTCTTAAATGGGGAGACCCAGGGGGTCTATTTATAGGTGGAGATCTTCCGTAATTGGTCTATTTATAGGTGGAGATCTTCCGTAATTCTTGGATACATGTGCCAGATACTGGTTGATTCAATTATGCGATATATCCGTAAACCGACTTGGGATTGGTGCTGACGTGACATGTGTGTCGCTCACGCGCTTACTTAAATGCTTAAGCATAGAAGCTACCTTCAGGGCTTACACATGACGATGGGCGGCCTGGCTGAGTGCTAAATGACTGTTTAATAAAAATGGCTATTGTTACCGTCTATTATGCATTTTGAGTGTTTCTTTAGTGTAAAATGATGTTTTTATGCGTGTATCCCCTAGGATACACCATTAAGTCCACCCAGTTTAATGTCTTTATTTTTGCAAAAAATAAACTCATTAAACTATAAAAAATAAGAAGTGTCTTTTTCCTCGAAAGTATACATCTACTGTAGGTTGCCCCTTGTTCTCTGATGTAATGTGACCCCAAATAATGAGTTTTTCCACCAAAAATCTCTCAATTTTGATTTTTAAGTTTAATTTAAAAACTATTTTGAATTTCAAACTTATCCCCCAATTGATTTGATCCCTACACGTGTCTTGATCAATATAACTTTCAAACTTCCCCTTTGCCTATAAATAGTCCGTTTATTCATTGATTTACCTTTTCCAACTCTTCAAATTCTTCAAAGGATCATATTGTCCAAGCAACTCTAGGGTTTTCAAATAGAATATTTGTGAGGTTAGTGTTCTTCTTACTTCTTCCACTTTTTCTACTTTAAATTTCTACCATGACCGAA
This sequence comes from Rutidosis leptorrhynchoides, assembly GCF_046630445.1. Taxonomy (NCBI): domain Eukaryota; kingdom Viridiplantae; phylum Streptophyta; class Magnoliopsida; order Asterales; family Asteraceae; genus Rutidosis; species Rutidosis leptorrhynchoides. The sequence continues at coordinate 150,360,838 of NC_092336.1, forward strand.
TCAACCAGTACCTCTTCAAGGAAAGACAATCAAGAAGTCAACACTATTGGTACCACCATGACAGAATCAGACTTAGAAACCTTTTGCATATCTTTCAAACACATAAGTCGCTTAAACCCAATTATTCCTTCTTCAACTGATAGAGCCAATCCTGCCCATAAAGTTGTGATGACCCGAAAATTTCCGACCAAATTTAAACTTTATTCTTATATGGTTTCGACATGATAAGCAAAGTCTGTAATGTTGAGTCTCAAAAATTTTGAACTGTTATCATATATTCAATTGACTTTCGACTATTCCCGACGATTCACGAACCTTTAATTGTAGATAGATATGTGTGTGTGTGTGTATATATATATATATATATATATATATATATATATATATATATATATATATATATATATATATATATATATATATTAATTTGAAATATTATATGTTGCTTTTATTAAAAGTAATTATGTAAAATAAAATAAAAATGATATTATGATAATTATTATTTAAAAAAAACATATCTATATATATAAATAAAGTATATTAAATATATATTTTGTGATTTTGAATCTATTTAGTAAACGACTGTTACACTCATTTGCCATTCGATGGATATTACATGAGTAAAATACGAACTAATATTATTTTAAAAATAAACGGTGATCCAAAAATGAGTGATATAAATTATAAGCTTATTAAAATTATATTTAGGAGCTAATTGTTAATTTTTACATTTAGTATATTTTACTTGGGGTTGGAAGTGAATAATTAATGTATTTTTTATTTAATAATTAATGACTGAATTTTATACCATAATGACCAAGATAAGTAAATATAGTTAATTTAAAAATATGGGATTTTTCTGAACACTTTTATCCGCCACTGATTTAACAACGGGGTACAATATTTCGGTCCGTGAAAACTGTCGGTAGATATGACCAAAAATCTCCCCGGCTGCTTACTATGTTTGAATTCACATGTTTTAAATTTTTATTATTATATTATAATTATTATTATATTATTAAATTTATATTACATGTTGAATCACCGAGTTATTGTGTATGAAATATAATTGACACATATGCATGCATACTCTCAAACCAATCATCACATTCCAATTCATCAACTTGCAATTCACTACAAATCAAACCCATCACCCCACTATCTCGTTTCTTTTCTATTTCAAATCCCTTTTCACTAACTTATATATATATATATATATATATATATGTTTGCATAATTGATCACCACCTAATATCACTACTACACCCAGTTAACTTTCTTTTACTTTCTGCAAATTTGGAATTACCAAACCACCAATTCAATTACAAGAACCAAACACCCATTCAACCACCATTGTATTCCCGTTTTGATCGAGTACAAACTAACCCAATAAGAACCCTTCAATAACTGTTACTCTTTCCTTGTTAATGTACGAAAACCACCAATCGTATATTCCATATCTTCTGGTGTTAATCACCTACTGTACCTGCTTGTTTGTTGCTATGTGTCTGGTTTTCTGTTTCAATCCGAGAGCCGACTGCTACAGCTGTTTCTTTTTCTGTCTTTCTATTCAAACCCACGAACTTCCAACCATCATCAAAAAACATGACCACAGCTATAAATCGTGATTTCTTATTCAGAAGATCCAACAATAAGTACCACAATCCTGCAACCACAGCTGCAAATGTTTCTGTTTCGTGCAAACTGCAGCTACAGCTGTTCCCTTCTGCTCATGTATTAGCAACGAAGAAGAAAGGTAATGATACGATAAGATTTCGATTGATAATGATGTTTAGGAGGAATAATAGTGGCGTTTAGGATAATGATAATATGCTATGATTTTAATAATGATTTAGTTAATGATGATGACGTTTAAGATGGAAGTTGATAATTATTCGATGATGATCATATATTGATGATGGTGATTATGATCAAGAAAATGATAGTGATGATGAATAATATTATGATGATATTTATAAACGAAGATGATAGCAACAATGTTGATCGTGATGTTTTTGTTTCTGGTTCCCTCTCTAACTCAACTGTTACTTGACTACTAAACTTAAACTAAATACTAAGTTAGGCAATTAAGTAGGCTTAGAAAAAAATTTAAAGTTTGGGCCGTGTTTGTTTTGTGATTGGGCTAAAATAACGATGATGATGTAGATAGTAGTGATGATAGTTAATTTAAGATGATGATGAGATGCTACACAATGACATGATGATTCATGGAGGTGATAAATAGCGTTGCAAGATGATGATGACAGTGAGGTTGATGATGATATTATAACGGGTATTGATGCTTGATGAAGATATGATAAGGTGATGATGATAAAACCATAATAGTAATTAGATGATGATGATGATTGGATTAGGAAAAATAAAAACAGACGAATACTGGGTAAAGGATTTAATCCGTGATTAAAAACATAAATGATATAGCAGATCAAGGGTTATGGGTGTTATTGTGTTAGCGAGAGGTCTCGGGTTCAAGCCCGGATAAAGGCAGTTATGTTCTTTTTGGAGCCTTTTCACGTGAGGTAGTATATTTATTACTCTTATTTTTAGTATTATCATTATTATTATTATTATTATTATCATTATGATTATGATTATGTATAAGTGAAAATAGTTATTAGTTAAGATTATGATTATATACATGTAGATTATAAATACAAATATTATTATAAAGATGATTAAATTTATAATTAAGTGATGACCTAAAATGAAATATTATTATATTTAATATCATTATATTATTAGTATTATCACTATTATTATTATTATCCAACTAGTATTATTAATATCATTAGTATCAAAATATCAATCTTTATAAAAATTATCATATTTTTTTTATTATCATTATAATTATTATAAACCAAAAATATTTATATAAATGTATAAGTATACAAATATTAGATTTTTAATATGTAAACTAATATAATATTATTTATATTAATATAACATTTATTAAAGTATATATATCATGTAACGACCCGGAAATTTCCGACCAAATTTAAACTCTAATCTCTATATGGTTCCGACACGATAAGCAAAAACCCTAAAGTTGACCCGCACTTTTTCGATCGTTCTATACTCATAAGATTAATATTTACATAAATTAAACCTTACCAACATGATAAGCAATCCAAATTGTTGAGACTTATGTTTTCGAAAAGAGTTTTACACAACGTTTGACCGTCTAGTTTGACCGATGATATCACGAACTATACAATATATGATAATTATACGTTTGTGTATATATATGTATATATACATATTTAACTTGATCTAAGAATGTTTTAATATCTCATTTTGTATTAATAACAATAAGTTATAAGTATATTTTGAAACTACTAACTTAAGTTTTCAAAACGATAACCATACGTAACGTTATTTGACTTAAATACTTATGACCTATAATGTTTATACATATATCGTATAAGTAATGTATTTAATCACTTTTAAAGACTTAAATACATAAAACAATATAAGTATATTTACAAAAGATAGCTATATTTGAATCCTCGTTCCGTTTTCTCAAAGATTTCTATACGTATACCTAGGGTATATGTACCCGTATCATACGCAGCTTCTAGATGTATTTACTATTGGTATATACCAATAAAAATCTGCTCCTTAGCAGCCTTAAATGATTAAGAAACATGTGGAACCAACCATTTGTCAAGTAGCATGAATTATTTAGCAAGAAAACAAAGTTAGGTATTTTTTTTTTCCTTTATAACCTAAAAACGTTTTTATGCATGCACACCATTTCTTCACCCCATTTTCTCATACTTACACTTCCATTTCTCTCTCAAAATACTCTTAACTTCATACTTGATCATCTCCAAGCATTTTCTCCATCATTTAGCTTCAAAAACCTTACTTAAACACCATAAGAAAACCATATAAAAACACTTCAAGAAATCCTTCCAAGAACACAAACTTACTTCCAATCTTTCATCCAATTCCATCACCCTTTTGGTTCTAGCTTTTTACTCCTCTTTTACAGCAACCTTGTCCAAGTAACTTGAGGTAGTATCTATGTTCAAAACCTTATTCGATTCATATATATATATAGCTATCATATTTTGTGGTATACAATTTTAACAACAAGAACATAGTTTGAAAGTTTTCAAACTTGTTTGCAAACTAAATAGATCCTTCTAATTTAACTTTTAAAATACTTCAAGACCTGTAATATAACTTAAATATATGCTAACTTACAAGGTATAACTTGGTTTTTCAAAGAATATCTTAAAAACTGTTTTTACGACGTCGGAGTGCAACCGGGGACTGTTTTGGGTTGGATAATTAAAAACCATTTTAAACTTTGAATTGGAGGTTTATTTTCTGGAAAAATAATTTTTACTATGAATATGATAACACATAAAAATTTCATGATTTAATTCAAAGTATAAGTATTTTTAGAAAAATGGTCATTAAGTGTTATTTTTTTGTAACAAAAATGTTTAACTTCATAAGTTTCACTAAAGTTTCACCTATGCCGTGTGATTTTGAATACAAACCAAGGTATTTTCAGTTCATAGTCTTAAAGAGGGACTCGATCCAAGGAGATGGCAAGTTGAATCAACGAAAACGGATTTGTAACGAAGAAACTATGACCGAAACAAAATTGGTTATCCTAGACTTGTTTAACTTCGGGATTAATTGGGAAAAATTAAATAAATCACATATTTCTAAGATAACATGATATTTTATATATATGTACTTATAATTCAATTTTATATGGTTCAGGATCACCCGTAAACAACACGAGAAGATTAATCATAAGATCCCATGTTTGTACACAACACGTCATTTGACAACACCGGTACTTTATGTACGCAACACGTCATTTGACAACACCGGTACCGTGGGTCAAGATTAATCTCGACCAATACATATACGATGGGGTTTTATTTATTTCGTTGGGGGTTTTATTTATTTCATTGCGGGTATATTAAACATCTAAAAATGAACCATTAAAATTGAATTACTAACAACGAGCTGCTAACTACGGACTAAGGAATTATTCAAAGTATTAAAAGTATAACAAGTATATATATGTGACGTTTGTTTAAAAAGAAAAGGTATTGATATATTATATATGGATAGGTTCGTGATATCAACCGGAGACCAAGTCAAATTATATATATCTTCAAGACGAAAGTGAGTATATAGTCCCACTTTTAAACTCTAAATATTTCGGGATGAGAATACATGTATTTTATGTTTTACGTTATGGACACAAGTAACTGAAAAATATATTCTACGTTGAGTTGTACCACTGGCATACTTCCCTGTAGCTTGGTAACTAATATTTACAGCGGTATTGTAAACGCGAATCCTGTTGATAGATCTATCGGGCCTGACAACCCCAACCGGACTGGACGACCAGTATTCAACGGTTGCACAGTACTTCGTTTCGTGACTACACTTGGTACAGTGTAGTAAGATTTCATATTAAAGGGAATATGCGACGTGATTAATTGTTAAGTATGGTTACCAAGTGCTCAACCACTTAGAATATTTTTATTAAAATGTTTATATATGAAATCTTGTGGTCTATATTTATATCGCTGTCGACATTAAACCTATATCTCACCAACTTTATGTTGACATTTTAAAGCATGTTATTCTCAGGTATGAATTAAGTCTTCCGCTGTGCATTATCTCGTACTAAGGATACTACTTGAGGCCATTAAGGACTTATATCATAAGGCGTTGCATTCGAGTCATTGAAGTTCATAGAGACTATTATTAAGTAAATGGCGGTTTAGGTCATTTGAATATTATGAAATGTCAGGCGAATATGTCAATTATGGATGTAACTATAGATTGCCTTTTAAGAATAAATGCAACGTTTGTAAGATGTATCATATAGAGGGCAAGTACCTCGCAATGTTATCAACTATTGTAATTCGTTTGTAATCAATATGGACAACGTCCGGATGATTAGTTTCGGATCCTTTCAGTTGGTATCAGAGCGTTGGTCTTAGCGAACCAGGCCTTGCATTAGTGTGTCTAACTAGTAGTTGTTAGGATACATTAAGTGAGTCTGGACTTTGACCGTGTCTGCCTGTCAAAAGTTTTGCTTATCAATCCTAGTCGGAAATCATCTGCTTATCATCCTTAGGGAACTGCCTGCTTATCATTCTTAAGTCTAGACACGTCTTACTGCATTTAGTGCATCGATAATGTATAGACAAAATTCATATCCTAGCGTATCTGTTACTATAGACATTGCCTGACGTATTTCAAAGATTCTCCGTAATTCATGGGATTTTGATATTATATATACATATGTAAATTATGTATTGAAGAGTACCAAACCCAACTCCTATAATCTATTCCAAACCAAAAATTCATTTCTCCGACCATACAAGATGGATTCTTCATCCAGCTCAAATTCCTCCGACTTCGATAGCTTCACCGATATGGATTTCCATTCGAGCTCCGAGAACAGCGTTACCGGAATGGATCAACCAATTTCCCATCATCTATTCTGGATGAATTGGGGATGGGTTCGTAATATACTAAATTTCTGGAGGCAAGAAGAAGGTGATCCATTCCATCCACCAAATTGTCCTCTTAACGATGAACCTGAAGCACTTACCGGCGAACCTATTCGAAACACCATTTTCTCGCTCATTTCTAGAGTATCTCGTCATGATTACATACTATCCCATATTTCAAATCTTGTTCATTCGCTCGTTCCAACCGTCAATCATCCCGGTATAATAGAAGAAGTCAACGAACTCCGTGCTCGGGTAGTGGTTTTGGAGAATATGGTGCGAAGGTTACAAACACCAACAGCAGCACCAGCAGCATAATCCGTACTACCATCGTCAACGCCGACAGTACCTTTATCACCCCAAACACAACCGCGCCTTAAATCTCAACATCACAATCTGTATCTCGAATATCAACATCACACGACTCAATATCTGTACTTCGAGTATGATCTTCGTTCTATATATCGTTCTACATCGATTATCTTCGCTTTACGTATCGTATGACGATTATGTAATTTCTAAAGTCTTAGAGATTATGTAATCTAGAATTAATGATAAATCAAATGAGTTTAATATCTTATTGACTCATTAAATCTATGATTATCTCTGAAGAAAATATATATGCAAGTATATTTTCATAAAGATAGTAATTAAAAATTCCTTCGTACAAACTATTAATGATGAAAATATTTTAACGGGTGGGTAGTACCCGAGGAATATTTAGAATTCACATTAATAAGTTATATTGTACATTCTTGAATCTGATTCAACGGTTATCTATTATCTTACTTACAACCACCGATATTCGTATCCGCTCACCCCAGAATAACCATTTTCAATCAAATTTCATATTCGGATTTTGACCTACCAGAATCCAACAAGTGGCATAAAGAAGAAAACATTGGACAAAATAAAAAAAAATTGTTAGAAACACACGATTTAACTAATTAAAAATCTATTAAGGATTCCACGCTAACTGTTCCGGCTAACTCTGGACAATTAAAATGAATTAAAATGTTGATTGTAACATATGAAGCTAAACAATTCTTCAAGCTTGCCACTTGATTTTATCTTAAACCTCATTCGTAACTTGACGATTACAATTCGCATTCAAATCCTTTCATGATTCCTGAAAACACCTCGACCGAGAAGTTGAACCCGCCGCACCTCGCCTACGGAATGAAGATTTATACATACAGTTATACACCTGAAGAACTCTCGAACCCAAATTCATAATTTAACACATAACGTATTGAATCCTTTGCCATTTATTAGCAAGAACAACCCTACAATTCCTTTTCAAGAAGCTAATTTTGTCACAGCTCCACTTCGACTTTTCAGTGAGATTATTTCTATTATAATCATGATATTTATACCTTGTCCTTTCGCCGTCATTACCGGAAAACCTTTTATATCCCTCGACAACATCAACAGGTGCACCAGCAGATCGTTATCCTTTTGGCGAAATCAACAATCATTATTTTGAAAATCTCGCGGAACTTCTTCCATCATATCTATAATGTCTATCCCTAAGAATTTCATAATCTGAACGTGAAGTTTCTGAAAAACACCCGGGACTATGAAATAGTTCTTGAAATGCTAACGAAGCAGCAAAAACTGTAAACGACTTTAACGGTCAAAAGTTTGATGACAAAGAATAGTAAGGTGGTAAAGCTGGAAAAAAAAAAAGTTTGAAACTAGAAAACGGATGAAGCAAAGTATGAAAGAGGCTGTGGATAAATCACAGGGACTTAACCTGCTCTCAAAGAATACAAACGATTCCGTACCTCCTTAAACCGTCAGTAAGAACCCTACTCTTTATTCAAAACCTTGCCCGGATGATATTTTTCATCATCATCTTATCTTAGATATTATAAGATATCTTCATATCATTCGTTATACATATTTTTCATATTTCTGGAGATATTTTTACAACTATTCCTATCTGCGATCATTTATCTCTCCGTAACATCTGCGTTACAATATAAAAGAAACTGTGTTAATTTCTAAATTCTGAAACCTCCGAGATTAAAACATAAATGATTTGAAGTAGTGTTGGGAACTGATGCATGAATTAGTATAATATAATGAAACTTGATCAACTTTATTATATTACAGTAAGTCATGTTAAGTTTCTAATGGAATGTGATGATTCACAGTACCGTCATCATGTGCCATGTTACACGGCTCTTACATTCTATCAAGTCTCCAAACATATTAGAACGTATCACCTTGATAGTTCTATTTTTCCGGAATATTCGAGTAATTTAACGAATCAAGATCGTGTCATTACAATTTCATTCTAAAACCAATAGCTAGGTTCATTCCAAATTTCCTACCTACGAATTTCGGACCATTGTTCGCTTGGCTCGAGGACGGGAAGAAGAAACGAAGGGACAAAACCTCAGAATAGAAATAGGAACATAAACCACAGCAAATAAGAGAGAGCATTAACTGTGGATGACAATGATTTTAAGGGACGGGAGTAGGAACATCGAAATATAAGGGAAGGTATAAAACCTAACAACAACCCCGAAACTACAAACCGTGCATATCAATACGTATTGCAACGTAAAGGCACGGGAGAATTAAAAACATTATAATTCCAAGGAAAGGATAAAAGAGAATAGATTCTTCTGGTGATAGATGAAAAAGAAGAATGAAAGATATGAAAGTTAGAAATATAACAAGGATTAGAATGGGATGGAGCATATTAGCGAATGTCTTAAAGTAGGAACTAAAGAGAAAGAATAGAAGATGTGGGAAGAAAGAAAGGGAAGGAGGTAAATTTATAGTGAAATATTCGACAAAGAAATCAAAACAGATTGCCGCGTTAAATCAAAGAAGATCCTGATCGCCGCAAAACTAAATCTTATTACATAAGATTTTCTTTAAAACCCTTAAATCCCGGAAATCGATCATAATCACGTCATCGGTTACAACAATTCTATATTTACTCATTTCACTCTTTTGTGATAGCTTCGCTCGTGCGTCTCACATAACCGAATCCTTTTATCTAAATCTTTCAATAATGATAAAATTTAATTATTACCTCATATTCGTCATGAAAACATTCCTATTGTTATTTATGACAACCTCTACCAAATTTCGAGGACGAAATTTCTTTAACGGGTGGGTACTGTAACGACCCGGAAATTTCCGACCAAATTTAAACTCTAATCTCTATATGGTTCCGACACGATAAGCAAAAACCCTAAAGTTGACCCGCACTTTTTCGATCGTTCTATACTCATAAGATTAATATTTACATAAATTAAACCTTACCAACATGATAAGCAATCCAAATTGTTGAGACTTATGTTTTCGAAAAGAGTTTTACACAACGTTTGACCGTCTAGTTTGACCGATGATATCACGAACTATACAATATATGATAATTATACGTTTGTGTATATATATGTATATATACATATTTAACATGATCTAAGAATGTTTTAATATCTCATTTTGTATTAATAACAATAAGTTATAAGTATATTTTGAAACTACTAACTTAAGTTTTCAAAACGATAACCATACGTAACGTTATTTGACTTAAATACTTATGACCTATAATGTTTATACATATATCGTATAAGTAATGTATTTAATCACTTTTAAAGACTTAAATACATAAAACAATATAAGTATATTTACAAAAGATAGCTATATTTGAATCCTCGTTCCGTTTTCTCAAAGATTTCTATACGTATACCTAGGGTATATGTACCCGTATCATACGCAGCTTCTAGATGTATTTACTATTGGTATATACCAATAAAAATCTGCTCCTTAGCAGCCTTAAATGATTAAGAAACATGTGGAACCAACCATTTGTCAAGTAGCATGAATTATTTAGCAAGAAAACAAAGTTAGGTATTTTTTTTTCCTTTATAACCTAAAAACGTTTTTATGCATGCACACCATTTCTTCACCCCATTTTCTCATACTTACACTTCCATTTCTCTCTCAAAATACTCTTAACTTCATACTTGATCATCTCCAAGCATTTTCCCCATCATTTAGCTTCAAAAACCTTACTTAAACACCATAAGAAAACCATATAAAAACACTTCAAGAAATCCTTCCAAGAACACAAACTTACTTCCAATCTTTCATCCAATTCCATCACCCTTTTGGTTCTAGCTTTTTACTCCTCTTTTACAGCAACCTTGTCCAAGGAACTTGAGGTAGTATCTATGTTCAAAACCTTATTCGATTCATATATATATATAGCTATCATATTTTGTGGTATACAATTTTAACAACAAGAACATAGTTTGAAAGTTTTCAAACTTGTTTGCAAACTAAATAGATCCTTCTAATTTAACTTTTAAAATACTTCAAGACCTGTAATATAACTTAAATATATGCTAACTTACAAGGTATAACTTGGTTTTTCAAAGAATATCTTAAAAACTGTTTTTACGACGTCGGAGTGCAACCGGGGACTGTTTTGGGTTGGATAATTAAAAACCATTTTAAACTTTGAATTGGAGGTTTATTTTCTGGAAAAATAATTTTTACTATGAATATGATAACACATAAAAATTTCATGATTTAATTCAAAGTATAAGTATTTTTAGAAAAATGGTCATTAAGTGTTATTTTTTTGTAACAAAAATGTTTAACTTCATAAGTTTCACTAAAGTTTCACCTATGCCGTGTGATTTTGAATACAAACCAAGGTATTTTCAGTTCATAGTCTTAAAGAGGGACTCGATCCAAGGAGATGGCAAGTTGAATCAACGAAAACGGATTTGTAACGAAGAAACTATGACCGAAACAAAATTGGTTATCCTAGACTTGTTTAACTTCGGGATTAATTGGGAAAAATTAAATAAATCACATATTTCTAAGATAACATGATATTTTATATATATGTACTTATAATTCAATTTTATATGGTTCAGGATCACCCGTAAACAACACGAGAAGATTAATCATAAGATCCCATGTTTGTACACAACACGTCATTTGACAACACCGGTACTTTATGTACGCAACACGTCATTTGACAACACCGGTACCGTGGGTCAAGATTAATCTCGACCAATACATATACGATGGGGTTTTATTTATTTCGTTGGGGGTTTTATTTATTTCATTGCGGGTATATTAAACATCTAAAAATGAACCATTAAAATTGAATTACTAACAACGAGCTGCTAACTACGGACTAAGGAATTATTCAAAGTATTAAAAGTATAACAAGTATATATATGTGACGTTTGTTTAAAAAGAAAAGGTATTGATATATTATATATGGATAGGTTCGTGATATCAACCGGAGACCAAGTCAAATTATATATATCTTCAAGACGAAAGTGAGTATATAGTCCCACTTTTAAACTCTAAATATTTCGGGATGAGAATACATGTATTTTATGTTTTACGTTATGGACACAAGTAACTGAAAAATATATTCTACGTTGAGTTGTACCACTGGCATACTTCCCTGTAGCTTGGTAACTAATATTTACAGCGGTATTGTAAACGCGAATCCTGTTGATAGATCTATCGGGCCTGACAACCCGAACCGGACTGGACGACCAGTATTCAACGGTTGCACAGTACTTCGTTTCGTGACTACACTTGGTACAGTGTAGTAAGATTTCATATTAAAGGGAATATGCGACGTGATTAATTGTTAAGTATGGTTACCAAGTGCTCAACCACTTAGAATATTTTTATTAAAATGTTTATATATGAAATCTTGTGGTCTATATTTATATCGCTGTCGACATTAAACCTATATCTCACCAACTTTATGTTGACATTTTAAAGCATGTTATTCTCAGGTATGAATTAAGTCTTCCGCTGTGCATTATCTCGTACTAAGGATACTACTTGAGGCCATTAAGGACTTATATCATAAGGCGTTGCATTCGAGTCATTGAAGTTCATAGAGACTATTATTAAGTAAATGGCGGTTTAGGTCATTTGAATATTATGAAATGTCAGGCGAATATGTCAATTATGGATGTAACTATAGATTGCCTTTTAAGAATAAATGCAACGTTTGTAAGATGTATCATATAGAGGGCAAGTACCTCGCAATGTTATCAACTATTGTAATTCGTTTGTAATCAATATGGACAACGTCCGGATGATTAGTTTCGGATCCTTTCATATCATATAAGTATTACAACAAATTATAAGGATTAAGATAATTATATATAAGGATATTTATCTATATATATTATAAAATATATATAAACTTAGTTGATTAATATTACAATGTGTTAATATATATACATGTTATAGGTTCGTGAATTTGAGGCCAACCCTGCATTTGTTCAATGCCGTCATATGTATTTTTACTACAAAATACAGTATAGTGAGTTTCATTTGCTCCCTTTTTATATACTTTTGCAATATATATTTTTCGGACTTAGAATACATGCGCTACTTTTATAAATGTTTTAGGAAATAGACACAAGTAATTGAAACTACATTATATGGTTGAATGGATCGAAGCCGAATATGCCCCTTTTAGCCTGGTAATCTAAGAATTAGGGAACATCACTAATTTTGAGAATTAGTGCACCCCTAATTGACGCGAATCCTAAAGGTAGATCTACGGGAATTAACAACCCCCATTCTGGAATTTGGAATGCTTTAATACTTCGAGTTTATCATGTTCGATGGCTGTCCCGGAATGATGGGGATATTCTATATTCATCTTGTTAATGTCGGTTACCTGGTGTTCACCATATGGATGATTTTTATCTCTATGCAGTTTGCAAAATGCCTGATATGAGAATGATGTTAATGAAAAATTGAAATCTTGTGGTCTATTAAAATTATGGAAATGATTGATTATGATAAACTAATGAACTCACCAACCTTTTGGTTGATACTTGAAATCATGTTTATTCTCAGGTATGAAAGAAATCTTCCGCTGTGCATTTGCCCATTTAGAGATATTACTTGGAGTCATTCATGACATATTTCAAAAGATGTTGCATTCGAGTCGTTGAGTTCATCAAGATTATTATTAAGTCAATTATAGTTGGATATATTATGACATGGTATGCATGCCGTTAACTTTCGATGTAATGAAAGTTTGTCTTTTAAAAACGAATGCAATGTTTGTAAAATGTATCATATAGAGGTCAAGTACCTCGCGATGTAACCAATTGTAATGTATTCGTCCAGATGGATTAGGACGGGTCGTCACATGTGGTATCAGAGCGGTGGTCTTAGCGAACCAGGTCTTGCATTAGTGTGTCTAACTGATAGTTGTTTAGATGCATTAGTGAGTCTGGACTTCGACCGTGTCTGCATGTCAAAAGTTTTGCTTATCATTTCGTGTCGAAAATTATCTGCTTATCATTCTTAGGGAATCACTTGCTTATCATTCTTAGTCTAGGCACATCTTACTGCACTGATTGCATAAATAGTGTATAGAAAAGATTCATATCTTAGCGTATCTGATAATTCATATTTTAGCGTATCTGTTGCTGTAAACTTTGCCTGACATATTCCGTAAATTCTTCGTAATCTACGAAATCTTTTGTTCTATATATATATAGATATTCTATATAATTAGAATACCATCCGATAGCCAAAAATCATTTCATATCAAAAACCCTTTATCTAACCGTACAAGATGGAACTCGCAACTAGTTCAGGTCCCTCGAATTTCGACAGTTATCCCGATATGGATTTTCGCTCGAGCTCCGAAAATAGTGTTACCAGAATGAATCAACCAATCATCTATCCCCGATTCATCTGACGGGTTCGTAGTCGACTTAATCAATGGAGACAAGAAGAAGGTGATCCTTTCCATCAACCAAAATCACCTCTTGGCAAAGAACCTGAAGAACTTACTGGCGAACCTATTCGTAATACCATTTCCTCTCTCATTTTTGGAGTATCTCGCCACAACTATATCACAAGCTAGATTCTAAACCTTATTCATTCGCTCGTTCCTACCGACAATCATCCCGGAGTAATAAAGTCAACGAGCTTCGCGCCCGAGTTGTAGCCTTTGAAAATATGGTGCAAAACGTACCAGCTTCAGCAACATCAACGGCATCAACAGTACCACCAGCAACAACACAAACCACAACAACACACGCCTCAACATCACAATCTGTACCTCGAGCATAATCATCATTCTACATGACGTTCTACATCATTTATCTTCGTACAACATGACGATTATGTAATCTCAAATATTCTAGAGATTATAAATTCTTGTTCTAATGGTAAATCAAATGAGTTTAATATCATATTGACTCATTAAATCCATGATTACATCTGAAGAGAATATATATGTAAGTATATTTTCATAAAGATTGTAATAAAAAATTCTTTTATACAAACGATTAATGGTGAAAATATTTTAACGGGCAGGTAATACCCGAGGAATATTTAGATTTCACATTAATAAATTACATTATACATTCTTAGAAATCTGAATCAACAGTCATTTACTATCCTACTTACATCCACAAGATATACGTATCTGTTCACGGCAGAATAACCATTTTCTTTCAATTTCATATTTGGATTTTGACTTATCAGAATCCAACAAGTGGCATAATGAAGAAAACATTGAACAAAATAAAATTTATTAGAAACAAACAAATTAACTATGAGAAATTTTGTTAAGAAACCACGCTAACAAAATCCTAGCTAACTGTTCCTAGCTAACTGTTAATTCCTTAGTACATTTATCGCAATTTTAATTCTCGCAATTTTATTTATCGTCATTTAATTTCTGTTATTTATTTTACGCACTTTAAATATCGGGACACGTATATAAGGTTTTGACATATCATATCGACGCATCTATATATATTATTTGGAATAACCATAGACACTCTATATGCAGTAATGTTTGAGTTAGCTATACAGGGTTGAGGTTGATTCTCAAATAATATATATACTTTGAGTTGTGATCGAGTCTGAGACATGTATACAATGGGTCACGATACGTATTAATTAATTCGAATATTATATATATTAAACTATATATGAATTATTGAACTGCAAACTGTGGACTACTAATTGAGGACTAATAACATTGGACAATTAAAATGAATTAAAATATTGATTATAACATATGAAACTAAACACTTCTTCAAGTTTGCCACTTGATTTCATCTTAA
Source organism: Rutidosis leptorrhynchoides (assembly GCF_046630445.1). Lineage (NCBI taxonomy): Eukaryota > Viridiplantae > Streptophyta > Magnoliopsida > Asterales > Asteraceae > Rutidosis > Rutidosis leptorrhynchoides. The sequence goes on from NC_092336.1 coordinate 150,376,481, forward strand.
ACCTCATTTGTATCTTGATGATTCCAATCTGCGTTCAAACCTTTCATGATTCTTGAAAACACCTCAATCGAGAGGATGAACCAACCGCACTTCATCTACAGAAGAAAAGATTGATGCATAGAGTTATGCACCTAAAAACGCTCCGAACCTGAGTAAACGTTTAACACGTATCTGTGCTAGCTCATTTGGCGTTGTTATTACCGAAAATAACTTTGCAATCCCTCTCCAAGTAGCCAATTTTTCACAGCTCCAACAAACCAACTTCAACTTTTCAATCGTACTAGCCTTATTATAACCTTGATGTATACGATTGCCCTTTTCGTCATTGTTGCCGGGGAACCGCTTATATTCCACCACATTAGCAGTAAACTTACCAGCAACCTTATTGATCTTTGAATTTCCGAAAAATCATTATATTCATTGAAACCCTATCATATATTCATCTGCATCCTGTAACGAAAATTGCCATACCAATTACCAGAAATCAACAATCAGTATTTTGAATCTCGCAGTGTTTCTACATCGACAGTTATATGTATACATATAACATTTACCGCTTAGAATTAAGATCTTCCATTCTGAAATTCTAAAAAGCACCCAGTTTACGAATCGATACTTCAACTTTTGAAAAAGCTGAATGAAGCAGCAGAAACTATAGACAACTGTAAACGACCTTAACAGTTAAAAGTTTGATGATACAAAAAATAGTATGTTGGCAAAACTCAGAAAAGTTGGAACTGGAAAAATCGATTGAGCAAACCATGAAGGAGGCCGTGGACAAATCACAAAGACTAAATCTACCTTCAAAGAATCCTGATGATCCTGATTCTGATGAAATCTTTAGCAAATACCTTGCTCCTGAACTCTACACTTTTACGGACAAATCTTCATCATCATTCATCGATATTTGAAATTCTAAGAAATCATCGTATCTTTCATTATAAATATCCTCGATATTTTTGAAGATATTTTCATAACTATTCTTATCTGAAATCATTTATCTCTTCGCGATATCAGTGTTACATCAGAAATGAAACTGGTTTAGTTTCTAAATTTGAAATTAAATTTGAATGTTTTAAAGTAGTGTTGGGGACTGAAGCATGAGTTAGTATAATATAATGACACTTGATCAATGTGATTATATTACAGTAAGTCATGCTGAGTTTCTAATGGAACGTGATGATTCATAGATCATAACGTCATCATGTGCCATGTTACACGACTCTTACATTCTATCTAATCACCAAATATATCAAGAACATATTTTCTTGATAGTCCTATCTTTTCCCTTAGATTCTGGTAATTTGACAAGTCAGATTGTGCTATTACCATTTCTTTCTTAGAACATTAACTCTGTTCATTCTAAAATTCGTATTTATGAATTCGAACCATTATTCGCTTAACTTAAAGTCGAGAAGAGAAAACAAAATTATAGAACTCCAAAATATAAAGGAAATGCAGAGGGTGGATTTATAGTGAAATACCAGACAGAGCAATCGAGACAGATGATCGCTTTTATTTAAAAAGATCCTAATTTCCTTAAACCCCGAAGAATCAGATCTTATTTAGATTTCAAAGATTTCTTTTAAATTCCTTGATTTTCGAAAATCAACCGTGACTACGTCAAAAGATATGACGAAACTCTACTTTCTCATTGCACTCTTTCACGATAGCTTCACTCGTACTTTTCGGGTAATCGAATTATCTTATCCATATTACTTAACAGTAATAAAACTCTATTTATCAGCTCCTATTCATAAGGAAAACATACTTATTGTCAGCCATGACCATCCTAATCAAATTTTAGGATGAAATTTCTTTAACGGGTAGGTACTGTGACGACTCAAAAATTTCCGACCAAATTTAAACTTTATTCTTATATGGTTTCGACATGATAAGAAAAGTCTGTAATGTTGAGTCTCAAAATTTTTGAACTGTTATCATATATTCAATTGAATTTTGACTATTCCCGACAATTCACGAACCTTTAATTGTAGATATATATATATATATATATATATATATATATATATATATATATATATATATATATATATATATATATATATATATATATATATATATATTAATTTGAAATATTATATGTTGCTTTTATTAAAAGTAATTACGTAAAAAAAATAAAAATGATATTATGATAATTATTATTTAAAAAACATATCTATATATATAAATAAAGTATATTAAATATATATTTTGTGATTTTGAATCTATTTAGTAAACGACTATTACACTCATTTGCCATTCGATGGATATGACATGAGTAAAATATGAACTAATATTATTTTAAAAATAAACGGTGATTCAAAAATGAGTGATATAAATTATAGGCTTATTAAAAGTATATTTAGGAGCTAATTGTTAATTTTTACATTTAGCATATTTTACTTAGGGTTGGAAGTGAATAATTAATGTATTTTTTATTTAATAGTTAATGACTGAATTTTATGCCATAATGACCAAGATAAGTAAATATAGTTAATTTAAAAATATGGGATTTTTCTGAACACTTTTATCCGCCACTGATTTAACAACGGGGTACGATATTTCGATCCGTGAAAACTGTCGGTAGATATGACCAAAAATCTCCCCGGCTGCTTACTGTGTTTGAATTCGCACGTTTTAAACTTTTTATTATTATATTATAATTATTATTATATTATTAAATTTATATTACATGTTGAATCACCGAGTTATTGTGTGTGAAATATAATTGACACATATGCATGCATACTCTCAAACCAATCATCACATTCCAATTCATCAACTTGCAATTCACTACAAATCAAACCCATCACCCCACTATCTTGTTTCTTTTCTATTTCAAATCCATTTTCACTAACTTTTATAATATATATATATATATATATATATATATATATATATATATATATATATATATATATATATATATATATATATATATATATGTTTGCATAAGTGATCACCACCTAATATCACTACTACACCCACTTAACTTTCTTTTACTTTCTGCAAATTTGGAATTACCAAACCACCAATTCAATTACAAGAACCCAACACCCATTCAACCACCATTGTATTCCCGTTATGATCGAGCACAAACCAACCCAATAAGAACCATCAATAACTGTTACTGTTTCCTTGTTAATGTACGAAAACTACCACCCGTATATTCCATATCTTCTGCTGTTAATCACCTACTGTACCTGCTTGTTTATTGCTATGTGTCTGATTTTCTGTTTTAATCCGAGAGTCGACTGCTGCAGCTGTTTCTTTTTCTGTCATTCTATTCAAACCCACGAACTTTCAACCATCATCAATAAACATGACCACAACTATAAATCGTGATTTCCTATTCAGAAGATCCAACAACAAGTACCACAATCATGCAACCACAGCTGCAAATGTTTCTATTTCATGCAAACTGCAGCTACAGCTATTCCCTTCTGCTCCTGTATTAGCAACGAAGAAGAAAGGTAATGATACGATAATATTTCGATTTATAATGATGTTTTTAGGAGGAATAATAGTGGCGTTTAGGATAATGATAATATGCTATGATTTTAATAATGATTTAGTTAATGATGATGACGTTTAAGATGGAAGTTGATAAGTATTCGATGATGATCATATATTGATGATGGTGATTATGATCAAGAAAATTATAGTGATGATGAATAATATTATGATGATATTTATAAACGAAGATGATAGAAACAATGTTGACCGTGATGTTTTTGTTTCTGGTTCCCTCTCTAACTCAACTGTTACTTGACTACTAAACTTAAACTAAATACTAAGTTAGGCAATTAAGTGGGCTTAGAAAAAAAATTAAAGTTTGGGCCGTGTTTGTTTTGTGATTGGGCTAAAATAATGATGATGATGTAGATAGTAGTGATGATAGTTAATTTAAGATGATGATGAGATGCTACACAATGACATGATGATTCATGGAGGTGACGAATAGCATTGCAAGATGATGATGACAGTGAGGTTGATGATGATATTATAATGGGTATTGATGCTTGATGAAGTCATGATAAGGTGATGATGATAAAACCATAATAGTAATTAGATGATGATGATGATTGGATTATAAAAAAAAAACAGACGAATACTGGGTAAAGGATTTAATCCGTGATTAAAAACATAAATGATATAGCAGAGCAATGGTTATGGGTGTTATTGTGTTAGCAAGAGGTCTCGGGTTCAAGCCCGGATAAAGGCAGTTATGTTCTTTTTGGAGCCTTTTCATGTGAGGTAGTATATTTATTACTCTTATTTTTAGTATTATTATTATTATTATTATTATTATTATTATTATTATTATTATTATTATTATTATTATTATTATTATTATTATTATTATTATTATTATTATTATTATTATTATTATTATTATTATTATTATTATCATTATTATTATGATTATGTATAAGTGAAAATAGTTATTAGTTAAGATTATGATTATATACATGTAGATTATAAATACAAATATTATTATAAAGATGATTAAATTTATAATTAAGTGGTGACCTAAAAAGAAATATTATTATATTTAATATCATTATATTATTAGTATTATCACTATTATTATTATTATCCAACTAGTATTATTAATATCATTAGTATTAAAAATATCAATCTTTATAAAAATTATCATATTTTTTTTATTATCATTATAATTATTATAAACCAAAGATATTTATATAAAATGTATATGTATAAAAATATTAGATTTTTAATATGTAAACTAATATAATATTATTTATATTAATATAACATTTATTAAAGTATATATATATCATAAAAGTATTACAACAAATTATAAGGATTAATATAATTATATATAAGGATATTTATCTATATATATTATAAAATATATATAAACTTAGTTGATTAATATTACAATATGTTAATATATATACATGTTATAGGTTCGTGAATCTGAGGCCAGCCCTACATTTGTTCAATGCCGTCATATGTATTTTTTTACTACAAAATATAGTATAGTGAGTTTCATTTGCTCCCTTTTATAATACTTTTGCAATATATATATTTTTGGGACTGAGAATACATGCGCTACTTTTATAAATGTTTTATGAAATAGACACAAGTAATTGAAACTACATTATATGGTTAAATGGATCAAAGCCGAATATGCCCCTATTAGCCTGGTAATCTAAGAATTAGGGAACATCACTAATTTTGAGAATTAGTGCACCCCAAATTGACGCGAATCCTAAAGGTAGATCTACGGGAACTAACAACCCCCATTCTGGAGTTTGGAATGCTTTAGTACTTCGAGTTTATCATATCTGATGGCTGTCCCAGAATGATGGGGATATTCTATATGCATCTTGTTAATGTCGGTTACCAGGTGTTCACCATATGAATGATTTTTATCTCTATGCAGTTTGCGAAATGCCTGATATGAGAATGATGTTAATGAAAAATGAAATCTTGTGGTCTATTAAAATTATGGAAATGATTGATTATGATAAACTAATGAACTCACCAACCTTTTGGTGGACACTTGAAAACATGTTTATTCTCAGGTATGAAAGAAATCTTCCGCTGTGCATTTGCTCATTTAGAGATATTACTTAGAGTCATTCATGACATATTTCAAAAGACGTTGCATTCGAGTCGTTGAGTTCATCAAGATTATTATTAAGTCAATTATAGTTGGATATATTATGACATGGTATGTATGCCGTTAACTTTCGATGTAATAAAAGTTTGTCTTTTAAAAACGAATGCAATGTTTGTAAAATTTATCATATAGAGGTCAAGTACCTCGCGATGTAACCAATTGTAATGTATTCGTCCAGATGGATTAGGATGGGTCGTCACAAAAGTAACCTTGTACAAATTACAACTCACTGTAGGTGATGATATGCATACTGATTCGTATTAATAAGGCACATTTTTTCATAATGTTGACAACATTTCGTCTGGAACACTACCGGCAAGAACGGTCCGGGATGAAATACCTTCTCCCGACCCTACTTAAGCAAACCGGCTAGACAAATATTCATGTGCACATCCGGGAAGTAATGTCCTGGATAAAAGCTGGCCGTGACTTCACATAAGCCCATACTACCCGGACAAGTGTGCAGGCCACGACACCACTTATCCAGGTACAAAACACCGAGAGGTTATGAACCATATTTTCACATCATGGCCTACTTAGCCAAACACACTGGTCACCCGATAATCTTTACAAGATCATTATGAATAGAAATATGAACCGGTTGCAACCTTACCCGGGCAAGAGAATACCGCGAAGAAGCACTTGGAATGGACTATACCATTCTAGTATAGGCGTTTAGTCTCGGAATAAACACTCGGTCCTGGAACAAGCGCATGGTCCTGGAACGAATACACAAATAGGTTGTATGCCACGTCAGCCCACGAATCTAGGAAAGTTTGTAAGGATCTAATTGTAATACCATGAAAGGACCCGTCCTAATCCATCAGGACGAACACATTACATTTGGTTACATCGCGAGGTACTTGACCTCTATATGATACATTTTACAAATATTGCATTCGTTTTTAAAAGATAAACTTTCATCACATCGAAAGTTGACGGCATGCATACCATTTCATAATATATCCAACTATAATTGACTTAATAATAATCTTGATGAACTCAATGACTAGAATGCAACGTCTTTTGAAATATGCCATGAATGACTCCAAGTAATATCTCTAAAATGAGCAAATGCACAGCAGAAGATTTCCTTAATACCTGAGAATAAACATGCTTTAAAGTGTCAACCAAAAGGTTGGTGAGTTCATTAGTTTATCATAATCATTCATTTCCATCATTTTAATAGACCACAAGATTTCATATTTTGTCATGCGTAACTCACGAATTAAAATTCATTTATATGGTGAACACCTGGTAACCGACCTTAACAGGATGCATATAGAATATCCCCATCATTCCGGGACTCACATCGGATATGATAAATCGAAGTACTAAAGTAGTTCAAAATCTCTGACTGGGGCTTGTTAGTGCCCATAGATCTATCTTTAGGATTCGCGTCAATTGGTGGCAATTATAATAAACACCAATTCTTAGGCTACCAAGCTAAAAATGGGCATATTTGGTTCTATAATCCAACCATAGAATGTAGTTTTGATCACTTGTGTCTATTTCGTAAAGCATTTATAAAAGCAGCGCATGTATTCTCAGTCCCAAAAATATATAAAAAGGGAGTAAATGAAACTCACGATACAATATTTTGTATTAAAAATATTCATTCGACGATACTGAACAATGAAGGGTTGGCCACGGATTCACGAACCTATATCATTTGTGTATTCATTAATATATAATCGTAATCGAATAAATATATATATTATTATTAGTGACATAATTTTTATATTAATAACTTATATATATTTCATTATTTAATTGAATGTATTCATTTTGTATAAAAAAATGTTAATATAATTAAGTTATGTATAATAAATATATATTTATGTACATTTATATATATATATATATATATATATATATATATATATATATATATATATATATATATATATATCAATCACTTGATGCAACTATTAATTATAATAATACAAAAATAATATTTGTAACGGTAAAAATGATATTAATGATAATAATGATTAAGATACTTATAACTGTGATAATAATTATTATTATTATAATTCCAATATTAATTATAAAAGTAGTAATAATAATATAATAATAATAGTACTAATAATAATAATATTATTATTTAATATGTAATACTGATATTAATGTAGTTAAGTCTTATGTCATAAATATATATATATATATATATATATATATATATATATATATATATATATATATATATATATATATATATATATATATATATATATATATATATATATATATATATATATATATATATATATATATATTTTTATTTTTATTTTTTATAGAAAATCTTTATTTAATATATTAATAATACTAATAATAATAATGATAAAAATAATACAATTTTTAGTAAAAAGGATAAATTTAAAAAAAAATGATACTTTTAATAATAATGATAATAATAATAATACTGATAATAATAATAACTATAATAATAATTTTACCACTAATGATAATAATTTTAATAATAATAATAATACTAATATTTAATGATAATGCTAATGATAGTAATAATAGTGATAATACTTTAATAATAATAGTAATAGTAATAGTAATGATATTTGTTAATATTAACAATAAACATATTAATAAAAATAATACTACTAGTAATAATAATAATAATAATAATAATAATAATAATAATAATAATAATAATAATAATAATAATAATAATAATGATAATGATAATAATGATAATGATAAAATAATAATAATAATAATATTAATGAAACTACTTAGTAATGATAATAATATTAGTAATAACAATATTAATAATAATTATACTTACTTTAATCATAATAATTATAATAATAAGTGATAAATAATAATAATAATAATAATAATAATAATAATAATTATAATACTAATAACAATAATAATAATAATAATAATAATAATAATAATAATAATAATAATAATAATAATAATAATAATAATAATAATAATAATATAATAATAATAATAATAGTACTAATAATAATAATATTATTAATGATAATACTAATAATTTTCAAGTGATAATACTAATAATAATAATAATGATAATGTCATAAGTTACCTTAATAATAATAATAATCATATAGTTAATAATAATAACTAACAATAACAATAACAATAATAACAATAACCATAATAATAATAATAAATGATAAATAATAATAATAATAATAATAATAATAATAATAATAATAATAATAATAATAATAATAATAATAATCATAATAATAATAATAATAATAATAATAATAATAATAACAATAATAATAATAATAATAATAATAATAATAATAATAATAATAATAATAATAATAATAATAATAATAATAATAATAATAATAATAATAATAATAATAATAATAATAATAATAATAATAATAATAATAATAAGTGTATAGCCTTAGGAGCCTTTTCTAAAAAGATTTCCCACGAACCGGACTCGAACCCGAGACCTCCCGCTAACCCGACACTCTACTTAACCATCCGTCTGCCATCAGTTTTTCTGATTTATCCCACAACTAATATTATTTAACCCTTTCTGTTTAAATTCCCCTTTTTCTTCATCTTCTTAAAAAAATTGAATTAACCAGAACTAAAAATCAAATCCCACAGCGAGTTAAATAATTTATTTAAGACTTGTATTAAGAACAAAAATCATTTTTTTGTGATGAATTGAATTAACATAAGTAAAAAAAATTATGCAGCAGCAGCACTCAAGAACACCCAAGAACTTAAAAATTGATTTTGAAATTCAAAAATGTTAAGATGATAATTACAAAAAGAAAAGTGTTTTATATGATTCACAGAAACTTTAGGATTCATAAATTTCAATAGAAACAACCTAAAAATCTTCAATTTGATCTTTAAACCTTCGTTTGACTTTTTACTAAAAAGCTTTGACTCGTAAATTCAAACTCGATAAGAAGAATTGAACTTTGAAACTTTCCAGATCATTTAAATGGAAGATTTGTAATATATCTGCATTTCTAAATTTTGAAAATTGTTAATAATTTAAAGAAATTGGTAACAGGTTCACAAAACAGAGGACTACCGGTGTTCTTTTTTTTAATTTCCTATTTTGAAATCAAAAATTCGACTTTGTTATGATTGATAATTGATAAAGATAAGGGAAAGAAGTTGGAATGACAGAGTTACATATGAGTTGGTCTATTATTATATATCAAAGTGATTATAGATGTCGACTTCATCTTCCAGACAAAAGCAGAAATAAAAAAAATAAAATTGATTAAGATTGCTAACTGAATCGAATAAAATAAAACTTGATAGTGATCTGTAACAAAAATCCGACATTTACAAAATTATATACAGTTTGTATAGGGAAAGAAAGCTGGATCGTACAGAAGTCGACAGAAAAAGAAAAATAAAATATACTGCAAATCTGATAACAAGTGGAAACATATTCATTTATATCTATTTTTATTTAATAAACATTAATAAATAATATATATAGTAATAATAATACTAATTAATAATAATTTTATTAATGACACTTTTATTAGTAATAATATTAATAATATTTTTAAAGATATTAATAATAAAAGTGATAATAATATATGATAATATTGATAATAACAATAATAATACTAGTATGAATAATAATCATGATAAAGTAATGATAATAATAATTTTATATAAGAATGATAACGATAAAAAAATAATGATTTTTAATGATAGAGGTAATAATAATATCTGATAATAATACAAGTAATAATTAAGATACAACTAGTTACATGTATCAAATTTCATATTAGAAACATTAATATTAATAATATTGATGTTAATATTAATATTAATATTAATGTTAATAATACTAATGAAAGTAATAATATTAACAACTTATATTATAACTTGTAATTAAATTTAATATATTAACATTATATATTATTAATTATGTATCATTTAATAATTATATCTATAATATCATGTATTATTTATATGTTTTATATATAATCCAATATATATATATATATATATATATATATATATATATATATATATATATATATATATATATATATATATATATATATATATATATCATAATAGTTATTTATAGAATTCTTACATATTTATATATTTACATAATTATTTACACAATTGTTCGTGAATCATCGGAACAGTCGAAGGGTAAATGTTATCCATGTAAAAAGTTTTAAAAAATTTTGAGACTCAACATTACAGACTTTGCTTATCGTGTCGAAACTAGTTAAAGATTAAGTTCAAATTTGGTCGGAAATATCCGTGTCGTCACAGTACCTACCCGTCAAAGAAATTTCATCCCGAAATTTTATTAGGGTGGTCATGACTGACAATAAATATGTTTTCATGACACATACGAGCTGAAAATTAAAGTTTTCTCATCATTGAGTAATATAGATAAAACAATTTGATTTTTGTCAAGAGTACGAGTGAAGTTATCAGAAAAGAGTGAAATGAGAAAATAAAGTTTCGTCATATCCTTTGTCGTAGATATGGTTGATTTCCGGAGTTCAAGGGATTTGAAGATAATTTTCGAATCTATATAAGATTTGATTCTTCGGTAATTCAGGAAATTAGAATCTCTCTAATTAAATGCGGTCATCTGTCTCGATTGTTACGTCTGATTTTTCTTTTATAAATTAAACTCTTCCGTTCCATTATTCTCACCATTCCTATACTTTCTTTCTTAGTTCATACATCCAAAAGATTATGAAAATGATTAATTCCATTCTAATCCTTGGTATGTTCCTAATTATCATTTCTGTCATCCTTCTTTTCAATCTTCCACCAGAAAATCTGTTTACTTCTACTATTACCTTGGGGTGATACTATTCTTAATTCTACCGTTTCTTTATATTGCTATTCGTATTAATATCCACGGTTTGTAAACTCTGTGTTGTTATTGGGCTTTATATTTTTTCTTATATTTCGATGTCTCTGCTTCTGTCTTTCGATAATCATTAACATCCACAGTTAATACTCTCTCCAATTTACTGTGATTCATACTCCCATTTTTTCTTATTTCGGATCTTCCTTCTTTTGTTTTCTCTTCCCGACTTTAAGTAAAGCGAATAATGATCCAAGATTTGTAGATATGGAGTTTCGAATGAACATGGCTAATGTTCTAAGAAGAAAATTGTAATGGCACGATATTGATTTGTCAAATTACCAGAATACCTCGGACAAGACCGAATCATCAAGGAAAGAAAATATTTTCTTGATAATTTTAGAGGTTAAGTAGAATTTAAGAGTCGTGTAACATAGCACATGATGACGATATGGTCTGTGGATCATCATGTTCCATTTAGAAACTCAGCATGACCTATTGTAATATAATTACGTTGATCAAGTGTCATTATATTATACTAACTCATGCTTCAGTCCCCAACACTACTTCTATATCATTCATATTAAAATTTGACTTTTTCAGAATTTAGAAACTAAAATAGTTTCCTTTCTGATGTAACACTGATATCGTGAAGAGATAAACGATTTCAGATAAAAATAGTTATGAAATTATCTTCAGAAATATCGAGGATATTTATAATGAAAGATACGATGATATTTTAGAATTTTAGAATCAAATTGTGATGAAGAAATTCATTCACGATGATTTAGAGCGGTTAAGGAGTAAGGTATTCGCTAAAGATTTCATCAGAAACAGAATCATCTGGATTCTTTATGTACAAGTTTAGTCCTTGTGATTTATCCACAACCTCCTCCATGGTTTGCTCAATCTGTTTTCCAGTTCTAACTTTTCTAAGGTTTGCCAACATACTATTCTTTATCATCGAACTTTAGACTGTTATAGTCGTTTACAGTTTTTGTTGCTTCATTAGCACTTTCTAACTTTCAGGGAACTGATTCGTAAACTAGGTGTTGTTCGGAATTTCAGAATGAAGGATCATAATTCTAAGAGATAAATGCTATATGTAAACATATAACTGTTGATGTAGTAACGTTGCGAGATTCAAAATGTTGATTGCTGATTTTCGGTAATTGGTATAGCAATTCTCATTATAAGATACGGATGAATATATGAATAGGTTTTAATGAACAAATATAATGGTCCTTCGGAGAGACTTAAGTCAATGAGTAATGAATTTGCTGGTAAGTTTCTGCTAATGTGGTGGAATATAAATGGTTCTCCGGTAATGATGATGAAAGGGCAATCAGATATATCAAGGTTATAATAAGACTAATCCGAATGAAAGTCGAAGTTGAATTTGCTGGAGCTGTGACAAAATTGGCTAATTTGGATAGGGACTGTAAAGTTATTTTCGGTAATAACAATACCAATGGATCCTAGACTCGTGTTAAACTTCTACTTAGTTTCCGAGAGTTTCCAGGTGCATAACTATATGCATCAATCTTTTCTTTCATAGATGAAGTGTGGTTGGTTCATACTCTCGGTTGAGGTGTTTTCAAGAATCATGAAAGGTTTGAACGTGGATTATAATCGTCAAGATACAAATGAGGTTTAAGATGAAATCAAGTGACAAACTTGAAGAAATGTTTAGTTTCATATGTCATAATCAATATTTTAATTCATTTTAATTGTCCATTGTTAGAAGTCCACAGTTAGTAATTCAATAATTCATATATAGTTTAATATATAATATTCGAATTAATTAATACGGATCGTGACCCATTGTATACATGTCTCAGACTCGATCACAACTTAAAGTATATATATTATTGTAGAATCAACCTCAACCCTGTATAGCTAACTCAAGCATTACTGCATATAGAGTGTCTATGGTTATTCCAAATAATATATATAGATGCGTCGATATGATATGTCAAAACCTTGTATACGTGTCCCGATATTTAAAGTGCGTAAAATAAATAACAGAAATTAAATGACGATAAATAAAATTACGAGAATATAAATTGCGATATTTAATTTGCGATAAATAAAATGTAATCAGTTAGCTAGGAACAGTTAGCTTGGAACAGTTAGCGTGGATTCTTAACAAAATTTCTCATAGTTAATTTTTTTATTTCTAACAAAATTTATTTTGTCAAATGTTTTCTTCATTATGCCACTTGTTGGATTCTGATAGGTCAAAATCTAAATATGAAATTGAATGGAAATGGTTATTCTGCGGTAAATGGATACGTATATCTGTGGATGTAAGTAGGATAGTAATTGACTGTTGAATCATATTCTAAGAATGTACAGTGTAACTTATTAATGTGAAATTTAAATATTTCTCGGGTATTACCTACCCGTTAAAATATTTTCACCATTAACAGTTTGTACAAAAGAATTTTTAATTACAATCTTTATGAAAACATATATACATATATATTTTCTTCAGATATAATCATTGATTTATTGAGTGAATATGATATCAATCTCATTTGGTTTTTGGTTGGAACTAGAATGAATGATCTCTAAAACTTTAGAGATTACATAATCGCCGCCTAATATTTCTTCAATGAAATTATAAATCAATACTTCATCGTTGATTTTTATTAGTACTCCCTGGTATCTATGGTGCGTATGACGTTAATGCTCGTGGGACAGATTGTGAAGTTGAGGTTTGCGGTGCGGATGTAGTTGTTGTGGATAGTGGTACTGGTTATGCTGCTGGTGCTGCTGATGCTCGTAGATATTGCACCATATTCTCCAGAGCCACTACCCGAGTGCGAAGCTCGTTGACTTCTTCTATTACACCGGGATGATTTTCAGTTCGCACGAGCGAGTGAATAAGATATAGAATTTGAGATACTATATAATCGTGACCAGATACTCTGGGAGAGGAAATGGTGTTTCGAACAGGTTCGTCGATAAGTGTTTCAGGTTCTTCGCCAAGAGGGAAAGTCGGTGGATGGAAAGGTTCGCCTTCTTCTTGTCTCCAATGATTAAGTAGGCTACGAACTCATCCCCAATTCATCCAGAACTAAAGATAACTAATTAGTTGGTCCATTCTGATTATACTACGGCCGAAGCTCGTGTGGAAATCCATATCGGAATAGCTGTCGGAATCCGAGGAACTGGAACTAGTTGAAGGATCCATTTTGCACGATCAGAGAATTGATTTTCAATATGAGATAGATTATAGGACTTAGAAACACATAATTTTCATATGTATATAGAATACTAAGATCCCATAAGTTACGGAGGAATCTTCAGAAGCTGTCAGGCAAAGTTTACAGTAACAGATACGCTAAGATACGAAGTTATTTTAAGGATGATAAGCAAGTAATTTTTCGACACGAAGTTATAAGCAAAACTTTTGACATGCAGACACGATCGAAGTACAGACCCACTAATGCATATAAACAACTATCAGTTAGACACACCAATGCAAGACCTGGTTCGCTAAGACCACCGCTCTGATACCAACTGAAAGGACCCGTCCTAATCCATCAGGACGAATACATTACATTTGGTTACATCGCGAGGTACTTGACCTCTATATGATACATTTTACAAATATTGCATTCGTTTTTAAAAGACAAACTTTCATCACATCGAAAGTTGACGGCATGCATACCATTTCATAATATATCCAACTATAATTGACTTAATAATAATCTTGATGAACTCAATGACTCGAATGCAACATCTTTTGAAATATACCATGAATGACTCCAAGTAATATCTCTAAAATGAGCAAATGCACAGCGGAAGATTTCCTTAATACCTGAGAATAAACATGCTTTAAAGTGTCAACCAAAAGGTTAGTGAGTTCATTAGTTTATCATAATCATTCATTTCCATCATTTTAATAGACCACAGGATTTCATATTTTGTCACGCGTAACTCGCGAATTAAAATTCATTCATATGGTGAACACCTGGTAACCGACCTTAACAGGATGCATATAGAATATCCCCATCATTCCGGGACTCACATCGAACATGATAAATCGAAGTACTAAAGCAGTTCAAATTCTCTGACTGGGGTTTGTTAGTGCCCATAGATCTTTCTTTAAGATTCGCGTCAATTGGTGGCAATTATAATAAACACCAATTCTTAGGCTACCAAGCTAAAAAGGGGCATATTCGGTTCGATAATCCAACCATAGAATGTAGTTTTGATCACTTGTGTCTATTTTGTAAAGCATTTATAAAAGCAGCGCATGTATTCTCAGTCCCAAAAATATATAAAAAGGGAGTAAATGAAACTCACGATACAATATTTTGTAGTAAAAATATTCATTCGACGATACTGAACAATGCAGGGTTGGCCTCGGGTTCACGAACCTATATCATTTGTGTATTCATTAATATATAATCGTAATCAAATAAATATATATATTATTATTAGTGACATAATTTTTATATTAATAACTTATATATATATATTTCATTATTTAATTAAATGTATTCATTTTGTATCTAAAAATGTTAATATAATTAAATTATGTATAACAAATATATTTTTATGTATATATATATATATATATATATATATATATATATATATATATATATATCTCAATCATTTGATGCAACTATTAATTATAATAATACGAAAATAATATTTGTAACGGTAAAAATGATATTAATGATAATAATGATTATGATACTTTTAACTGTGATAATAATAATCATTATTACAATTCCAATATTAATTATAATACTAGTAATAATAATAAAATAATAATAGTACTAATAATAATAATATTATTAATGATAATACTAATAATTTTCAAGTGATAATACTAATAATAATAATGATAATGTCATAAGTTACTTTAATAATAATAATCATATAGTTAATAATAATAACTAACAATAACAATAACAATAATAACAATAATCATAATAATAATAATAATAAATGATAAATAATAATAATAATAATAATAATAATAATAATAATAATAA
Source organism: Rutidosis leptorrhynchoides (assembly GCF_046630445.1). NCBI lineage: Eukaryota > Viridiplantae > Streptophyta > Magnoliopsida > Asterales > Asteraceae > Rutidosis > Rutidosis leptorrhynchoides. The sequence continues at coordinate 150,392,994 of NC_092336.1, forward strand.
TAATAATAATAATAATAATAAGTGTATACCCTTAGGAGCCTTTTCTAAAAAGATTTGCCACGAACCGGACTCGAACCCGGGACCTCACGCTAACCCGACACTCTACTTAACCATCTGTCTGCCATCAGTTTTTCTGATTTATCCCACACCTAATATTATTTAACCCTTTCTGTTTAAATTCCCCTTTTTCTTCATCTTCTTAAAAAAAATTGAATCGACCAGAACTAAAAATCAAATCCCACAGCGAGTTAAATAATTTATTTATGACTTGTATTAAGAACAAAAATTGTTTTCTGTGATGAATTGAATTAACATAAATAAAAAAAATTATGCAGCAGCAGCACTCAAGAACACACAAGAACTTAAAATTGATTTTGAAATTCAGACATGTTAAGATGATAATTACAAAATGAAAAGTGTTTTAAATGATTCACAGAAAATTTAGGATTCATAAATTTCAATAGAAACAACCTAAAAATCTTCAATTTGATCTTTGAACCTTCGTTTGACTTTTTACTCAAAAGCTTTAACTCGTAAATTCAAACTCGATAAGAAGAATTGAACTTTGAAACTTTCCAGATCGTTTAAATGGAAGATTTGTAACATATCTGCATTTCTAAATTTTGAAAATTGTTAATAATTCAAAGAAATTGGTAACAGGTTCACAAAACAGAGGATATCTGTGTTCTTTTTTTTAATTTCCTGTTTTAAAATCAAAAATTCGACTTTGTTATGATTGATAATTGATAAAGATAAGGGAAAGAAGTTGGAATGACAGAGTTACATATGAGTTGGTCAAATATTATATATCAAAGTGATTATAGATGTCGACTTCATCTTCCAGACAAAAGCAGGAATAAAAAAATAAAATTTATTAAGATTGCTAACTGAATCGAATAAAATAAAACTTTATAGTGATCTGTAACAAAAATCCGACATTTACAAAATTATACACAGTTTGGATAGGGAAAGAAAGTTGGATCGTACAGAAGTCGACAGAAAAAGAAAAATAAAATATACTGCAAATCTGATAACAAGTGGAAACAGATTCATTTATATCTGTTTTTATTTAATAAACATTAATAAATAATATATATAGTAATAATAATAATAATACTAATTAATAATAATTTTATTAATGATACACTTTTATTAGTAATAATATTAATAATATTTTTAAAGATATTAATAATAAAAGTGATAATAATATATGATAATATTGATAATAACAATAATAATAATACTAGTATGAATAATAATCATGATAAAGTAATGATAATAATAATTTTATAGAAGAATGATAACGATAAAAAAATAATGATTTTTAATGATAGAGGTAATAATAATATCTGATAATAATACAAGTAATAATTAAGATACAACAAGTTACATGTATCAAATTTCATATTAGAAACATTAATATTAATAATATTGATGTTAATATTAATATTAATATTAATGTTAATAATACTAATGAAAGTAATAATAATAACAACAACTTATATTATAACTTGTAATTAAATTTAATATATTAACATTATATATTATTAATTATGTATCATTTAATAATTATATCTATAATATCATGTATTATTTATATGTTTTATATATAATCCAATATATATATATATATATATATATATATATATATATATATCATAATAGTTATTTATAGAATTCATACATATATATATATATATATATATATATATATATATATATATATATATATATATATATATATATATATATATATATATATATATATATTACATAATTATTTACACAATTGTTCGTGAATCGTCGGAACAGTCGAAGGGTAAATGTTATCCATGTAAACAGTTTTAAAAAATTCTGAGACTCAACATTACAGACTTTGCTTATCGTTTCGAAACTAGTTAAAGATTAAGTTCAAATTTGGTCGGAAATTTCGGGGTCGTCACATACCAATGAAAGGGACAGATGCCATGTCAGCCCTCGGATCTGGTGAAGTTTGTTATAACCATGAAAGGTGAAATGTCCCGTTCTTATTGATTAAAAACGTTCCATATTAATTGATTTCGTTGCGAGGTTTTGACCTCTATATGAGACGTTTTTCAAAGACTGCATTCATTTTAAAACAAACCATAACCTTTATTTCATCAATAAAGGTTTAAAAAGCTTTACGTAGATTATCAAATAATGATAATCTAAAATATCCTGTTTACACACGACCATTACATAATGGTTTACAATACAAATATGTTACAACAAAATAAGTTTCTTGAATGCAGTTTTTACACAATATCATACAAGCATGGACTCCAAATCTCGTCCTTATTTAAGTATGCGACAGCGGAAGCTCTTAATAATCACCTGAGAATAAACATGCTTAAAACGTCAACAAAAATGTTGGTGAGTTATAGGTTTAACCTATATATATCAAATCGTAACAATAGACCACAAGATTTCATATTTCAATATACATCCCATACATAGAGATAAAAATCATTCATATGGTGAACACCTGGTAACCGACATTAACAAGATGCATATATGAGAATATCCCCATCATTCCGGGACACCCTTCGGATATGATATAAATTTCGAAGTACTAAAGCATCCGGTACTTTGGATGGGGCTTGTTGGGCCCGATAGATCTATCTTTAGGATTCGCGTCAATTAGGGTGTCTGTTCCCTAATTCTTAGATTACCAGACTTAATAAAAAGGGGCATATTCGATTTTGATAATTCAACCATAGAATGTAGTTTCACGTACTTGTGTCTATTTTGTAAATCATTTATAAAACCTGCATGTATTCTCATCCCAAAAATATTAGATTTTAAAAGTGGGACTATAACTCACTTTCACAGATTTTTACTTCGTCGGGAAGTAAGACTTGGCCACTGGTTGATTCACGAACCTATAACAATATATACATATATATCAAAGTATGTTCAAAATATATTTACAACACTTTTAATATATTTTGATGTTTTAAGTTTATTAAGTCAGCTGTCCTCGTTAGTAACCTACAACTAGTTGTCCACAGTTAGATGTACAGAAATAAATCGATAAATATTATCTTGAATCAATCCACGACCCAGTGTATACGTATCTCAGTATTGATCACAACTCAAACTATATATATTTTGGAATCAACCTCAACCCTGTATAGCTAACTCCAACATTCACATATAGAGTGTCTATGGTTGTTCCGAAATATATATAGATGTGTCGACATGATAGGTCGAAACATTGTATACGTGTCTATGGTATCTCAAGATTACATAATATATAATACAAGTTGATTAAGTTATGGTTGGAATAGATTTGTTACCAATTTTCACGTAGCTAAAATGAGAAAAATTATCCAATCTTGTTTTACCCATAACTTCTTCATTTTAAATCCGTTTTGAGTGAATCAAATTGCTATGGTTTCATATTGAACTCCATTTTATGAATCTAAACAAAAAAAGTATAGGTTTTTAGTCGAAAAAATAAGTTACAAGTCGTTTTTGTAAAGGTAGTCATTTCAGTCGAAAGAACGACGTCTAGATGACCATTTTAGAAAACATACTTCCACTTTGAGTTTAACCATAATTTTTGGATATAGTTTCATGTTCATAATAAAAATCATTTTCTCAGAATAACAACTTTTAAATCAAAGTTTATCATAGTTTTTAATTAACTAACCCAAAACAGCCCGCGGTGTTACTACGACGTCGTAAATCCGGTTTTACGGTGTTTTTCGTGTTTCCAGGTTTTAAATCATTAAGTTAGCATATCATATAGATATAGAACATGTGTTTAGTTGATTTTAAAAGTCAAGTTAGAAGGATTAACTTTTGTTTGCGAACAAGTTTAGAATTAACTAAACTATGTTCTAGTGATTACAAGTTTAAACCTTCGAATAAGATAGCTTTATATGTATGAATCGAATGATGTTATGAACATCATTACTACCTTAAGTTCCTTGGATGAACCTACTGGAAAAGAGAAAAATGGATCTAGCTTCAATGGATCCTTGGATGGCTCAAAGTTCTTGAAGCAAAATCATGACACGAAAACAAGTTCAAGTAAGATCATCACTTGAAATAAGATTGTTATAGTTATAGAAATTGAACCAAAGTTTGAATATGATTATTACCTTGTATTAGAATGATAACCTACTGTAAGAAACAAAGATTTCTTGAGGTTGGATGATCACCTTACAAGATTGGAAGTGAGCTAGCAAACTTGAAAGTATTCTTGATTTTATGAAACTAGAACTTTTGGAATTTATGAAGAACACTTAGAACTTGAAGATAGAACTTGAGAGAGTTCAATTAGATGAAGAAAATTGAAGAATGAAAGTGTTTGTAGGTGTTTTTGGTCGTTGGTGTATGGATTAGATATAAAGGATATGTAATTTTGTTTTCATGTAAATAAGTCATGAATGATTACTCATATTTTTGTAATCTTATGAGATATTTCATGCTAGTTGCCAAATGATGGTTCCCACATGTGTTAGGTGACTCACATGGGCTGCTAAGAGCTGATCATTGGAGTGTATATACCAATAGTACATACATCTAAAAGCTGTGTATTGTACGAGTACGAATACGGGTGCATACGAGTAGAATTGTTGATGAAACTGAACGAGAATGTAATTGTAAGCATTTTTGTTAAGTAGAAGTATTTTGATAAGTGTATTGAAGTCTTTCAAAAGTGTATAAATACATATTAAAACACTACATGTATATACATTTTAACTGAGTCGTTAAGTCATCGTTAGTCGTTACATGTAAGTGTTGTTTTGAAACCTTTAGGTTAACGATCTTGTTAAATGTTGTTAACCCAATGTTTATAATATAAAAAGAGATTTTAAATTATTATATTATCATGATATTATGATGTACGAATATCTCTTAATATGATATATATACATTAAATGTCGTTACAACGATAAACGTTACATATATGTCTCGTTTCAAAATCATTAAGTTAGTAGTCTTGTTTTTACATATGTAGTTCATTGTTAATATAATTAATGATATGTTTACTTATCATAATATCATGTTAACTATATATATAACCATATATATGTCATCATATAGTTTTTTTTTTTACAAGTTTTAACGTTCGTGAATCACCGGTCAACTTGGGTGGTCAATTGTCTATATGAAACCTATTTCAATTAATCAAGTCTTAACAAGTTTGATTGCTTAACATGTTGGAAACATTTAATCATGTAAACATCAATCTCAATTAATATATATAAACATGTAAAAGTTCGGGTCACTACAGTACCTACCCGTTAAATAAATTTCGTCCCGAAATTTTAAGCTGTTGAAGGTGTTGACGAATCTTCTGGAAATAGATGCGGGTATTTCTTCTTCATCTGATCTTCACGCTCCCAGGTGAACTCGGGTCCTCTACGAGCATTCCATCGAACCTTAACAATTGGTATCTTGTTTTGCTTAAGTCTTTTAACCTCACGATCCATTATTTCGACGGGTTCTTCGATGAATTGGAGTTTTTCGTTGATTTGGATTTCATCTAACGGAATAGTGAGATCTTCTTTAGCAAAACATTTCTTCAAATTCGAGACGTGGAAAGTGTTATGTACAGCCGCGAGTTGTTGAGGTAACTCAAGTCGGTAAGCTACTGGTCCGACACGATCAATAATCTTGAATGGTCCAATATACCTTGGATTTAATTTCCCTCGTTTACCAAATCGAACAACGCCTTTCCAAGGTGAAACTTTAAGCATGACCATCTCTCCAATTTCAAATTCTATATCTTTTCTTTTAATGTCAGCGTAGCTCTTTTGTCGACTTTGGGCGGTTTTCAACCGTTGTTGAATTTGGATGATCTTCTCGGTAGTTTCTTGTATAATCTCCGGACCCGTAATCTGTCTATCCCCCACCTCACTCCAACAAATCGGAGACCTGCACTTTCTACCATAAAGTGCTTCAAACGGCGCCATCTCAATGCTTGAATGGTAGCTGTTGTTGTAGGAAAATTCTGCTAACGGTAGATGTCGATCCCAACTGTTTCCGAAATCAATAACACATGCTCGTAGCATGTCTTCAAGTGTTTGTATCGTCCTTTCGCTCTGCCCATCAGTTTGTGGATGATAGGCAGTACTCATGTCTAGACGAGTTCCTAATGCTTGCTGTAATGTCTGCCAGAATCTTGAAATAAATCTGCCATCCCTATCAGAGATAATAGAGATTGGTATTCCATGTCTGGAGATGACTTCCTTCAAATACAGTCGTGCTAACTTCTCCATCTTGTCATCTTCTCTTATTGGCAGGAAGTGTGCTGATTTGGTGAGACGATCAACTATTACCCAAATAGTATCAAAACCACTTGCAGTCCTTGGCAATTTAGTGATGAAATCCATGGTAATGTTTTCCCATTTCCATTCCGGGATTTCGGGTTGTTGAAGTAGACCTGATGGTTTCTGATGCTCAGCTTTGACCTTAGAACACGTCAAACATTCTCCTACGTATTTAGCAACATCGGCTTTCATACCCGGCCACCAAAAATGTTTCTTGAGATCCTTGTACATCTTCCCCGTTCCAGGATGTATTGAGTATCTGGTTTTATGAGCTTCTCTAAGTACCATTTCTCTCATATCTCCAAATTTTGGTACCCAAATCCTTTCAGCCCTATACCGGGTTCCGTCTTCCCGAATATTAAGATGCTTCTCCGATCCTTTGGGTATTTCATCCTTTAAATTTCCCTCTTTTAAAACTCCTTGTTGCGCCTCCTTTATTTGAGTAGTAATGTTATTATGAATCATTATATTCATAGATTTTACTCGAATGGGTTCTCTATCCTTCCTGCTCAAGGCATCGGCTACCACATTTGCCTTCCCCGGGTGGTAACGAATCTCAAAATCGTAATCATTCAATAATTCAATCCACCTACGCTGCCTCATATTCAGTTGTTTCTGATTAAATATGTGTTGAAGACTTTTGTGGTCGGTATATATAATACTTTTGACCCCATATAAGTAGTGCCTCCAAGTCTTTAATGCAAAAACAACCGCGCCTAATTCCAAATCATGCGTCGTATAATTTTGTTCGTGAATCTTCAATTGTCTAGACGCATAAGCAATCACCTTCGTTCGTTGCATTAATACACAACCGAGACCTTGCTTTGATGCGTCACAATAAATCACAAAATCATCATTCCCTTCAGGCAATGACAATATAGGTGCCGTAGTTAGCTTTTTCTTCAATAACTGAAACGCTTTCTCTTGTTCATCATTCCATTCAAATTTCTTCCCTTTATGCGTTAATGCAGTCAAGGGTTTTGCTATTCTGGAAAAGTCTTGGATGAACCTTCTGTAGTAACCAGCTAGTCCTAAAAACTGGCGTATGTGTTTCGGAGTTTTCGGGGTTTCCCACTTTTCAACAGTTTCTATCTTTGCCGGATCCACCTTAATACCTTCTTTGTTCACTATGTGACCGAGGAATTGAACTTCTTCCAACCAAAATGCACACTTTGAAAACTTAGCGTACAATTCTTCCTTCCTCAATACTTCTAACACCTTTCTCAAATGTTCACCGTGTTCTTGGTCATTCTTTGAGTAAATAAGTATGTCATCAATGAAAACAATGACAAACTTGTCAAGGTATGGTCCACACACTCGGTTCATAAGGTCCATGAACACAGCTGGTGCATTAGTTAAACCAAACGGCATGACCATAAACTCGTAATGACCGTAACGTGTTCTGAAAGCAGTCTTTGGAATATCATCTTCTTTCACCCGCATTTGATGATACCCGGAACGTAAGTCAATCTTTGAATAAACAGACGATCCTTGTAGTTGATCAAATAAGTCGTCGATTCTCGGTAGTGGGTAGCGGTTCTTGATGGTAAGTTTGTTCAACTCTCGGTAGTCGATACACAACCTGAATGTACCATCTTTCTTCTTGACAAACAAAACAGGAGCTCCCCACGGTGATGTGCTTGGTCGAATGAAACCACGCTCTAAAAGTTCTTGTAATTGGCTTTGCAGTTCTTTCATCTCGCTGGGTGCGAGTCTGTAAGGAGCACGAGCTATTGGTGCAGCTCCTGGTACAAGATCTATTTGAAATTCAACGGATCGATGTGGGGGTAATCCCGGTAATTCTTTCGGAAATACATCGGGAAATTCTTTTGCAATGGGAATATCATTGATGCTCTTTTCTTCAGTTTGTACTTTCTCGACGTGTGCTAGAACAGCATAGCAACCTTTTCTTATTAGTTTTTGTGCCTTCAAATTACTAATAAGATGTAGCTTCGTGTTGCCCTTTTCTCCGTACACCATTAAGGGTTTTCCTTTTTCTCGTATAATGCGAATTGCATTTTTGTAACAAACGATCTCCGCTTTCACTTCTTTCAACCAGTCCATACCGATTATCACATCAAAACTCCCTAACTCTACTGGTATCAAATCAATCTTAAATGTTTCGCTAACCAGTTTAATTTCTCGATTCCGACATATATTATCTGCTGAAATTAATTTACCATTTGCTAATTCGAGTAAAAATTTACTATCCAAAGGCGTCAATGGACAACTTAATTTAGCACAAAAATCTCTACTCATATAGCTTCTATCCGCACCCGAATCAAATAAAACGTAAGCAGATTTATTGTCAATAAGAAACGTACCCGTAACAAGCTCCGGGTCTTCCTGTGCCTCTACCGCATTAATATTGAAAACTCTTCCACGGCCTTGTCCATTCGTGTTCTCCTGGTTCGGGCAATTTCTAATAATGTGGCCTGGTTTTCCACATTTATAACAAACTACATTGGCATAACTTGCTCCGACACTACTTGCTCCGCCATTACTCGTTCCGACACCATTTGTTCCTTTCGTTCTATTAACCCCTGGTCCGTAGACCTCACACTTCGCCGCGCTATGACCATTTCTTTTACACTTGTTGCAAAATTTGGTGCAGAACCCCGAGTGATTCTTTTCACACCTTTGGCATAGTTGCTTCTGATTGTTGTTGTTGTTGTTGCGGTTATTATTGTTGTTGGGATGATTGTTGTAGTTGCTGTTGTTGTTGTTGTTGTTGTTGGGCCGTTTGTTGTAGTTGCGATTGATGTTGCGATTGTTGGGATAATTGTTGCGATTATTGTTGTAATTGCTGTTGTTGTTGTATTGGTGATTCTTATCACCGTTTTCCTCCCACTTTCTTTTGACTTGCTTCACATTGGCCTCTTCAGCAGTCTGTTCTTTAATTCTTTCTTCAATCTGGTTCACTAGTTTGTGAGCCATTCTACATGCCTGTTGTATGGAGGCGGGCTCGTGTGAACTTATATCTTCTTGGATTCTTTCCGGTAATCCTTTCACAAACGCGTCGATCTTCTCTTCCTCATCTTCGAATGCTCCCGGACACAATAGGCACAATTCTGTGAATCGTCTTTCGTACGTGGTAATATCAAATCCTTGGGTTCGTAACCCTCTAAGTTCTGTCTTGAGCTTATTGACCTCGGTTCTGGGACGGTACTTCTCGTTCATCAAGTGCTTGAATGCTGACCACGGTAGTGCGTACGCATCATCTTGTCCCACTTGCTCTAGATAGGTATTCCACCATGTTAACGCAGAACCTGTGAAGGTATGCGTAGCGTACTTCACTTTGTCCTCTTCAGTACACTTACTTATGGCAAACACCAATTCAACCTTCTCGGTCCACCGTTTCAATCCGATCGGTCCTTCGGTTCCATCAAATTCCAAAGGTTTGCAGGCAGTGAATTCTTTGTAGGTGCATCCTACACGATTTCCTGTACTGCTAGATCCAAGGTTATTGTTGGTATGTAGCGCAGCCTGTACTGCGGCTATGTTTGAAGCTAGAAAAGTACGGAATTCCTCTTCATTCATATTCACGGTGTGTCGAGTAGTCGGTGCCATTTCCTTCAAAATAGTTAAATGGAACAAGTTAATCATACAGAATATTAAGAGTAGTTAATAGTATTTCGTAGCATAATATGAACTCATTTATAAAAGCTTTTTCTTCATATTAGCGTTTTATAAGTTTAAATTCGGGTAGTACCTACCCGTTAAGTTCATACTTAGTAGCTAATATACAATTCAACTACTACAATTCTATATGAAAAACTGATTATAATAATATTTCGCGTTCAAACTTTTATACAATATTTTACAAACTTACAATACCGCTTATTTTACATAAAGCATGAAATATAGCACACAATAACTTTGATACAAGATAGTTGTGAAGACAATTCTAGCTAGTACACAAGTCGTTCAGCAAAGGCAATAAAGACACGTAATTCATACGTCCAGAAACAAGTCATGCATTCTGGTTTTACTAGGACTACTTCCCATCCTTGGTCTTGTGCAACATAACCGTTATGGCCGTTGATAAGACAGCGTGTTGTAACGTCATCAAAGGGACGAGGGTTACGTAATGTCCAACAGTCCCGTAATAATCTAAAAACCTCATTTCTTACCCCAATTACCGACTCCGTCACTTGTGGAAACGTTTTGTTTAATAGTTGTAGCCCGATGTTCTTGTTCTCACTTTGGTGAGAAGCGAACATTACTAATCCGTAAGCATAACATGCTTCTTTATGTTGCATGTTAGCCGCTTTTTCTAAATCACGAAGTCCAATATTCGGATATATTGAGTCAAAATAATTTCTTAACCCGTTGCGTAAAATAGCATTTGGGTTCCCCGCAATATATGCGTCAAAGTAAACACATCGTAACTTATGGGTTTCCCAATGTGATATCCCCCATCTTTCAAACGAAAGTCTCTTATAAACCAAGACATTCTTGGAACGTTCTTCGAATGTCTTACAAACTGATCTCGCCTTAAATAGTTGTGCCGAAGAATTCTGGCCGACTCTAGACAAGATTTCATCAATCATGTCTCCGGGTAGGTCTCTTAAAATATTGGGTTGTCTATCCATTTTGTGTTTTTAAACTGTAAAATAGACAAGAGTTAGATTCATAAAAAAAATACTTATTAATACAAGCAATTTTTACATATATCATAAAGCATAAGAACACTATATTCCATATATTACACCACACGAATACAACTATCTTATTCCGACTCGCTCGTTTCTTCTTCTTCGGTTTTGGTTCGTTTTGCCAAGTTTCTAGGGATATATGATGTTCCCCTAATACGAGCCGTCGTTGTCCACATTGGTTTAGAAAAACCTGGTGGTTTAGAGGTTCCCGGGTTATTGTTACAACTTAAGGACTTCGGGGGTTGACGATACATATAAAGTTCATCGGGGTTGGAATTAGATTTCTCTATTTTTATGCCCTTTCCCTTATTATTTTCTTTTGCCTTTTTAAATTCAGTTGGGGTAATTTCTATAACATCATCGGAATTCTCGTCGGAATCCGATTCATCGGAGAATTGGTAATCCTCCCAATATTTTGCTTCCTTGGCGGAAACACCATTGACCATAATTAACTTTGGTCGGTTGGTTGAGGATTTTCTTTTACTTAACCGTTTTATTATTTCCCCCACCGGTTCTATTTCTTCATCCGGTTCCGATTCTTCTTCCGGTTCCGATTCTTCTTCCGGTCCCGACTCTTCTTCCGGTTCCTCTTCGGGAACTTGTGAATCAGTCCACAAATCATTCCAATTTACATTTGACTCTTCATTATTATTAGGTGAGTCAATGGGACTTGTTCTAGAGGTAGACATCTATCACATAATATCAAACACGTTAAGAGATTAATATATCACATAATATTCATATGTTAAAAATATATAGTTTCCAACAAAAATGTTAAGCAATCATTTTTAAAGAAAACACGGTCGAAGTCCAGACTCACTAATGCATCCTAACAAACTCGATAAGACACACTAATGCAAATTTTCTGGTTCTCTAAGACCAACGCTCTGATACCAACTGAAATGTCCCGTTCTTATTGATTAAAAACGTTCCATATTAATTGATTTCGTTGCGAGGTTTTGACCTCTATATGAGACGTTTTTCAAAGACTGCATTCATTTTAAAACAAACCATAACCTTTATTTCATCAATAAAGGTTTAAAAAGCTTTACGTAGATTATCAAATAATGATAATCTAAAATATCCTGTTTACACACGACCATTACATAATGGTTTACAATACAAATATGTTACAACAAAATAAGTTTCTTGAATGCAGTTTTTACACAATATCATACAAGCATGGACTCCAAATCTCGTCCTTATTTAAGTATGCGACAGCGGAAGCTCTTAATAATCACCTGAGAATAAACATGCTTAAAACGTCAACAAAAATGTTGGTGAGTTATAGGTTTAACCTATATATATCAAATCGTAACAATAGACCACAAGATTTCATATTTTAATATACATCCCATACATAGAGATAAAAATCATTCATATGGTGAACACCTGGTAACCGACATTAACAAGATGCATATATGAGAATATCCCCATCATTCCGGGACACCCTTCGGATATGATATAAATTTCGAAGTACTAAAGCATCCGGTACTTTGGATGGGGCTTGTTGGGCCCGATAGATCTATCTTTAGGATTCGCGTCAATTAGGGTGTCTGTTCCCTAATTCTTAGATTACCAGACTTAATAAAAAGGGGCATATTCGATTTTGATAATTCAACCATAGAATGTAGTTTCACGTACTTGTGTCTATTTTGTAAATCATTTATAAAACCTGCATGTATTCTCATCCCAAAAATATTAGATTTTAAAAGTGGGACTATAACTCACTTTCACAGATTTTTACTTCGTCGGGAAGTAAGACTTGGCCACTGGTTGATTCACGAACCTATAACAATATATACATATATATCAAAGTATGTTCAAAATATATTTACAACACTTTTAATATATTTTGATGTTTTAAGTTTATTAAGTCAGCTGTCCTCGTTAGTAACCTACAACTAGTTGTCCACAGTTAGATGTACAGAAATAAATCGATAAATATTATCTTGAATCAATCCACGACCCAGTGTATACGTATCTCAGTATTGATCACAACTCAAACTATATATATTTTGGAATCAACCTCAACCCTGTATAGCTAACTCCAACATTCACATATAGAGTGTCTATGGTTGTTCCGAAATATATATAGATGTGTCGACATGATAGGTCGAAACATTGTATACGTGTCTATGGTATCTCAAGATTACATAATATATAATACAAGTTGATTAAGTTATGGTTGGAATAGATTTGTTACCAATTTTCACGTAGCTAAAATGAGAAAAATTATCCAATCTTGTTTTACCCATAACTTCTTCATTTTAAATCCGTTTTGAGTGAATCAAATTGCTATGGTTTCATATTGAACTCCATTTTATGAATCTAAACAAAAAAAGTATAGGTTTTTAGTCGAAAAAATAAGTTACAAGTCGTTTTTGTAAAGGTAGTCATTTCAGTCGAAAGAACGACGTCTAGATGACCATTTTAGAAAACATACTTCCACTTTGAGTTTAACCATAATTTTTGGATATAGTTTCATGTTCATAATAAAAATCATTTTCTCAGAATAACAACTTTTAAATCAAAGTTTATCATAGTTTTTAATTAACTAACCCAAAACAGCCCGCGGTGTTACTACGACGTCGTAAATCCGGTTTTACGGTGTTTTTCGTGTTTCCAGGTTTTAAATCATTAAGTTAGCATATCATATAGATATAGAACATGTGTTTAGTTGATTTTAAAAGTCAAGTTAGAAGGATTAACTTTTGTTTGCGAACAAGTTTAGAATTAACTAAACTATGTTCTAGTGATTACAAGTTTAAACCTTCGAATAAGATAGCTTTATATGTATGAATCGAATGATGTTATGAACATCATTACTACCTTAAGTTCCTTGGATGAACCTACTGGAAAAGAGAAAAATGGATCTAGCTTCAATGGATCCTTGGATGGCTCAAAGTTCTTGAAGCAAAATCATGACACGAAAACAAGTTCAAGTAAGATCATCACTTGAAATAAGATTGTTATAGTTATAGAAATTGAACCAAAGTTTGAATATGATTATTACCTTGTATTAGAATGATAACCTACTGTAAGAAACAAAGATTTCTTGAGGTTGGATGATCACCTTACAAGATTGGAAGTGAGCTAGCAAACTTGAAAGTATTCTTGATTTTATGAAACTAGAACTTTTGGAATTTATGAAGAACACTTAGAACTTGAAGATAGAACTTGAGAGAGTTCAATTAGATGAAGAAAATTGAAGAATGAAAGTGTTTGTAGGTGTTTTTGGTCGTTGGTGTATGGATTAGATATAAAGGATATGTAATTTTGTTTTCATGTAAATAAGTCATGAATGATTACTCATATTTTTGTAATCTTATGAGATATTTCATGCTAGTTGCCAAATGATGGTTCCCACATGTGTTAGGTGACTCACATGGGCTGCTAAGAGCTGATCATTGGAGTGTATATACCAATAGTACATACATCTAAAAGCTGTGTATTGTACGAGTACGAATACGGGTGCATACGAGTAGAATTGTTGATGAAACTGAACGAGAATGTAATTGTAAGCATTTTTGTTAAGTAGAAGTATTTTGATAAGTGTATTGAAGTCTTTCAAAAGTGTATAAATACATATTAAAACACTACATGTATATACATTTTAACTGAGTCGTTAAGTCATCGTTAGTCGTTACATGTAAGTGTTGTTTTGAAACCTTTAGGTTAACGATCTTGTTAAATGTTGTTAACCCAATGTTTATAATATAAAAAGAGATTTTAAATTATTATATTATCATGATATTATGATGTACGAATATCTCTTAATATGATATATATACATTAAATGTCGTTACAACGATAAACGTTACATATATGTCTCGTTTCAAAATCATTAAGTTAGTAGTCTTGTTTTTACATATGTAGTTCATTGTTAATATAATTAATGATATGTTTACTTATCATAATATCATGTTAACTATATATATAACCATATATATGTCATCATATAGTTTTTTTTTTTACAAGTTTTAACGTTCGTGAATCACCGGTCAACTTGGGTGGTCAATTGTCTATATGAAACCTATTTCAATTAATCAAGTCTTAACAAGTTTGATTGCTTAACATGTTGGAAACATTTAATCATGTAAACATCAATCTCAATTAATATATATAAACATGTAAAAGTTCGGGTCACTACAAAAGGGACATGTGCCATATCATCATTCCCTCATAACACCTATAAATACACGCACAAGATCATTCATTACACACCACTGGATGCATTAATGTTACTCTGCCCAAATTTCTTATTGTAGCATTCTCCACCTGAAAATACAACTCCGATAAAGATTCTGGTCGATATCGGAGTTAGCTTTTACTCTAAGATATTGACTTATTCGATCCAAATCGATTAAGGTGAATCTCATCTCTTGTTTTACGCCCTTAAAATCCAGATTTCAAATCAGGGTTTGCACAGTTATTGGAGATAAAACATTCAATTCATCATTTCCCATAAATCAAGCACCCAAATCAAAATTTTAATTCATCAATCACCATTTAGGTTTGATCAAATAGCGCCACCTAAAGGTCCTAACAATCCCATAAAACCAGGCATCAAATCGGCAACCAAGAAGGGAACGTCTGATGTCGTTCCACACACCTTGAACAACAACAATTCCACCATAACCTAGAAGTAATCGATTGCTCACATTCACTCTGGTAAAACTTCCGATGATGAAATGAACGTTTCTGGCGGTAACGAAGGTGAACGAGAAAAATCCCCAACTGGTTGCAGAAGATTGAACCTCAGCATCTCCGGTCCTAAAACCAGTGGTCCGGGTAGAATCGGATCATCTCAGGATGACACTAAAATGATCAAAAAGATGATCTCAGCCGACGTTGAAAAACAAGTAATCGAAAAACTGAAAGCCAATGTAAAAGTCCCATCCAGGCCGACAGATAACAGCTATAGAGTTCTGACATCCTGAAGGTTAGATCTCTGCCAAACATCGGTGCAGGAGGTGATGGTGTTACAAAGGCTGTCGCCAATGCATGGTTTACTAAACTACTTGTGCAAGCTTCCCTACCGGCATACAAACATTCTCTGTCGCAACCCGCCGTTCAAGGCACTGCACTTGAGAACCTGTTTGCTCTGAGAACCGGTAAAAAGGCAAAATGACGGGTTGAGATGTCAGCTACCAGCCAAAAGCTTTGTGAACGAATTGCTGGTTTTAGTCTTCCCGACAATATCGTTATATCGATCACTTTGGGAGTATACAGTGGCACAACTGACCAAGATGATTTCTTGCAAATTTTCGAGGGTGCTATGAAGACCTAACATTGGAGTGACAAGGTGGCGTACCATCTTTTTCCAACTGTTTTACAGGCTGCTGCCAAAGAATGGTTCGCCAAACAGCCACCTAACAACATCACATGCTTTACAGATATGCGGGAACAGTTTCTCATGCAATATCAGACCCTCGACGTCACACGCTCACGCACCTATACGCTCACGAAATACTAATGTACCGGGGGGAGAAAATTGAAAACTTCAACACCGGATACATGCTAGAATGTCAAAAAATCCCAGGCCTCACGAAAACATAACAGATTTTGGGCTTCATAACATGGCTGGACAAATAAGCATACCCGTCACTCATCGCTGAACTCCGTTGGAACATCCCGAATACTTTTGCTGATGATGTGACGGTAGCAAGACAATATCAACATTTTGGACGAGAGAGGCAAGCCGTAAATCACCGGGATGAGAAGAAACGAGATGATGACAGGCGAAGCGAAAGCCGGCACTGGCATGACGGTGGCCGGCGAAGCGACATCCATCATAGAAGCCATAACAGCCACGACAAAAGCCACGATAGTCACAAGCATGACAAAAGTAGGCCGAAGGCCATATGATAAGGGATCTTTAATAGATTGCCGGACCAAAACTCCAAGAGAGATACTACTGACGGATCCAGTTAAAACAAAATTCACCCCGCAGGCACTAATGAAAAAAAAAGGGACGGCTAAAAATCAGACAAATATTGTGAGTTCCACGAAGAAAATGGCCATGAAAATGATGAATGCAAGGCGTTGATGCGCGAAATTATTGCAAAAATTAAAGCTGGTGAACTCAACCATTTGCTACAAGGTCGAAAATTCAAAAAAGTTGATCCATACAAAACATTCAGCTGACAAAAAGAAGATAGAAAGAAACGTGAAAAGGCAAAGGACAAAGTGGTAATCCATATGATCAGCGTGGAAGAAAGCGAGCACTCTACACGCAGTTCCTGGAAGGATGTTGCAATTACTTTTCCAAAACTACCGGGATGAGACTCCCGAGAAGAAACGGTGGTAATAGACGGACTAATCGATGGTTTTCGAGTCCAAGAAATGTACACCGATACATGAAGTGAAGTTGATATCCTATATGCTCATTGCCTGTGACGACCCGGAAATTTCCGACCAAATTTAAACTTAATCTTCATATGATTTCGATACGATAAGCAAAATCTATAATGTTGAGTTTCCAAATTTTTAGAACTATGTTCACATAATCAATTACCCCTTGACTACTTCCGGCGATTCACGAACGAATATTTATGTATATATAAATACAAATATAAATATAAATGTATATACAATATTTTGAATTAATAATGTATACTTTAATCAATTAGAATTAGAATTGTAAAATGATAAACAAATGCATAGGTTATTATTAAAATGAAGATTTATAAATAGATAATTAATATTATTGCAAATATATATATATATATATATATATATATATATATATATATATATATATATATATATATATATATATATATATATATATATATATATATATATATATATAAAAGATCTTTAGTAATAACTTTTATACTGAAACGTTTGTGAAACTTATAAATATTCAGTATTCAATATATATATACTTATGTATAAAAACATATATTACAAATAGGATATAATCAAAAAAAAAAAAAAGATAAAAAAAAATTATAATAAAGTAATTATCATTTTCATGTCATTATTATTTATTCATTTATTTTGTACTAGTAATATATATTATTAATATGATTATTAATATTAATTATATAAATTATCTATATCCTACGAACCTGTCAAGAGTATCCTACCAAAACTGTTTTAATTTTTGTTTCTTCCTTCTGTTTGTCACAAATCATTATCGTTCGTACTAATTGATTGGGAATTTCAATTTAATTTTATTTATTTAATTACTAAACGAATATTTCATGTCTGCTAATTGGGACTACTATAATTCAATCACATTAGTCCGTGATTTTAGGAAATTCACTCAATTATTTTATGACCATTACAAGAATTATCATCCTTGTTTTCTATCTCTACTACTTCAATTGAGAATAAATACAACTTCATTAAACCATCTTCCATAAACATTTATTAAACCACTAATGGCCAATATCAACCACATCACCACCTTCTCATTTCTTTTAGTTGTTACTGCTACTAACCGCTACCTTACACCACCTTGTTGCATTTTTCGATTACAAGCACCACTACCCCGTTACAATTTCTGATTTGATTGAATACAAACACCACCGAATCACTTTCATCAAACAACCCAATACCACCACTAAATACTTACAAAATTTTTGCACATACTCTGTTAACAAATAAAACCAACTAACCTTCACTACTCGCTAAATTAAACTTGTTTTTGTTTCAAACATCACCGAAAACAAGCTCTCTGGTTTAGTTTGCTACGGTTGATATTATCAATAAACGAGACCACCATCTCTACCATTTTAGAATATCAAACACAAACACCACTCTCGTTCAACATAACCCACCACCTTTGCACCAAGAACAACGAAACCCAATTGCTTTGCTACTATCACTTTCGAACCACCATCACCATTTACCACTGTTTTAATTTTTTTACGATGACCACCATCAAACTCCACAAACTATCACCACCATCGACCACTTAACAAAACCTCCACTGTTATTTGGATCGACACCCTAGTCAACAACCACGACCCAAACCCTTGTCACGTCTTCTTCATGATAAACCCACATCGAATCTTTGATTTTTTTTTTCTATTACATTTCAGCATAATCGAATCACACTTACCACTATATCTCTCTTCTCTTTCGGTTACTCGCATCCTTGTACTCTTGTTTGAAGAACCCAACAATCAACACCACCGGTAACCGCAACTGCTATGTTTTTGTTTTCTGGTTTGCAAACGCGAAACACCATCCATGTAACTATCTTTAAACCGATAACCGTCACCACCTTTGATAATTTCTGCTAAGTGTTATCTCTTTTATGTTTTCCTCTCGAACCAACTGCTACTGCAGTGTTTTTGTTATATCCCTATCGATACAAATAGATAGGGTATGATTTGGTTTTATATGAAAATAACTAGGATAGAAATGAGTGCATTTTGCTTTTCTTTTTGACCAACAACCAATAACCCACTTGCCAAAACTTTTGATAGTGGGTACATGTGATAATATTAAAAATATAAAGGAAACGTACAACTAACTCAGGTTCTTTGCATGCAAACAATTGGAGTGTAGTGAATTAGGCCAAAATGCATACTGTAATTACGATTAAATTGGGTTCGAGGAGTCTTGGGGCTGGTACAACTGATTCGGGTCTCTTTTATGCAATTATGGACTTTAATGTTAAATCTTGTTGGGTCGTGTAACTAATTAGCTAGTTGGGCCTTGAAACAACTACTAGATTGATAATGATAAATGACGTTATGATGATAATGATATATCATATCGATGGGTTGATTAGATAATGATAATGTACGATTATAAGGATGGTGATGATGTTTAGGATTAGGGTATGACTAAGATATTGATAATGATACATAAAGATGGTGATGACGGTTTACATAATTATAAATATGATTATGATAACAAATTCATGATGTTATGATAATGGTTATGGATGCGGGTATAATAAGGATGATTACATATGGTATATGACTTGACGATGATGTATAAGACAATATTGATTAGGAAAAAGATGAGGTTATGATAGTAGTAAACAATGATGCTGTTGATCATGATTATGATGATGGTTAAGGATGCTATCAGGTGAGCGGGACATCGCGGATTCAAACCCAGACTTGGGTATTATTTTTAGGGCTACCTCTTTAAGGTAGTTATTTATCTATTTATTATTATTATTATTATTAGTATTAAAATTATTAATAATAATATCATTAATATTATTATTAGTATCATTTTTATTAAAAACTATCATTTATATTAAAAGTATTATTATTATTATTATTATTATTATTATTATTATTATTATTATTATTATTATTATTATTATTATTATTATTATTATTAGAAAGATTATCTTTTTATCAAAATTATTATTATTACTATGATTATTATTATTTTGACATTAATATTATTATTTTCATATTAACAATATTATTATCATAATAACTATTATTATTATTGTAAAATAAAATAACTTTTAGTTATTATTATTATCAATATTATTTTGTCAAATAATTATTAGTTATATAAAACTATATTTACTATACATAACATAACTATATTAATACCTTTATAATAAATATTAATAAATATAATTAATAAGGTTAATAATGAAAAATCCAATTAAAATAACAAATAAATCACTAATGATATATAAATTTGTTCGATTACCATTTTATGTGTTAATATATATATATAAATGATATAGGTTCGTGAATCCGAGGCCAACCCTCCGTTGTTCAATATAGTCATATGTATTTTTACTACAAAATACAATAGGTGAGTTTCATTTGCTTCCTTTTTAATTGCTTTTGCAATATATATTTTTGGGCTGAGAATACATGCGCTGCTTTTATAAATGTTTACAAAATAGACACAAGTACTTAAAAATATATTCTACGTTGAGTTGTACCACTGGCATATTTCCCTGTAGCTTGGTAACTACTATTTACATGGGTATTGTAAACGCGAATCCTGTTGATAGATCTATCGGGCCTGACAACCCCAACCGGACTGGACGACCAGTATTCAACGGTTGCACAGTACTTCGTTTTGGTGACTACACTTGGTACGGTGTAGTGAGATTTCATAATAAAGGGAATATGCGACGTTGATTAAATGTTAAGTATGGTTACCAAGTGCTCAACCACTTAGAATATTTTATTTAGATCGTTTGTGTATATAAAATCTTGTGGTCTATTAAGGTATAGAAATGATTGTTATGATAAACCTATGAACTCACCAACCTTTTGGTTGATACTTTAAAGCATGTTTATTCTCAGGTACGAATTAAGTCTTCCGTTGTGCATTTGCTCAATTTAAGGACATTACTTGGAGTCGATCATCGCAATGGGACCAAATCTTGATGACTTCATCCAGGTGGATAAGGACAGGTCGTTACATTGCCTTTCCCGGATCCCAAAATGTCTTGGAAGAAAAATGCGACAATCCAACGCAATCATCTCCGGATTCACGGGGTCTACCCAGCAACCCATCGGCAAACTCAAGGCAACAGTCTTATCTCCGAAGTGAAGTCATGGACTTTTACGTCGTTAAATCCATAACCGCCACGAATGTTAATTTGGGAAGAATGTTCTTCAATAATTTTGGTGCAATAGCTTCCACCGCTCACGGTTTGCTTAAGTTTCCAACCTGATAGGGTGTGGCAACGATTAAATCTACCCGCAATCCCTTCCCGGAAACAGAGAACAAATAAGGAAGACAGTACATCAGAACAAAGGAAACATCACATATCCTGGAAGAAGAAGAACGTGTGTCAGTTCTTAAAAGGCTGACTTACCTAACGCCACAGACACACTCAACTAGGAAACAACCCGTCACCAACTATGAAACAGGGTAGGGCAGTGCCGGTCAATATTTTTGTTCAGAATGGGAAGAACAATTCATTATGACTACACATGCTGTGAACGATTCCTTAAGTCCGACACACAAACGTTCCAAGCCAGAAAGCTGTGAGAGCTCTAACCGAGATGGAACATCGGCTAAGGGAAATAAAATTGGCTACATGTCACACTGAAGTTTATACAGATATCATGGTTGAAACTGATCACTTCAACCAAGGTTATCTTGATATTTATGTTTTTCTTTTCTAAATAAGAAAATGCTTCTCCATTTACAATAACTTTGTTATGTTATTTACAACGTTGTTCACATATAAAGTAACCGTCTAGCGACAAATGGATTCAGACATCCAAATAAGTCCCATGCGAGTTACTTGTACCCCTTTAGAGGTGATTGTCTAGCCATCGTTGGTACAAGTTTATACTGATAAAAGACCAAAAAGTAGATGGCATACCTACATGTGACTGCACATTGTAAACCCCAAAGTTAATACAAATGTAGTCTAGACCTGCATTTGAAGACACGAACTAGTTTGACTAAAAGACAACCATAACACAAAATAGAGTGCAAATACAATTAATTACTTACATAATTTCATTATAAAATTTACAATAGTTACAAAAGCGTGTGTAACAAAGTACAATACACATCGCTAAAACTGATAATCCAACATTGCTGAACGGTTGTGGCCTCAGAGGCACAGAGCTCCTTAAAGCTGGCAAAATGGATCTCCGACAATGCCTGCTCGGCAGCCTACAACTCCTGGACAGCACCCAGGACAACCTTCTCGGCAATATCAAGGTGATGGGTAACTTTGTGACGACCCGGAAATATCCGATCAAATTTAAACTTAATCTGTAAATAATTTCGACACGATAAGAGAAGTCTTTAATGTTGAGTCTTAAAAATTTTAAACTGTTTCATGAATACATTTACCCTTCGACTGTTCTCGACGATTCACGAACAATTAATTGTAAATAGTTATGTGTTTATATGTACATATATATATATATATATATATATATATATATATATATATATATATATATATATATATATATATATATATATATATATATATATATATGGAATTTGGAAAAATAATTTGAAACATTATATGTTGTTGTATTTAAAATTAATTATGAAAATCTGTTTCAGATCACAATCAGTGGCTTTTTTAATTAACCATGATTGAATAATGTTGGGTTAAATTACTGTAAATCCATCCACTAGTCTTTTCTTTTGACAAAACTCCTTCTTACACTTGTTTTCTTCTCCCCCACCAATTGAGAATTTACGGAGCCGAAATAATATACATATAGATATAGATATCAAGTGGTTACACATCCCTATCACTCTTTTCTCTCTTGCCCACCCAACAAACCAATGATTCATTTCATTCACCCGTAAATTAATCTAAGAATACTATTGAACACTGTGCTTAATTGAAAGTGGGATCTCTATTTCATTTCATTTCATTTGATTCTATGATTGATTAATAAATTATTATTATGTTAGATTAGATAGATTCATTGATTGAAATAGATGGAGGACGAATAACCACTGTGTTACTGTGTATTCTGTTTCTTTAATTCATGAGGATTATTTAATTATATACATTAATATTATTAATTATTAAGTTTTACTTTATATATATATATATATATATATATATATATATATATATATATATATATATATATATATATATATATATATATATATATATATATATATATATATATATATATATATATATATATATATATATATATATATATATATATATATATATATATATAGGTTATATAAATATAGAGATATGGAACTCAAACTCTTCAATCATCACTACAACCTTACACCACCATTTCAATTCTTTTTTTTATTTCTGAGATGGATTACCACGCATCTCCTACCATCTATCCACTTTGTTTGTGTTTCTACTTTCATCAAAAACTCAAGAACTCCAATCACAAACACAAGACCCACTTGTTATTTGCTTTTGTTTCAACTATTGTAAAACACAAACCATAAACTATCAACCCAACACTACAACAATCACCTTAATCCCCGACTAACCACGACAATCGAGAACCCAACCCTATCACCACCATCCGATTATCAAACTTCAACACCACGACAACCATTGTCAAACACCTCCATAACTGCTTAAACCTGCCTTCCTGTTTCAGTTTAATCCCAAAACCAAAACTATCATCACGTGCTGTTATATTTGCAGTGAAACTCAAACCAAAAACAAAACCCATTTACTATATATCGCTGCTCCAGTTTATATCATCTGTTCTGTTAATTTATTCAAAGTAAGATTACCAACAATCACACCTTCTACAACTTTCTTCTATTTCAAATCAGCTTGCTAAACTGTTATTGCTTAACGATCCTACTACTGCACTTTAATTGTTTCAGTTTCAAACACACACCTACTTTAATTCGGTTTGAACCTTGTACAAAATTGCCCCACCATTAATTATGTGATCCACTATAAATTTGTCGAGTACTTTTCTGTCTTGAAAAGTATTCAACATGGAAGGCTATGATGATAGGTGGGGACCTTAGCTCGTTAATAATAAATAAGTTTAGGGATAAAGGCGATAAATGAAGTGAGGGATGATGAATAAAATAATACCGTATGCTAATGATAATTAGGGATTACTTAATTGGGCTGCAGGATTTAGTCTAGTTATTAGGCTCTTTTTATATATACATGGATTAATTATTTCATGGGATTTCAATGGACATCGATGGAATGAGGATACAATAGGTATAACGATAATGAAAACTATGATTAAGATGATGATAGTTTAATTATGGTCACCATGAAAGAAAACTAATATTTCGTGTATGATAATGATATCTGGGATGATGTTAAAGTGATGATCCTGTAATGAATGATAATGATTTAGATGGTGCATAAGGATGATGTATGATGTCAAACGATGTTGATGATGGTAGACTGTAACAATGAAGTATAATGATGTGATTCGGTGATGGTGATAATTCTGTGTGATTTAAAGCACAATTGTAAGTGCTAAATTAGATTGAATTCATGCTAGTATTACAGAATATGACAGTGTATATGTATACGTCTTATGCACGTATGAAGAATGATGATGATAGTTATGAGGAGTTAGGATGTTAAAATACAGTGGGATAGATAGTAGAAACCGTAGCTTTTGGATTGGTTACGTTGGGCTGTTATTTTGCTGTGGGCCGAGATCTACCTTGCTGTTGGGCCAAAGTATTTTAGTTGGGTTCTAGAAGAGGAAGATGAAAACAAATAGATACTAGATATATAGATATTAGATTCGTATATTATCAGAAAAATCAAAATGCTTGAATGGTTTAGAGGTGTTAGGGTTAAGCGAGAGGTCTCGGGTTTGAGTCCTGTCTAGAGCACTTCGTTTTATTAAAAGCTTTTGAGGGTATACACATTTATTATTGTTTTATCATTTATTATTATTATTATTATTATTATTATTATTATTATTATTATTAGTATTATTATTATTATTATTATTATTATTATTATTATTATTATTATTATTATTATTATTATTATAATAATAATAATAATAAACTTAAAAGTTTTAAAACTTACAAAAAATTAGTGGGAAGCCTAGAGACAATCTGGGCCCCCACACCTCTAACAATAGCAAAACCTATCCTAGTAAAAATATGAGCAGCAGCACCGGCACCAATATCTTGCGCCATCGAACTCTTCTGAACCCGCTTAAGCAAAGAAACAGCCTCCTTCTCTAATTCCCTAAGGGAAGAAAATGAGAAAGGAATGAAACCATAACCAATCGCCTGACAGCAAGATTCGTACTTGACCCGCTTCCGACGAGCCGCCTCAACCACAGCACGTCCAGGGACAAAGTCAGAAAGCCCAGACTGTGTCAAAGGAGAAGACCCTGTCAAGTCAACACAGACATCGCGACCACAATCCCAGGAATAAAGTAACACATCTGCAGGTCTGAGGGCCCTGTCGTTCCCTCCAGACAACCCAATGTCAACCTCCTTTCTCGCAGAAATCCCAGATTGATAACAAACATCAACAAGGGAATCCCGAACAATATTATGTCGATGCTTAATACCCACCATACCAGCACAAGACACTGCGTGATCCCCGAAAATATCCCCAGTAAAAACCCTTGAACAGGCAGAGCATGCCGTCGAGATAGAGAACAATGGAACACCTAAACGGTAGCACAACACACATCGGTAAGTCTTTGCGTTCATCGTCTGACCCAACCCCAAAATAGGGACTGCCCTTAGCCAAGCAGAGGTGTGAACACCCTGCTGTGATTTCCATAAGGCCGATTGTCGGGGAGATAACGAAAAAGTGGATTCTGCAGAAGTGGTAACCTTTGTGAAATAAACATCTGCCAATTTCTTCATGAGTATTGGGGCAGCGACCTCACTCGGATTACCTAAAATATCAAACCCAACCGTATTATTAAACAGACCCAATGCATCTTCAAAAGCATGACCAAGACCAACAATACCCGCATGACGTAGGAGCTTGGTCTGCAACCCAGCAGTCTGTAACCGAGAAGCCAGAAAAGCATAATGACTAACATCTCCCGCCGAATAAACACCAAGCCCTCCAAAAGCAAATGGCAAGGTGGCAAGCCGCCACTGCCAATCACCAAACCCAGGCCCTGAAGCAGTAACAATACGCTCCAAGGAAGATCGAAGGGCTCCATCGAAAGCGCGTTGAGCCGCCTCTAATATACTAGGAGGACAAGTACGCAAGGTAAAGTAGAGTTTAGAAACTCCCGTACATGCCCTAAGCAACAACAACTCACACTGAGGATCATCAAGCTTAGCAACCTTATCCATAAGCGCAATGGACTTAGTCACCCTTTGCATCACCAGTTCACTACTAAAACCAGGATCGGAACTTGCGGGGTCCCCCAGCAACTTAACACCATTTAAAGGCCGAGCAATATTAGGAGGAAAGACACCTACTTGCCTGCTGCGAGGGTCCTCCGTAGGCCAGAAAATTTCTGTTTTTTCAACGTTGAGATGTAGCCCAAAACGAGGCCCATCCTCCATAATCAAATGCAAAACCTTCCCCACCACCAAAGTGTCCCCAATAATAGTGCCATCATCCAAATACCACGCCTGAAGACAAACCTCAAAATTATCTCTGATTTTAGAAACCAAGGGTTGTAAGACCAAAGCAAAAACAGCGGACCACGGGGATCACCCTGTTGCACCCCCCGAGAAGACCATAGTGTGTGGTTCCCATAATACAATCTGGCTGGATTAGAGTAGCAAAATTCAACCCACCGAGAAATGCTCGGACAAAGGCGGCGAACTTCACGTAACATGACCGTACGATCAACTAGATTGAAGGCATTTTGAAAATCAACTAATAACATAGAGAGGCCAACATCAGAGCCACGATTCTCAATCAACCGATTCACAGCATGAAGAATAGCCTCACCACCTGAAGAAACACCAACACCAAATTGAAGACCATCGAAGTAACTTCCCAAAGACTGGCCAACCATAGCCGCGCCAACCTTCGAAACAAGACATCGCCAAATAGTACCCACAGCTATAGGACGAAGACCACCGCCGGGCTTGACAAGCGGTGTGAGGGGAGCACTAGCTATATACTCTCCTAATTCCATAGGGCACCTTCCAGCTAGAAAGAGATTAACGACCCCGGTAATAGAGCCAACCAACTCATCCGAGACTGCCACAGCAGCACCACTCAAGCAATCCATAAGGTGTTGTGCACGTAAACCATCCCTACCACATGAAGTGCCCCGAGGGAAACTTTTAATCTGGCCCAAAACAAC
The DNA here is from genome assembly GCF_046630445.1 of Rutidosis leptorrhynchoides. Lineage (NCBI taxonomy): Eukaryota > Viridiplantae > Streptophyta > Magnoliopsida > Asterales > Asteraceae > Rutidosis > Rutidosis leptorrhynchoides. Next base: position 150,420,633 of record NC_092336.1, read on the forward strand.
AGCAGAAGTCGTAACGAGGTGAAGGTGATCAACCGTCATATCAGGCAAGGATGGAGCTATAGAAGAAGGGTGTTTAGACAGCAAGTCCGCCAGAGTGGCGTCATTATAAGGAGCAACGCCTGATGAAGAAAGAACACGAGCAGCAGCGGTGTAATGGCCATCACAAATCTTCCTACGACACTGCTTAATATTACGCTCTTCCAAATCAAGGACCTCATCATCAACCACTGACAACATAGGAGAATCCTCTGCCAAATACTCCCTCACAAGCTGTAAACTTCCACCCGCTGTCCCCCAAGAGCAAATAGCACGGGAAATATTCTCTTCCTGATGTAGTGACCCGAACTTTTCCATGTTTATATACATTAATTGAGATTGATGTTTACATGATTAAATGTTTCCAACATGTTAAGCAATCAAACTTGTTAAGACTTGATTAATTGAAATAGGTTTCATATAGACAATTGACCACCCAAGTTGACCGGTGATTCACGAACGTTAAAACTTGTAAAAAAACTATATGATGACATATATATGGTTATATATATAGTTAACATGATATTATGATAAGTAAACATATCATTAATTATATTAACAATGAACTACATATGTAAAAACAAGACTACTAACTTAATGATTTTGAAACGAGACATATATGTAACGTTTATCGTTGTAACGACATATAATGTATATATATATCATATTAAGAGATATACGTACATCATAATATCATGATAATATAATAATTTAAAATCTCTTTTGATATTATAAACATTGGGTTAACAACATTTAACAAGATCGTTAACCTAAAGGTTTCAAAACAACACTTACATGTAACGACTAACGATGACTTAACGACTCAGTTAAAATGTATATACATGTAGTGTTTTAATATGTATTTATACACTTTTGAAAGACTTCAATACACTTATCAAAATACTTCTACTTAACAAAAATGCTTACAATTACATTCTCGTTCAGTTTCATCAACAATTCTACTCGTATGCACCCGTATTCGTACTCGTACAATACACAGCTTTTAGATGTATGTACTATTGGTATATACACTCCAATGATCAGCTCTTAGCAGCCCATGTGAGTCACCTAACACATGTGGGAACCATCATTTGGCAACTAGCATGAAATATCTCATAAGATTACAAAAATATGAGTAATCATTCATGACTTATTTACATGAAAACAAAATTACATATCCTTTATATCTAATCCATACACCAACGACCAAAAACACCTACAAACACTTTCATTCTTCAATTTTCTTCATCTAATTGAACTCTCTCAAGTTCTATCTTCAAGTTCTAAGTGTTCTTCATAAATTCCAAAAGTTCTAGTTTCATAAAATCAAGAATACTTTCAAGTTTGCTAGCTCACTTCCAATCTTGTAAGGTGATCATCCAACCTCAAGAAATCTTTGTTTCTTACAGTAGGTTATCATTCTAATACAAGGTAATAATCATATTCAAACTTTGGTTCAATTTCTATAACTATAACAATCTTATTTCAAGTGATGATCTTACTTGAACTTGTTTTCGTGTCATGATTTTGCTTCAAGAACTTTGAGCCATCCAAGGATCCATTGAAGCTAGATCCATTTTTTCTCTTTTCCAGTAGGTTCATCCAAGGAACTTAAGGTAGTAATGATGTTCATAACATCATTCGATTCATACATATAAAGCTATCTTATTCGAAGGTTTAAACTTGTAATCACTAGAACATAGTTTAGTTAATTCTAAACTTGTTCGCAAACAAAAGTTAATCCTTCTAACTTGACTTTTAAAATCAACTAAACACATGTTCTATATCTATATGATATGCTAACTTAATGATTTAAAAACCTGGAAACACGAAAAACACCGTAAAACCGGATTTACGCCGTCGTAGTAACACCGCGGGCTGTTTTGGGTTAGTTAATTAAAAACTATGATAAACTTTGATTTAAAAGTTGTTATTCTGAGAAAATGATTTTTATTATGAACATGAAACTATATCCAAAAATTATGGTTAAACTCAAAGTGGAAGTATGTTTTCTAAAATGGTCATCTAGACGTCGTTCTTTCGACTGAAATGACTACCTTTACAAAAACGACTTGTAACTTATTTTTCCGACTAGAAACCTATACTTTTTTTGTTTAGATTCATAAAATAGAGTTCAATATGAAACCATAGCAATTTGATTCACTCAAAACGGATTTAAAATGAAGAAGTTATGGGTAAAACAAGATTGGATAATTTTTCTCATTTTAGCTACGTGAAAATTGGTAACAAATCTATTCCAACCATGACTTAATCAACTTGTATTATATATTATGTAATCTTGAGATACCATAGACACGTATACAATGTTTCGACCTATCATGTCGACACATCTATATATATTTCGGAACAACCATAGACACTCTATATGTGAATGTTGGAGTTAGCTATACAGGGTTGAGGTTGATTCCAAAATATATATAGTTTGAGTTGTGATCAATACTGAGATACGTATACACTGGGTCGTGGATTGATTCAAGATAATATTTATCGATTTATTTCTGTACATCTAACTGTGGACAACTAGTTGTAGGTTACTAACGAGGACAGCTGACTTAATAAACTTAAAACATCAAAATATATTAAAAGTGTTGTAAATATATTTTGAACATACTTTGATATATATGTATATATTGTTATAGGTTCGTGAATCAACCAGTGGCCAAGTCTTACTTCCCGACGAAGTAAAAATCTGTGAAAGTGAGTTATAGTCCCACTTTTAAAATCTAATATTTTTGGGATGAGAATACATGCAGGTTTTATAAATGATTTACAAAATAGACACAAGTACGTGAAACTACATTCTATGGTTGAATTATCGAAATCGAATATGCCCCTTTTTATTAAGTCTGGTAATCTAAGAATTAGGGAACAGACACCCTAATTGACGCGAATCCTAAAGATAGATCTATTGGGCCTAACAAACCCCATCCAAAGTACCGGATGCTTTAGTACTTCGAAATTTATATCATATCCGAAGGGTGTCCCGGAATGATGGGGATATTCTTATATATGCATCTTGTTATTGTCGGTTACCAGGTGTTCACCATATGAATGATTTTTATCTCTATGTATGGGATGTGTATTGAAATATGAAATCTTGTGGTCTATTGTTACGATTTGATACATATAGGTTAAACCTATAACTCACCAACATTTTTGTTGACGTTTTAAGCATGTTTATTCTCAGGTGATTATTAAGAGTTTCCGCTGTCGCATACTTAAATAAGGACAAGATTTGGAGTCCATGCTTGTATGATATTGTGTAAAAACTGCATTCAAGAAACTTATTTTGTTGTAACATATTTGTATTGTAAACCATTATGTAATGGTCGTGTGTAAACAGGATATTTTAGATTATCATTATTTGATAATCTACGTAAAGCTTTTTAAACCTTTATTGATGAAATAAAGATTATGGTTTGTTTAAAAATGAATGCAGTCTTTGAAAAACGTCTCATATAGAGGTCAAAACCTCGCAACGAAATCAATTAATATGGAACGTTTTTAATCAATAAGAACGGGACATTTCAGTTGGTATCAGAGCGTTGGTCTTAGAGAACCAGAAAATTTGCATTAGTGTGTCTTATCGAGTTTGTTAGGATGCATTAGTGAGTCTGGACTTCGACCGTGTTTTCTTTAAAAATGATTGCTTAACATTTTTGTTGGAAACTATATATTTTTAACATATGAATATTATGTGATATATTAATCTCTTAACATGTTTGATATTATGTGATAGATGTCTACCTCTAGAACAAGTCCCATTGACTCACCTAATAATAATGAAGAGTCAAATGTAAATTGGAATGATTTGTGGACTGATTCACAAGTTCCCGAAGAGGAACCGGAAGAAGAGTCGGAACCGGAAGAAGAATCGGAACCGGAAGAAGAATCGGAACCGGATGAAGAAATAGAACCGGTGGGGGAAATAATAAAACGGTTAAGTAAAAGAAAATCCTCAACCAACCGACCAAAGTTAATTATGGTCAATGGTGTTTCCGCCAAGGAAGCAAAATATTGGGAGGATTACCAATTCTCCGATGAATCGGATTTCGACGAGAATTCCGATGATGTTATAGAAATTACCCCAACTGAATTTAAAAAGGCAAAAGAAAATAATAAGGGAAAGGGAATAAAAATAGAGAAATCTAATTCCAACCCCGATGAACTTTATATGTATCGTCAACCCCCGAAGTCCTTAAGTTGTAACAATGACCCGGGAACCTCTAAACCACCAGGTTTTTCTAAACCAATGTGGACAACGACGGCTCGTATTAGGGGAACATCATATATCCCTAGAAACTTGGCAAAACGAACCAAAACCGAAGAAGAAGAAACGAGCGAGTCGGAATAAGATAGTTGTATTCGTGTGGTGTAATATATGGAATATAGTGTTCTTATGCTTTATGATATATGTAAAAATTGCTTGTATTAATAAGTATTTTTTTATGAATCTAACTCTTGTCTATTTTACAGTTTAAAAACACAAAATGGATAGACAACCCAATATTTTAAGAGACCTACCCGGAGACATGATTGATGAAATCTTGTCTAGAGTCGGCCAGAATTCTTCGGCACAACTATTTAAGGCGAGATCAGTTTGTAAGACATTCGAAGAAAGTTCCAAGAATGTCTTGGTTTATAAGAGACTTTCGTTTGAAAGATGGGGGATATCACATTGGGAAACCCATAAATTACGATGTGTTTACTTTGACGCATATATTGCGGGGAACCCAAATGCTATTTTACGCAACGGGTTAAGAAATTATTTTGACTCAATATATCCGAATATTGGACTTCGTGATTTAGAAAAAGCGGCTAACATGCAACATAAAGAAGCATGTTATGCTTACGGATTAGTAATGTTCGCTTCTCACCAAAGTGAGAACAAGAACATCGGGCTACAACTATTAAACAAAACGTTTCCACAAGTGACGGAGTCGGTAATTGGGGTAAGAAATGAGGTTTTTAGATTATTACGGGACTGTTGGACATTACGTAACCCTCGTCCCTTTGATGACGTTACAACACGCTGTCTTATCAACGGCCATAACGGTTATGTTGCACAAGACCAAGGATGGGAAGTAGTCCTAGTAAAACCAGAATGCATGACTTGTTTCTGGACGTATGAACTACGTGTCTTTATTGCCTTTGCCGAACGACTTGTGTACTAGCTAGAATTGTCTTCACAACTATCTTGTATCAAAGTTATTGTGTGCTATATTTCATGCTTTATGTAAAATAAGCGGTATTGTAAGTTTGTAAAATATTGTATAAAAGTTTGAACGCGAAATATTATTACAATCAGTTTTTCATATAGAATTGTAGTAGTTGAATTGTATATTAGCTACTAAGTATGAACTTAACGGGTAGGTACTACCCGAATTTAAACTTATAAAACGCTAATATGAAGAAAAAGCTTTTATAAATGAGTTCATATTATGCTACGAAATACTATTAACTACTCTTAATATTCTGTATGATTAACTTGTTCCATTTAACTATTTTGAAGGAAATGGCACCGACTACTCGACACACCGTGAATATGAATGAAGAGGAATTCCGTACTTTTCTAGCTTCAAACATAGCCGCAGTACAGGCTGCGCTACATACCAACAATAACCTTGGATCTAGCAGTACAGGAAATCGTGTAGGATGCACCTACAAAGAATTCACTGCCTGCAAACCTTTGGAATTTGATGGAACCGAAGGACCGATCGGATTGAAACGGTGGACCGAGAAGGTTGAATCGGTGTTTGCCATAAGTAAGTGTACTGAAGAGGACAAAGTGAAGTACGCTACGCATACCTTCACAGGTTCTGCGTTAACATGGTGGAATACCTATCTAGAGCAAGTGGGACAAGATGATGCGTACGCACTACCGTGGTCAGCATTCAAGCACTTGATGAACGAGAAGTACCGTCCCAGAACCGAGGTCAATAAGCTCAAGACAGAACTTAGAGGGTTACGAACCCAAGGATTTGATATTACCACGTACGAAAGACGATTCACAGAATTGTGCCTATTGTGTCCGGGAGCATTCGAAGATGAGGAAGAGAAGATCGACGCGTTTGTGAAAGGATTACCGGAAAGAATCCAAGAAGATATAAGTTCACACGAGCCCGCCTCCATACAACAGGCATGTAGAATGGCTCACAAACTAGTGAACCAGATTGAAGAAAGAATTAAAGAACAGACTGCTGAAGAGGCCAATGTGAAGCAAGTCAAAAGAAAGTGGGAGGAAAACGGTGATAAGAATCACCAATACAACAACAACAGCAATTACAACAATAATCGCAACAATTATCCCAACAATCGCAACATCAATCGCAACTACAACAAACGGCCCAACAACAACAACAACAACAACAACAGCAACTACAACAATCATCCCAACAACAATAATAACCGCAACAACAACAACAATCAGAAGCAACTATGCCAAAGGTGTGAAAAGAATCACTCGGGGTTCTGCACCAAATTTTGCAACAAGTGTAAAAGAAATGGTCATAGCGCGGCGAAGTGTGAGGTCTACGGACCAGGGGTTAATAGAACGAAAGGAACAAATGGTGTCGGAACGAGTAATGGCGGAGCAAGTAGTGTCGGAGCAAGTTATGCCAATGTAGTTTGTTATAAATGTGGAAAACCAGGCCACATTATTAGAAATTGCCCGAACCAGGAGAACACGAATGGACAAGGCCGTGGAAGAGTTTTCAATATTAATGCGGTAGAGGCACAGGAAGACCCGGAGCTTGTTACGGGTACGTTTCTTATTGACAATAAATCTGCTTACGTTTTATTTGATTCGGGTGCGGATAGAAGCTATATGAGTAGAGATTTTTGTGCTAAATTAAGTTGTCCATTGACGCCTTTGGATAGTAAATTTTTACTCGAATTAGCAAATGGTAAATTAATTTCAGCAGATAATATATGTCGGAATCGAGAAATTAAACTGGTTAGCGAAACATTTAAGATTGATTTGATACCAGTAGAGTTAGGGAGTTTTGATGTGATAATCGGTATGGACTGGTTGAAAGAAGTGAAAGCGGAGATCGTTTGTTACAAAAATGCAATTCGCATTATACGAGAAAAAGGAAAACCCTTAATGGTGTACGGAGAAAAGGGCAACACGAAGCTACATCTTATTAGTAATTTGAAGGCACAAAAACTAATAAGAAAAGGTTGCTATGCTGTTCTAGCACACGTCGAGAAAGTACAAACTGAAGAAAAGAGCATCAATGATGTTCCCATTGCAAAAGAATTTCCCGATGTATTTCCGAAAGAATTACCGGGATTACCCCCACATCGATCCGTTGAATTTCAAATAGATCTTGTACCAGGAGCTGCACCAATAGCTCGTGCTCCTTACAGACTCGCACCCAGCGAGATGAAAGAACTGCAAAGCCAATTACAAGAACTTTTAGAGCGTGGTTTCATTCGACCAAGCACATCACCGTGGGGAGCTCCTGTTTTGTTTGTCAAGAAGAAAGATGGTACATTCAGGTTGTGTATCGACTACCGAGAGTTGAACAAACTTACCATCAAGAACCGCTACCCACTACCGAGAATCGACGACTTATTTGATCAACTACAAGGCTCGTCTGTTTATTCAAAGATTGACTTACGTTCCGGGTATCATCAAATGCGGGTGAAAGAAGATGATATTCCAAAGACTGCTTTCAGAACACGTTACGGTCATTACGAGTTTATGGTCATGCCGTTTGGTTTAACTAATGCACCAGCTGTGTTCATGGACCTTATGAACCGAGTGTGTGGACCATACCTTGACAAGTTTGTCATTGTTTTCATTGATGACATACTTATTTACTCAAAGAATGACCAAGAACACGGTGAACATTTGAGAAAGGTGTTAGAAGTATTGAGGAAGGAAGAATTGTACGCTAAGTTTTCAAAGTGTGCATTTTGGTTGGAAGAAGTTCAATTCCTCGGTCACATAGTGAACAAAGAAGGTATTAAGGTGGATCCGGCAAAGATAGAAACTGTCGAAAAGTGGGAAACCCCGAAAACTCCGAAACACATACGCCAGTTTTTAGGACTAGCTGGTTACTACAGAAGGTTCATCCAAGACTTTTCCAGAATAGCAAAACCCTTGACTGCATTAACGCATAAAGGGAAGAAATTTGAATGGAATGATGAACAAGAGAAAGCGTTTCAGTTATTGAAGAAAAAGCTAACTACGGCACCTATATTGTCATTGCCTGAAGGGAATGATGATTTTGTGATTTATTGTGATGCATCAAAGCAAGGTCTCGGTTGTGTATTAATGCAACGAACGAAGGTGATTGCTTATGCGTCTAGACAATTGAAGATTCACGAACAAAATTATACGACGCATGATTTAGAATTAGGCGCGGTTGTTTTTGCATTAAAGACTTGGAGGCACTACTTATATGGGGTCAAAAGTATTATATATACCGACCACAAAAGTCTTCAACACATATTTAATCAGAAACAACTGAATATGAGGCAGCGTAGGTGGATTGAATTATTGAATGATTACGATTTTGAGATTCGTTACCACCCGGGGAAGGCAAATGTGGTAGCCGATGCCTTGAGCAGGAAGGATAGAGAACCCATTCGAGTAAAATCTATGAATATAATGATTCATAATAACATTACTACTCAAATAAAGGAGGCGCAACAAGGAGTTTTAAAAGAGGGAAATTTAAAGGATGAAATACCCAAAGGATCGGAGAAGCATCTTAATATTCGGGAAGACGGAACCCGGTATAGGGCTGAAAGGATTTGGGTACCAAAATTTGGAGATATGAGAGAAATGGTACTTAGAGAAGCTCATAAAACCAGATACTCAATACATCCTGGAACGGGGAAGATGTACAAGGATCTCAAGAAACATTTTTGGTGGCCGGGTATGAAAGCCGATGTTGCTAAATACGTAGGAGAATGTTTGACGTGTTCTAAGGTCAAAGCTGAGCATCAGAAACCATCAGGTCTACTTCAACAACCCGAAATCCCGGAATGGAAATGGGAAAACATTACCATGGATTTCATCACTAAATTGCCAAGGACTGCAAGTGGTTTTGATACTATTTGGGTAATAGTTGATCGTCTCACCAAATCAGCACACTTCCTACCAATAAGAGAAGATGACAAGATGGAGAAGTTAGCACGACTGTATTTGAAGGAAGTCATCTCCAGACATGGAATACCAATCTCTATTATCTCTGATAGGGATGGCAGATTTATTTCAAGATTCTGGCAGACATTACAGCAAGCATTAGGAACTCGTCTAGACATGAGTACTGCCTATCATCCACAAACTGATGGGCAGAGCGAAAGGACGATACAAACGCTTGAAGACATGCTACGAGCATGTGTTATTGATTTCGGAAACAGTTGGGATCGACATCTACCGTTAGCAGAATTTTCCTACAACAACAGCTACCATTCAAGCATTGAGATGGCGCCGTTTGAAGCACTTTATGGTAGAAAGTGCAGGTCTCCGATTTGTTGGAGTGAGGTGGGGGATAGACAGATTACGGGTCCGGAGATTATACAAGAAACTACCGAGAAGATCATCCAAATTCAACAACGGTTGAAAACCGCCCAAAGTCGACAAAAGAGCTACGCTGACATTAAAAGAAAAGATATAGAATTTGAAATTGGAGAGATGGTCATGCTTAAAGTTTCACCTTGGAAAGGCGTTGTTCGATTTGGTAAACGAGGGAAATTAAATCCAAGGTATATTGGACCATTCAAGATTATTGATCGTGTCGGACCAGTAGCTTACCGACTTGAGTTACCTCAACAACTCGCGGCTGTACATAACACTTTCCACGTCTCGAATTTGAAGAAATGTTTTGCTAAAGAAGATCTCACTATTCCGTTAGATGAAATCCAAATCAACGAAAAACTCCAATTCATCGAAGAACCCGTCGAAATAATGGATCGTGAGGTTAAAAGACTTAAGCAAAACAAGATACCAATTGTTAAGGTTCGATGGAATGCTCGTAGAGGACCCGAGTTCACCTGGGAGCGTGAAGATCAGATGAAGAAGAAATACCCGCATCTATTTCCAGAAGATTCGTCAACACCTTCAACAGCTTAAAATTTCGGGACGAAATTTATTTAACGGGTAGGTACTGTAGTGACCCGAACTTTTCCATGTTTATATACATTAATTGAGATTGATGTTTACATGATTAAATGTTTCCAACATGTTAAGCAATCAAACTTGTTAAGACTTGATTAATTGAAATAGGTTTCATATAGACAATTGACCACCCAAGTTGACCGGTGATTCACGAACGTTAAAACTTGTAAAAAAACTATATGATGACATATATATGGTTATATATATAGTTAACATGATATTATGATAAGTAAACATATCATTAATTATATTAACAATGAACTACATATGTAAAAACAAGACTACTAACTTAATGATTTTGAAACGAGACATATATGTAACGTTTATCGTTGTAACGACATATAATGTATATATATATCATATTAAGAGATATACGTACATCATAATATCATGATAATATAATAATTTAAAATCTCTTTTGATATTATAAACATTGGGTTAACAACATTTAACAAGATCGTTAACCTAAAGGTTTCAAAACAACACTTACATGTAACGACTAACGATGACTTAACGACTCAGTTAAAATGTATATACATGTAGTGTTTTAATATGTATTTATACACTTTTGAAAGACTTCAATACACTTATCAAAATACTTCTACTTAACAAAAATGCTTACAATTACATTCTCGTTCAGTTTCATCAACAATTCTACTCGTATGCACCCGTATTCGTACTCGTACAATACACAGCTTTTAGATGTATGTACTATTGGTATATACACTCCAATGATCAGCTCTTAGCAGCCCATGTGAGTCACCTAACACATGTGGGAACCATCATTTGGCAACTAGCATGAAATATCTCATAAGATTACAAAAATATGAGTAATCATTCATGACTTATTTACATGAAAACAAAATTACATATCCTTTATATCTAATCCATACACCAACGACCAAAAACACCTACAAACACTTTCATTCTTCAATTTTCTTCATCTAATTGAACTCTCTCAAGTTCTATCTTCAAGTTCTAAGTGTTCTTCATAAATTCCAAAAGTTCTAGTTTCATAAAATCAAGAATACTTTCAAGTTTGCTAGCTCACTTCCAATCTTGTAAGGTGATCATCCAACCTCAAGAAATCTTTGTTTCTTACAGTAGGTTATCATTCTAATACAAGGTAATAATCATATTCAAACTTTGGTTCAATTTCTATAACTATAACAATCTTATTTCAAGTGATGATCTTACTTGAACTTGTTTTCGTGTCATGATTTTGCTTCAAGAACTTTGAGCCATCCAAGGATCCATTGAAGCTAGATCCATTTTTCTCTTTTCCAGTAGGTTCATCCAAGGAACTTAAGGTAGTAATGATGTTCATAACATCATTCGATTCATACATATAAAGCTATCTTATTCGAAGGTTTAAACTTGTAATCACTAGAACATAGTTTAGTTAATTCTAAACTTGTTCGCAAACAAAAGTTAATCCTTCTAACTTGACTTTTAAAATCAACTAAACACATGTTCTATATCTATATGATATGCTAACTTAATGATTTAAAAACCTGGAAACACGAAAAACACCGTAAAACCGGATTTACGCCGTCGTAGTAACACCGCGGGCTGTTTTGGGTTAGTTAATTAAAAACTATGATAAACTTTGATTTAAAAGTTGTTATTCTGAGAAAATGATTTTTATTATGAACATGAAACTATATCCAAAAATTATGGTTAAACTCAAAGTGGAAGTATGTTTTCTAAAATGGTCATCTAGACGTCGTTCTTTCGACTGAAATGACTACCTTTACAAAAACGACTTGTAACTTATTTTTCCGACTAGAAACCTATACTTTTTTTGTTTAGATTCATAAAATAGAGTTCAATATGAAACCATAGCAATTTGATTCACTCAAAACGGATTTAAAATGAAGAAGTTATGGGTAAAACAAGATTGGATAATTTTTCTCATTTTAGCTACGTGAAAATTGGTAACAAATCTATTCCAACCATGACTTAATCAACTTGTATTATATATTATGTAATCTTGAGATACCATAGACACGTATACAATGTTTCGACCTATCATGTCGACACATCTATATATATTTCGGAACAACCATAGACACTCTATATGTGAATGTTGGAGTTAGCTATACAGGGTTGAGGTTGATTCCAAAATATATATAGTTTGAGTTGTGATCAATACTGAGATACGTATACACTGGGTCGTGGATTGATTCAAGATAATATTTATCGATTTATTTCTGTACATCTAACTGTGGACAACTAGTTGTAGGTTACTAACGAGGACAGCTGACTTAATAAACTTAAAACATCAAAATATATTAAAAGTGTTGTAAATATATTTTGAACATACTTTGATATATATGTATATATTGTTATAGGTTCGTGAATCAACCAGTGGCCAAGTCTTACTTCCCGACGAAGTAAAAATCTGTGAAAGTGAGTTATAGTCCCACTTTTAAAATCTAATATTTTTGGGATGAGAATACATGCAGGTTTTATAAATGATTTACAAAATAGACACAAGTACGTGAAACTACATTCTATGGTTGAATTATCGAAATCGAATATGCCCCTTTTTATTAAGTCTGGTAATCTAAGAATTAGGGAACAGACACCCTAATTGACGCGAATCCTAAAGATAGATCTATTGGGCCTAACAAACCCCATCCAAAGTACCGGATGCTTTAGTACTTCGAAATTTATATCATATCCGAAGGGTGTCCCGGAATGATGGGGATATTCTTATATATGCATCTTGTTATTGTCGGTTACCAGGTGTTCACCATATGAATGATTTTTATCTCTATGTATGGGATGTGTATTGAAATATGAAATCTTGTGGTCTATTGTTACGATTTGATACATATAGGTTAAACCTATAACTCACCAACATTTTTGTTGACGTTTTAAGCATGTTTATTATCAGGTGATTATTAAGAGTTTCCGCTGTCGCATACTTAAATAAGGACAAGATTTGGAGTCCATGCTTGTATGATATTGTGTAAAAACTGCATTCAAGAAACTTATTTTGTTGTAACATATTTGTATTGTAAACCATTATGTAATGGTCGTGTGTAAACAGGATATTTTAGATTATCATTATTTGATAATCTACGTAAAGCTTTTTAAACCTTTATTGATGAAATAAAGATTATGGTTTGTTTAAAAATGAATGCAGTCTTTGAAAAACGTCTCATATAGAGGTCAAAACCTCGCAACGAAATCAATTAATATGGAACGTTTTTAATCAATAAGAACGGGACATTTCACCTGATGCCGACGCTTTATCGAAGACCTAGACTCACGACAACTCCGTGGCCGAAAGGTTTTAAGGGTACAAAGGGGTAACACCAACAAAGAGACCCAACTAGAAATGTCATCAGGCTTAGAGATCACCTTATCAAGAGCACCTTTCAAAACCCGAGAAAACCCCAAACGACACTTGGGAGGGATAGACTTAACCGTGCGAAACCCCTTAGAGAACAACCGATCAAGGAGAGCCACGTCAAAACCATCGTAATGATCACGTACCGAACCATCCTCAATACAAAGTCGAGCAGGAGAAGAGGGAGCTATTGTTATTATTATTATTATTATTATTATTATTATTATTATTATTATTATTATTATTATTATTATTATTATTATTATTATTATTGTTATTATTATTATTGTTATTTTGTTATTGTTATTGTTATTATTAGTATTATTGTTATTATTGAAGTTATAATTATTATTATTATCATAAGTATTATAATCATTATAAGTATTAATAATATCGTTATTAGTAGTAATCTTATCATTTTAGTATTATTATGATTGTTATCATTAGTATTATTAATTATTAATAACATTATTAGTATCATTATTATTACAAAATATTATTATCATTTTGGTTATTAGTATTATCATAATTAATAAAGTTATTACTATTATCGTTAATAAATCATTAATTTCAAAACTATCATTTTAACAAATAGATATCTTATTACATATATTAAGATTATATTAATATTTCATTCAATTACATAACAAAAATACTAACATTACTTATCTAAATACTTATATATAACAAACTAATGATATTTTTTTTAATATAATACCAATCATATATATATATATATATATATATATATATATATATATATATATATATATATATATATATATATATATATATATATATATATATATATATATATATATATATATATATAAAATAAAATTTAAGATATAATATAAACATACAATTTTTAAATGAAAGTTATTATAAAATTCTATAAAACTAATAATATATAAATATTATATATTAATAAATGAAATTATGTGATTCTATGATTGTATGTTTTAATATATATATGAATAATATAGGTTCGTGAATCCGAGGCCAACCCTACACTTGCTCAATGTCGTCATATGTATTTTAACTACAAAATACAGTATTGTGAGTTTCATTTATTCCCTTTTTAAATGCTTTTGCAATATATATTTTTGGGACTGAGAATACATGCGCTGTTTTTATAACTGTTTTACGAAATAGATACAAGTAATCAAAACTACATTCTATGGCTGGATTATTAAACCGAATATGCCCCTTTTTAGTCTGGTAATCTAAGAATTAGGGAACAGACACCCTAATTGACGCGAATCCTAAAGATAGATCTATTGAGCCCAACAAGCTCCATCCAAAGTACCGGATACTTTAGTACTTCGAATTTATCATGTCCGAAGGGAGTCCCGGAATGATGGGGATATTCTATATGCATCTTGTTAAGGTTGGTTACCAGGTGTTCACCATATGAATGATATTTTTGTCGCTATGCATGGGACGTATATTTATGAGAAATGGAAATGAAAATCTTGTGGTCTATTAAAATGATGAAAATGATCGATTATGATAAACTAATGAACTCACCAACCTTTTGGTTGACAGTTTAAAGCATGTTTATTCTCAGGTATGAAAGAAGTCTTCCGCTGTGCAATCGCTCATTTTAAAGATATTACTTGGAGTCATTCATGACATATTTCAAAAGACGTTGCATTCGAGTTATTGAGTTCAACAAGATTATTATAAGTCATTTATAGTTTGATATATTATGAAATGGTATGCATGCCTGTCAACTTTCGTTGAAATGAAAGTTTGTCTTTTAAAAACGAATGCAATGTCTGTAAAATGTATCATATAGAGGTCAGAACCTCACGATGTAATCAACTATTGTGAATCGTTTATAATGTATATGAACGGGTCCTTTCAGTTGGTATCAGAGCGGTGGTCTTAGCGAACCAGGTCTTGTATTAGTGTGTCTAACTGATAGTTGTTTAGATGCATTAGTAGGTCTAGACTTCGACCGTGTCTGCATGTCAAAAGTTTTGCTTATCATTTTTGTCGGAAATCATCTGCTTATCATCCTTAGGAAATTACCTGCTCATTATTCTTAGTCTAGACACGTTTTACTGCATTGACTGCATGAATAGTGTATAGACAAAATTTATATCTTAGCGTATCTGACAATTCATATCTTAGCGTATCTGTTACTTTAGACCTTGCCTGATATCTCTCGTAAATTTCTCCGTAATTTAAGGGATCCTGGTACTATATATATCTATGCATATTATGCATTGAGAATACATCTAACTATCAATTGTTGTCACTAAACTCTTCATACCAAAAATCTTTTCTGTAATTGCGTAAGATGGCCTCTACGAATCGACCACGTTCCTCTGACTCTGAAGACAGCATGACAGGAGCACACTAACCAATCAACTACCGTGATTACTGGATAAAATGGGGGTGGGTTCGCGACATACTCACCCTATGGAGAAGGGAAGAAGGTACTCCATATCATGAACCGAATCTACCACCTAATCTTGGAGTACTCGACCCACTCACCGGCGAACCTGTTCACAACACCGTTTATACCCTTTTTGCAAGAATTTTTTGTCTTGAGGCTACTATTAACAGAACTAGAGAAGATATCCAACCTCTACCTCACACTGATAACCAACCAGGGTTAGTAGAAGAAGTTAAAGAACTCCGAGCTTGAGTGTTAACTTTAGAGAGCACGGTACACAATTTGCAAGCACCAGCAGTATCACCAACACCAGTAACATCACCAGCCTCAGCACCAACAGCACTAGTACCACCAACAACAACATCCGCATCACCAGCTTTGACATCTCATTCTGTACCTCGAGTATAATCATCGTTCTACATGACGTACTATATCATTTATCTTCATTCGACATAGCGATTATGTAATCTCTAATGTTTTAGAGATTATATATCATTGTTCTAACGGTAAATCAAATGAGTTTAATATCATATTGACTCATTAAATCCATGATTACATCTGAAGAAAATATATAGGTATATATATTTTTTTCATAAAGATTGTAATTAAAAATTCTTTCGTACAAACTGTTAATGGTGAAAATATTTTAACGGATAGGTAATACCTGAGGAATATTTAGATTTCACATTAATAAGTACACTGTACATTCTTTCATATCTAATTCAACAGTCATTTACTATCCTATTTACAACCACCGATATACGTATCCATTCACCGCATAATAACCCTTTTTATTCAATTTCATATTTGGATTTTGATCTATCAGAATCCAACAAGTGGCATAATGAAGAAAACATTGGACAAAAAAATAAAATTTGTTAGAAACAAACAAATTAACCATGAGAAAATTTTGTTAAGAATCCACGCTAACAAAATCCTAGCTAACTGTTCCTAGCTAACTGATTACATTTTATTTATCACAGTTTATTTATCGCAATTTAATTATCGCAATTTTATTTATCGTCATTTAATTTCTATTATTTACTTTACGCACTTTATTTATCGTCATTTAATTTCTGTTAATTATTTTACGCACTTTAAATATCGGGACACGTATACAAGGTTTTGACATATCATATCGACGCATCTATATATATTATTTGGAATAACCATAGACACTCTATATGCAGTAATGCGAGAGTTAGCTATACAGGATTGAGGTTGATTCTATAATAATATATATACTTTGAGTTGTGATCGAGTCTGAGACATGTACACGGGTCACGATACGTATTAATTAATTCAAATATTATATATTAAACTATATATGAATTATTGGACTGTTAACTGTGGACTATCAACTGTGGACTAATAGTATTGGACAATTAAAATGAATTAAAATATTGATCATAACATATGAAACTAAACAATTCTTTAAGTTTGCCACTTGATTTCATCTTAAACCTCATTTGTATCTTGGCGATTACAATCTGCATTCAAACCTTTCATGATTCGTGAAAACACCTCAATCGAGAGGATGAACCAACCGCACTTCATCTACGGAAGAAAAGATTGATGCACATAGTTATGCACCTGAAAACACTCGGCACCTGAGTAAACGTTTAACACGTATCTGTGCTAGCTTCTTTGGCGTTATTATTACTGAAAATCACTTTACAATCCCTTTCCAAAGTAGCAAATTTTGTTACAGCTCCAGCAAGTCAACTTCGACTTTTCGTTCGAAACAACCTTATTAACACCTTGATATACATGTATGCTCTTTTATTGTTACAGGAAAACCTTTTATATTCCACCATATTACCATCAGCGTTTAATCATCTAAAAACACAATCCTCCAGAAACCACCTCGGATTGATAACCGATGATTCAGATATGGTAGCATTAAATACAGAGAAAACAGAAAAATTGTAGATGGTCTAAACGGCCAAAAGTTTGATAATAAAGAAGGGAGTGTTAGAAACACTCGATAGAAAATTTGGTACTGAAAAACAGATTGAGCAAACCATGAAGGAGACCAAGGACAAATACAAGGACCATACCATATATTCAAAGAATCCAGGTAATTCTGGATCCAATGAAACCTTCAACGAATATCTTGCTCCGTACTCATGTTAAAATCTTGCGAAAAATCTTTCTTCATCAACCATCGAACTTAGAAATTCCAAAATATCATCATAAATATCTTCAATATTTCTGAAGATATTTTCATAAATATTCTGGTCCGAAATTATTTATCTCTTCGTGCTATCTATATTACATCATAAAGGAAACTACCTTAGTTTCTAAATTTCTCTAAAATTCGAGTTTGAATTATGAATGATTTTGAAGTAGTGTTGGAAATTGATGCATGAGTTAGTATAATATAATGACACTTGATCAACGTGATTATATTACAGTAAGTCATGCTGACTTTCTAATGGAACGTGATGATTCACAGATTCTAACGTCATCATGTGCCATGTTACACGACTCTTACATTTTATCTATTCTATAAACAAATCGAGAACATATTTCCTTAATAGTTCTATCTTTTCTCTTGAATTCTGGTAATTTAACCAAATCATGATCGTGCTATTACAATTTCTCTCTTAGAACATTAGTCATGTTCATTCGAAACTCCGTACCTACGAATTCTGAATCATTATTCGTTTGACTTAAAGTCGAGAAGAGAAAACAAAAGTTGAATTGAGGAAGAAAGAATAGAAGGGGTGAGCGGTGAAAATAAGGAAATGAAGAGGGTGGATTTATAATGAAATATCTGACAGAGAAATCAAGTTAGATCATCGCATTTAACCGAAGATGATCTTAATTTCCTTAATTACCGAAGAATCATATCTTATTACGAAGATTTTCTCTAAATCCCTTGAATTCCGGAAATCAACCAAACATACGTCAAAAGCTATGATGAAACATTATTTTCTCATGTCACTATTTTGTGATAGCTTCACTCGTACTCTTCGAATAATCGAATTATCTTACCTATATTACGCAATGGTGATAAAATTTTATTTTATCAACTCATATTCATCATGAAAACATTTTTATTATTAGCCATGACCACCTCACTCAAATTTTGGGACGAAATTTCTTTAACGGGTAGGTACTGTGATGACCCGGAAATTTCCGATCAAATTTAAACTTAATCTGTAAATAATTTTGACACGATAAGAGAAGTCTTTAATGTTGAGTCTTAAAAATTTTAAACTGTTTCATGAATACATTTACCCTTCGACTGTTCTCGACGATTCACGAACAATTAATTGTAAATAGTTATGTGTTTATATGTGCATATATATATATATATATAAATGGAATTTGGAAAAATAATTTGAAACATTATATGTTGTTGTATTTAAAATTAATTATGAAAATCTGTTTCAGATCACAATCAGTGGCTTTTGTTAATTAACCGTGATTGAATAATGTTGGGTTAAATTACTGTAAATCCATCCACTAGTCTTTTCTTTTGACAAAACTCCTTCTTACACTTATTTTCTTCTCCCCCACCAATTGAGAATTTACGGAGCCTAAATAATATACATATAGATATAGATATCAAGTGGTTACACATCCCTATCACTCTTTTCTCTCTTGCCCACCCAACAAACCAATGATTCATTTCATTCACCCGTAAATTAATCTAAGAATACTATTGAACACTGTGCTTAATTGAAAGTGGGATCTCTATTTCATTTAATTTCATTTGTTTCTGTGATTGATTAATAAATTATTATTATGTTAGATTAGCTAGATTCATTGATTGATATAGATGGAGGACGAATAACCAATGTGTTACTGTGTATTCTGTTTCTTGTGAATTCACACCTCAATTCATGAGGATTATTTAATTATATACATTAATATTATTAATTATTAAGTTTTACTTTACATAAATATATATATAATATATATATATATATATATATATATATATATATATATATATATATATATATATATATATATATATATATATATATATATATATATATATATATATATATATATATATATATATATATATATATATATATATACGTATATAGGTTATATGAATATAGAGATATGGAACTCAAACTCTTCAATCATCACTACAACCTTACACCACCATTTCATTTCTTTTTTTATTTCTGAGATGGATTACCACACATCTCCTACCATCTATCCACTTTGTTTATGTTTCTACTTTTATCAAACACTCAAGAACTCCAATCACAAACACAAGACCCACTTGTTATTTGCTTTTGTTTCAACTATTGTAAAACACAAACCATAAACTATCAACCCAACACCACAACAATCACCTTAATCCCCGGCTAACCACGACAATCGAGAACCCAACCATATCACCACCATCCGATTATCAAACTTCAACACCACGACAACCATTGTCAAACACCTCCATAACTGCTTAAACCTTCCTTCCTGTTTCAGTTTAATCTCAAAACCAAAACTATCATCACGTGTTGTTATATTTGTAGTGAAACTCAAACCAAAAACAAAACCCATTTACTATATATTGCTGCTCCAGTTTATACCATCTGTTCTGTTAATTTATTCAAAGTAAGATTACCAACAATTACACCTTCTACAACTTTCTTCTATTTCAAATTAGCTTGCTAAACTGTTATTGCTTAACTATCCTACTGCTGCACTTTAATTGTTTCAGTTTCAACCACACACCTACTTTAATTCGGTTTGAACCTTGTACAATATTGCCCCACCATTAATTATGTGATCCACTATAAATTTATCGAGTACTTTTCTGTCTAAAAGTATTCAACATGGAAGGCTATGATGATAGGTGGGGACCTTGGCTCGTTAATAATAAATAAGTTTAGGGATAAAGGTGATAAATGAAGTGAGGGATGATGAATAAAATAATATCGTATGCTAATGATAATTAGGGATTACTTAATTGGGCTACAGGATTTAGTCTAGTTATTGGGCTCTCTTTATATATACATGGACTAATTATTTCATGGGCTTTCAATGGACATCCATGGAATGAGGGTACAATAGGTGTAACAATAATGAAAACTGTGATTAAGATGATGATAGTTTAATTATGGTCACCATGAAAGAAAACTAATATTTCATGTATGATAATGAAATCTAGGATGATGTTATAGTGATGATCCTGTAATGAATGATAATGATTTAGATGGTGCATAAGGATGATGTATGATGTCAAACGATGTTGATGATGGTGGACTGTAACAATGAAGTATAATGATGGTGATAATTCTGTGTGATTTAAAGCACAATTGTAAGTGCTAAATTAGATTGAATTCATGCTAGTATTACAGAATATGACAATGTATATGTATACGTCTTATGCACGTATGAAGAATGATGATGATAATTATGAGGAGTTAGGATGTTAAAATACAGTGGGATAGATAGTAGAAACCGTAGCTTTTGGATTGGTTACGTTGGGCTGTTATTTTGTTGTGGGCCGAGATCTACCTTGCTGTTGGGCCAAAGTATTTTAGTTGGGTTCTAGAAGAGGAAGATGAAAACAGATAGATACTAGATATATAGATATTAGATTCGTATATAATCAGAAAAATCGAAATGCTTGAATGGTTTAGAGGTGTTGGGGTTAAGCGAGAGGTCTCGGGTTCGAGTCCTGTCTAGAGCACTTCGTTTTATTAAAAGCTTTTGAGGGTATACACATTTATTATTATTTTATCATTTATTATTATTATTATTATTATTATTATTATTATTATTATTATTATTATTTTTATTATTATTATTATTATTATTATTATTATTATTATTATTATTATTATTATTATTGTTTTGTTATTGTTATTGTTATTATTAGTATTATTGTTATTATTGAAGTTATAATTATTATTATTATCATAAGTATTATAATCATTATAAGTATTAATAATATCGTTATTAGTAGTAATCTTATCATTTTAGTATTATTGTGATTGTTATCATTAGTATTATTAATTATTAATAACATTATTAGTATCTCTATTATTACAAAATATTATTATCATTTTTATTATTAGTATTATCATAATTAATAAAGTTATTACTATTATCGTTAATAAATCATTAATTTCAAAACTATCATTTTAACAAATAGATATCTTATTACATATATTAAGATTATATTAATATTTCATTCAATTACATAACAAAAATACTAACATTACTAATATAAATACTTATATATAACAAACTAATGTTATTTTTTTTAATATAATACCAATTGTGACGACCCGGAAATTTCCGATCAAACTTAAACTTTAATCTTTATATATTTTCGACACGATAAGCAAAGTCTGTAATGTTGCATCTCAAAATTTTTGAACTGTTTTCATGAATTCATTTGGCCTTTGACTATTCCCGACGATTCACGAACAAATACTGTAATAAATATATACATATATAGATATATATAAAAATAAACATAGGAGTATATATATTAATTGGAATTAATAAAATATAATTTAATCAGTTGAATTGAAAATGTAAATGTCATTAGTTACTATTATTATTAAAAATTTCATTATTTACATTGTTATTAATAATCATAATTATCATTGTTAATAATATTATATATTATCATTAGTAGTATAAGTATTATTACAAAAGCTATCATTTATATTGTTAATATTAATATTATCATTTTTGTAATTATGATTTTTAGTTATTAATATGATTATTATTATTACTAGTATTATTTTGATATTATTATTATTAAATATCCTTATTATTAATTCTATTATTATTATTATTATTGCTAATTATTTAATAGTATTAAAATTTTTAAAATTAATTACTAAAATTAAGTTAATATATATAGAGTCATATACATAGTGAATTCAGTTTCACATCTCTATCCCACTGTATTTAATTTTTGATCTTGTCTCCAATCTGTTAGATGTCAGTATCTAATTTATCAGTACAATACAAAATTCATTCATTATATAGACACTGCATTTTGAGAAAGAACTAAACCAACAAAATTCATGAAATAAAGCTCGACACCTCTGTTCTTCATCTTTTTTACCATATTTTGATTTTGAATGAATTTTCAAAATGTAATAATACAGTCTTGTTAGGAATCGTCTATCTAAACTATCTGTAAGTTTTCAATCCTCAATTCTTTCTATTAATCTCTAATTTGAGAGTCAAAGTTTTGGGTTTTAAAAGTCAACTAAGTGTTCTTGAATCAAATTCGAGTTTCTTTTGACGTTTTCAGTTAATTTGATGATCCATAAAGATTATAGGAATGATTTGCAACATAATTCATGTTGTAATCATAATCTATAACATTCTTAATTTCAAAACCAACTTTTGAGCTCATGTGTTCTTGACAGTGATATACACTAACTTGAATTCGAAACAAATTCCAAAAACTAAAAATGCAGAGTTGTTAGGAATCATTTACTTAAACTTCCTGTAAAATCTTAAGTTCCAATTCTTAATAACGAAGTCGAATTTGCGAGTCAAAGTTATTTTGTCAAAAGTCTACCAATTTGTTCATCGAGAAATTATAGCTCGTTTTGATGTTTCAAGTTCAATTGACGATTTCAATAGTTTTTAGGAATGATTTGAAACATGTTTCATGTTGTAAAGATTGTCCAAAACGAACTCAAAAATTGAAAACAAAAATTTTTTTTCCTTGGCTACAGGAAGCAGTAGGATTTTTTATTTTTTTTTTCTCTCATTTTTTTTATATCATTAACACATTTTTTTTTTAATGTTGTTTACAAGTCATAAATGAAAACCAGAATGCGTTATTTTGATTTTTTTTTTGAAGTTCCATGGTTGAATTGATTTAAGGTAGAAGATGAAGAAGATGATTAAAGTTGAAATAAATATTAGATATATATATTTGGGTTGCATAATAAATAAGAAAGACATGAATGGCAGAATGGTTAAGGGTGTTGGTGGGTGAGCGAGAGGTCTCGGGTTCAAATCCGGTTCGGGACATATTTTTTTTTAGAAAGGCTTTTGAAGGTAGATTTCATTACAAAAATTATTATTATTATTATTATTATTATTATTATTGTTATTGTTACTAAAATTATAATCTTTATCATTATCATTATTATTAATATATGTATTATTACTATTATTATGATTAGGATTATTATTATTATCAAAATAACATAAACTATTATTATTATTATTATTAATATTAGTATTAGTATCATTATGTACTTATTAGTATTTTTAGAATCATTATTAACATATGTACTATCATTATTATCATTATCATTTTTATTATTAGTATTATCATCATTAATAAAGTTATTATCAGTAGACTATTATTAGTAAAATCATTAATATCAAAACTATCATTTTTAACAAATAAGATATTTGGTACATAAAACCTACTTATTATATATACTACAACTATATTAATTGAAATGACCCGTTCATATACATTATAAACGATTCACAATAGTTGATTACATTGCGAGGTATTTGACCTCTATATGATACATTTTACAAACATTGCATTCGTTTTTAAAAGACAAAATTTCTTTACATCGAAAATTGACAGGCATGCATACCATTTCATAATATCCACTATCCAACTATAAATTGATTTAATAATAATCTTTGATGAACTCAATGACTCGAATGCAACGTTCTTCGAAATATGCTATGAAAGACTCCAAGTAATATCTCTAAAATGAGCAAATGCGCAGCGGAAGATTTCTTTAACACCTGAGAATAAACATGCTTTAAAGTGTCAACCAAAAGGTTGGTGAGTTCATTAGTTTATCATAATCATTTATTTCCATCATTTTAATAGACCACAAGAATTTCATTTCCAGTTCTCATAAATATACGTCCCATGCATAGAGACAAAAATAATCATTCATATGGTGAACACCTGGTAACCGACATTAACTAGATACATATAAGAATATCCCCTATCATTCCGGGATCCTCCTTCGGACATGATATAAATTTCGAAGTACTAAAGCATCCGGTACTTTGGATGGGGTTTGTTAGACCCAATAGATCTATCTTTAGGATTCGCGTCAATTAGGGTGTATGTTCCCTAATTCTTAGATTACCAGACTTTAATAAAAAGGGGCATATTCGATTTCGATAATTCAACCATAGAATGTAGTTTCAATTACTTGTGTCTATTTCGTCAAACATTTATAAAGGCGCATGTATTCCCAGTCCCAAAAATATAAAGGGTAAAAAGGCAAATGAAACTCACCATACTGTATTTCGTAGTAAAAATACATATAACGTCATTGAACAAGTGCAAGGTTGGCCTCGGATTCACGAACCTAAATTAATTATATATAATTATGTGTTGGTCAATATTTGTCTAACAAATTAGGCCAAGTCATAGTGTACCACAATCCTAATGCTCGAGACTAATATGCAAAAGTCAACAAAAGTAAATTTGACTCAAAATAATTTCCAAAAATCTATACATGATTAATATATAGTTTAAATATCGTCGTTTTATATTTTTAAATATTTTTAAAAGATTTATTAGAGTAAATAATATAATTTATTTATTAATAAATAAAATTTTATATTAAATTTATATAATATAATATACTTTTATATATATTAAGTAATAAAATTTATAGGGTTCATTTAATATCATAAAGATAATATGATAGGTATTATTAAAGTAAGTTATTACATGTAGTAAAATATATTTGTATCACATATTTATTTGATAAAATAATATCTATAATGATAGTAAGTAAAAGTTGTATTATTTTGTAATAATAATTATTATTATAAAAATATCAATATTTATAATTACTAAGATGACATTATGATAAAACGATAATTCTAATTATGATAACTTTAATATTTACGATAATTTTTAATATTATCTATAAAATAATAATTCTATTTAAAATAATAATAGTAATAATGATATTTTATAGTAACAATGACATTTCTATTAAAATGATAATTTTTGTTAAAATGATAGTTTTAATACTAACGATATTTTTAATAATAATAGTAATGATAAAAATAATAAGAACGATAATTTTATCTAAATCAATATCTTATAATATTTTAATTTCATCATAATATTCTTACTCATTATTTCCTAATCGTTTCGTTTAATAGCTTTTAATCGTCTTTTATATCGTGTTCATAATATTGATAATAATAGTAATCAAAATAATTAGGTGTTACAAATATTTGTTTTAATTACACTAATATTAATAATGATAGTTACTATAACATTTTTAACGATAATACTAATAATTATCTTAATGATAATATAGTAATAGTAATAATAATAATAACAATGACAATATCCATTTTTAAATAATGATATATATATTAATAATGATACTAATAATAATAATAATAATAATAATAATAATAATAATAATAATAATAATAATAATAATAATAATAATAAAAATAATAATAATAATAATAATAATAATAATAATTGGATAATAATAATAATAATACTAATTATAACTTTAACGATAATAACGATAGTAATAATAAAAAAAATAACAATTTTTAATGATAAATCCCTTTTATTGATAAAGATAATAATAATGATAATAATAAGATAAAACTAGAACGACGATAAAAACGACGATAATAATAATCATTTTTAATAAAAATATCGAAAATTCAATTGATTATAACTTCTAATCCGTTCATCGAAACCATTCGATATCTAAAGGAAAAGTCCTTAATTTTTCGCTAGCTTTCCAAGGACATGCATATCTTATACCTTATCTCAACCACAAGTGTAACTAATTCAATATTCAACCTAACCTGTCTTAGGGCAATATCAAAAGTACAAGCATGCATAATCCTAAATACTCGAGCACTAGTCAGGGATACACTATTAGTATGTAAAAGTTAAATTATGAGTACTCACGTATCAATATTGAGATTCAATATTGCAGGAAAGGTACGTAGATGCAACGGAAATGATAAATACTATATTGACCTCACGAGCATACCCATGAACCATACTCAATCACCTCCATAGCTATAACCCATAATTTCCTTAATCCTATCCTACTCGAAAAACAATTTCGAAATCACTCGGACAGCACTCCGTCGTAATATTTTATGTATACTAATAATATCTTGAAATAATACGGAGTAAATATATATATGTAAATCGATTGAGAGAGTTTAGAGAAAAATATTTTCAAGTTTCTATGAAATAATAAAACCTATTGAATTCTATTTATAATAGATTTTTGAATTATTAAAGTGAATTATTAAAGTATGAATTATTAAAGTGAATTATTAAAGTGAATTATTAAAGTATGAATTATTAAAGTGAATTATTAAAGTATGAATTATTAAAGTGAATTATTAAAGTATGAATTATTAAAGTGAATTATTAAAGTTAAAGTAAAGTAAAAATAAAGTAAAGGTAAAGTTTAAGTATAGTAAAAGTATAAAACTATGTACGTATAATACGCGTATAAATATATATAATATTAATTTAAATCGTTATATATATTTAATAAAATAAAATATAAATATCGTTATCTTTATCATACTAGTTAATTAATGAGTTGTCAAAAGTGGTTCTAGATATTTATAAAAGTTATATACGTTTTAATAATAAAGTTCGTTTTAAACTGAAAACGTTTTTGTACGTTTGAAACTAAATAGATCAATCGAGTCTTTATGAGATTCAATCTTCCACTATCCTTTGTCTAGTTCTCAATGATTGACAATTTGTTCTTATTTATAAATTACTTTACCATTTTCCGAATATTGTTAAAATGGAAAGATTTCTCAAATCAATGTGGACCTTTCAACAGAGACTTGTAATCATAATTCAATATATCTGATAATTCAATCATTTGATCTTATCTTCTAATTTCATTGATAAATATTTTGAAACAGATACAATCATATAAAGTATTTAATCCAATATTTTGTTTACGTTTCAAGTTATAATATATATACACATATACATATATAATCATATTTGTTTAATGGTTCGTGAATCTTTGGAACATGGTCGAGGTTGAATGAATGTATGAACATAGTTTAAAATTCTTGCAATTTAACTTAACAAATATTGCTTATCGTGTCGGAAACATATAAAGATTAAAGTTTAAATTTGGTTGGAAATTTTCGGGTTGTCACAGTACCTACCCGTTAAAGAAATTTCGTCCCGAAATTTGAGTGGAAAGGTCGTGAATGATAATAAGTATGTTTTCATGGTGCATACGGGCTGAAAATTAGAGTTTTATCATCAGCGAATAATTTGGATAAACAATCCATTTATATGAAGAGTACGAATGAAGCTAACATAGAAGAGTGAAATGAGTAAGTGTAGATTCATCTTATCATTTGACGTAGATATGATTGATTCCCAGATTTCAAGGGATTTGAAGAAAATCTTCTTAATAAGATTTGACTCTCCGGTAATCAAGGGAATTAGGATCCGCTTTAAATGCGATCGTCCATTTTAATTGTTCTGTCGGAGATTTTCTTATAAATTCACCTCCTTCGTTTCCTTACAACTCACACCTTCTGTTGATGCATTTTATGCAAGTTCCTAGACATCTACCCACGTCCATTGCAGGTACAACAGTTTACAGGCCACCATGATTGCTCGTTATTATCCTATCCGTGTTTGTATGTGGTTACAGGAACTGCAGGAACGAGATTTAGATGTATAACTATGTTAGACTTAGTCAGACGTACGAGTGAAGCCTCACTAGTACAGCTGACAGGCTCATACACACGGTTGATGCTGAGCTAAGTCACAATTACAACCTAAATGAGAAGACACGAGTGAGTGATCACCCGTACGACTGATGAAGCCAACTCGTACGTGTGATGAATGAATCGTATAGGTGAGTCAACAGCAGGGGTATATAAAGTCTTATGTTCTTCATTTTAGGTTAAGCCTCTCATTTGTTACACACACTCAGATCTAGTGAGCTCCTCCGATTCTCTCTCAGTCCAAATCACCCAGGTGGTGAATAATAGCTCTAGGTGTTGATCTAATCACACTTGATTTAGTTGTGGTTTGACTAAATTAATCAAAAAAAAACTTAACCTATTCACTAGAGGGTTTGATTCACTTATTCTGCCATTGTGTGAGTTAAATCTGTTGATTTCTAAGTTCCTAGTCATGTTTCATCACCTTCTATTCTTTCCCCCTCAACTCATATTTTAAAGTATTCATCAATATGCTCCATCCAGTTCTGATTCTCGATATACTTCTAACTTTCATATCGGTCATTCTTCTTTTTCATCTACCGCTGGAAGAATCTATTACTTCTACTATACTCTTGGGTTTATAGTGTTTCTAGTTCTCCCGTGTCTTTATATTACTATATGCATCGATATATATGGTTTATAATTTCTGGTTTGTCGTTGGGATTTATATGTTCCCTTATATTTCAAAGTATCTACTTCTGTCTTCTATAATCATTATCATTAACAGTTAATGCTCTCTTTTATTTGCTGCAATTTATACCCCAATTTCTATTTCGGAGTTTTGTCCTTTCGTTTCTTCTTCTTGCGATTAAGCACCGCTTGTAATGGTCCAGAATTCACATATATGAATTTCAGAATGAACATTGTTAATGTTCTAGGAAGGAAATTGTGATGGCACGATCTTGACATGTCAAATTACTAGAATACCTTAGAAAAGGCTGAATCATCAAGAAATATTTTCTTGATATTTTAGAGGTTAAATAGAATACAAGATTCGTATAACATGGCACATGATGATGTTATGATCTGTGAATCATCACGTTCCATTTAGAAACTCAGCATGACTTACTATAATATAATCACATTGATCAAGTGACATTATATTATACTAATTCATGCTTCAGTTCCCAACATTACTTCAAAATATTCCTATTTTAAACTTGAATGTTTCAGAATTTTGAAACTAAAATAGTTTCTTTTATGATGTAATACAAATAGCGCGAAGAGGTAAATGATTTCAAATAAGAAAAATTAAGAAAATATCTTCAGAAATATGGAGGATATTTATAATGAAAGATATGATGATATTTTAGAATTTCTAATATCAGAGGATGATGAAGAATATTGTCCGCAGGGGTTTAGAGTCAGGAGCAAGGTATTCGTTAATGACTTCAGCAGGTACTGAATCATTTGGATCCTTTGAAGTCAGGTTCAGTCTTTGTAATTTGTCCACAGCCTCCTTCCTACTTTGCTCAATCCATTTTCCAGTTCCAAAACTTCTCTTTTTCTGCGCTTTGCCAACACACTTCATCATTATCATCCAGATTTTACTGTTTAAAGTCGTTTATAGTTTTTGCTGCTTCATCAGCATTTTTTTTTCCATTTTCGGAGAACCAATTCGTAGTTCGGAGTGTTTTTCAGAAACTTCACATTCAAATTAAGTCCAGAAGATAGATATTATATATACACATATAACTGTTGGCGTAGACATCCTGCGAGATTTCAAAATACTGATTGCTAATTCCCAATTATTCGTATGGCAATTCTCATTACAAGATGCGAATGAGTAAATGCTGGGGTTTCAATGAATAATTATAATGACTTTTTGGAGAGGCTAAAGTCAAAGGGTAATGAAGTTGTTGGTACATCTGCTAATAATGTGGTGGAATGTAAAAGGTTTCCTGGTAACGAAGGTGTATATCTCAAAGTTATAATAAGGTTAGTCTGACTGAAAAGTTGAAGTTGACTTGCTGGAGCTGTGACAAAACTGGCTACTTTGAATAGGAGTCGCAAAGTTATTTTTGCTAATAAATGCCAAAGAATCTGACGCGGATACGTTGTTTAAATTTTTACTTTGGTTTCAAGAGTTTTTCGGGTACATAACTGTGGGTAACATGTGGTTGGATCATCATCTCGATTGCTCATCATTCGAAGTGTCTTCAGAAATTTTCGAAGGGTTTGAACACAGATTGTAATCGTTAACATACATTTGATGTTCTAACACAGTTTTGAAGTCAAAATATAGCTTGTGAAAGATGTAAGGATCTAAGAGTGATGATTTTGGTCATATCTCAAGTTGAATTTTGAGATTTCAAAATCAGAATATGTAATTAAATTTTGAATGAGTATGGTTGTTTTGATTTCTATAAAAGAATGTATATTGTTGTGAAAGTAGGGAGTATAATGGATGATTTGCTGAATCAGATTCGAAGAATGTAACATATTAATTGTGAATTTATATATCTCTCGGGTATTACCTACCCGTTAAAAAAAAAATTTCACAATTAATATTTTGTACAAAAGAATTTTATTACAGTCTTTATGAAAATATATATATATATGTATATTTTCTTCAGATGTAACATAGATTTAATGAGTTAATGTTAAATTAAACTCATTTGATTTACGGTTGAAACTAGAATTGAATAATCCCTAAAGGCTTTAAAAAGTACATAACTTTTACGCAGTATTTCTTTAATGACATTGAAATTATGAATCAATACTTCGTTATTTGTTGATGTATGATGTTCGGTTCGTGGAATTCTTGTGAATTTCGCAAAGTATGAATGATGTCATCTGAAAAGTTTCGGGTACATCGATGATGAAAGTGTAAAATCAAATATATACTTGATTTATTATGAATTGGAATTTGTTGAATTGCGACAGAGATTGTAGTTAACGCTGGTTAAGTTGCGGCCGAAGGACGTACATTATTGCATATTTGTAATATGAATTAACCGAGTAGTTAAGATTCACATACAATAGCTTAGCACGGAAAGATTTATTTAATATATATATATATATATATATATATATATATATATATATATATATATATATATATATATATATATATATATATATATATATATATAATATACATATAATTTCTTCAGAGGGAATGAGTTAATTCTTCATAACTCGTTGATACAATATACACGTTATTGATTCGTAATGATGTCCACAGTGATTCTTGAACTGACGGAGTTTGTGATGTTATCGGTGTTGTTGATTCGGATGTTGACTGTACTGACGATGCTGGTAACGCTGACGGTACTGTTGATGCTGTTGGTAAAGCAAGTTTAGCTTGTTAATCACACACCATTTTTGTCAGGGTTTCTACTCTTCCTTCTATCATTTTGGTTCGCTTAACTGATTTATGGTTAGGGCTAGATTAGATAATCTCTAAGACTTTAGAGATTACATAATCGCCGCGGAATGTTTCTCCAATGAAGTTATGAATTAATACTTCGTCAGTTATTGTTGTTGGTACTCCGTGGTATCTATGGTGCGTATGACGTTGATGCTCGTGGGACAGATTGTGAAGTTGAGGTTTACGACGCGGTTGTGGTTGGAGGTGGTAATGGTACTGTTGGCGTTGATGATGGTGGTACTGGTTATGCTGCTGATGCTGCTGCTGGTGTTTGTAATCTCTGCACCATATTCTCCAAAGCCACTACCCGAGAGCGAAGCTCGTTGACTTCTTCTATTACACCGGGGTGATTGTCGGTTCGGACGAGCGGATAAATAAAATCTAAAATTTGATGTAATATATAATCGTGACGAGATACTCTGGAAATGAGCGAGAAAATGGTGTTTCGGACAGGTTCGCCGGTAAGTGCTTCAGGTTCTTCGTCAAGAGGGCAATGTGGTGGATGGAAGGGATCACCTTCTTCTTGTCTCCAATGATTGAGGAGGCTACGAACCCATCCCCAATTCATCCAGAATAGGTGATGACTGATTGGTTGATCTATTCCGGTCACACTGCTTTCGGAGCTTGAATGGGATTCCATTTCGGAATCTGAGTGACTTGAACTGATGACGAATTCCATTTCGTACGATTGGATAAAGGATTTTTTTTTTCGATATGAAATGATTTTGGCTAACGGATGGTATTCTAATTACATAGAATATATATATATATATATATATATATATATATATATATATATATATATATATATATATATAGATCAAAAGATTTCGTAGATTACGGAGGACTTTGCGGGATATGTCAGGCAAAGTTTAAAGTAACAGATACGATAAGATATGATTTAGCAGATATGCTAAGATATGAATTTTTGTCTATACACTATTCATGCAATCAATGCAGCAAGACGTGTCTTAGACTAAAAATGATAAGCAGGTAATTTCCTGAGGATGATAAGTAGTTAATTTTTGACACAAAATGATAAGCAAAACTTTTGACATGCAGACACGGTCGAAGTCCAGACTCACTAATGCATCCTATCGACTTATCAGTTAGACACATTAATGCAGACCTGGTTCGCTAAGACCACCGTTCTGATACCAACTGAAATGACCCGTTCATATACATTATAAACGATTCACAATAGTTGATTACATTGCGAGGTATTTGACCTCTATATGATACATTTTACAAACATTGCATTCGTTTTTAAAAGACAAAATTTCTTTACATCGAAAATTGAGAGGCATGCATACCATTTCATAATATCCACTATCCAACTATAAATTGATTTAATAATAATCTTTGATGAACTCAATGACTCGAATGCAACGTTCTTCGAAATATGCTATGAAAGACTCCAAGTAATATCTCTAAAATGAGCAAATGCGCAGCGGAAGATTTCTTTAACACCTGAGAATAAACATGCTTTAAAGTGTCAACCAAAAGATTGGCGAGTTCATTAGTTTATCATAATCATTTATTTCCATCATTTTAATAGACCACAAGAATTTCATTTCCAGTTCTCATAAATATACGTCCCATGCATAGAGACAAAAATAATCATTCATATGGTGAACACCTGGTAACCGACATTAACTAGATACATATAAGAATATCCCCTATCATTCCGGGATCCTCCTTCGGACATGATATAAATTTCGAAGTACTAAAGCATCCGGTACTTTGGATGGGGTTTGTTAGGCCCAATAGATCTATCTTTAGGATTCGCGTCAATTAGGGTGTCTGTTCCCTAATTCTTAGATTACCAGACTTTAATAAAAAGGGGCATATTCGATTTCGATAATTCAACCATAGAATGTAGTTTCAATTACTTGTGTCTATTTCGTCAAACATTTATAAAAGCGCATGTATTCCCAGTCCCAAAAATATAAAGGGTAAAAAGGCAAATGAAACTCACCATACTGTATTTCGTAGTAAAAATACATATAACGTCATTGAACAAGTGCAAGGTTGGCCTCGGATTCACGAACCTAAATTAATTATATATAATTATGTGTTGGTCAATATTTGTCTAACAAATTAGGCCAAGTCATAGTGTACCACAATCCTAATGCTCGAGACT
Organism: Rutidosis leptorrhynchoides; assembly: GCF_046630445.1. Lineage (NCBI taxonomy): Eukaryota > Viridiplantae > Streptophyta > Magnoliopsida > Asterales > Asteraceae > Rutidosis > Rutidosis leptorrhynchoides. The sequence continues at coordinate 150,454,835 of NC_092336.1, forward strand.
AATATGCAAAAGTCAACAAAAGTAAATTTGACTCAAAATAATTTCCAAAAATCTATACATGATTAATATATAGTTTAAATATCGTCGTTTTATATTTTTAAATATTTTTAAAAGATTTATTAGAGTAAATAATATAATTTATTTATTAATAAATAAAATTTTATATTAAATTTATATACTATAATATACTTTTATATATATTAAGTAATAAAATTTATAGGGTTCATTTAATATCATAAAGATAATATGATAGGTATTATTAAAGTAAGTTATTACATGTAGTAAAATATATTTGTATCACATATTTATTTGATAAAATAATATCTATAATGATAGTAAGTAAAAGTTGTATTATTTTGTAATAATAATTATTATTATAAAAATATCAATATTTATAATTACTAAGATGACATTATGATAAAACGATAATTCTAATTATGATAACTTTAATATTTACGATAATTTTTAATATTATCTTTAAAATAATAATTCTATTTAAAATAATAATAATAATAATAATGATATTTTATAGTAACAATGACATTTCTATTAAAATGATAATTTTTGTTAAAATGATAGTTTTAATACTAACGATATTTTTAATAATAATAGTAATGATAAAGATAATAAGAACGATAATTTTATCTAAATCAATATCTTATAATATTTTAATTTCATCATGATACTCTTACTCATTATTTCCTAATCGTTTCGTTTAATAGCTTTTAATCGTCTTTTATATCGTGTTCATAATATTGATAATAATAGTAATCAAAATAATTAGGTGTTACAAATATTTGTTTTAATTACACTAATATTAATAATGATAGTTACTATAACATTTTTAACGATAATACTAATAATTATCTTAATGATAATATAGTAATAGTAATAATAATAATAACAATGACAATATCCATTTTTAAATAATGATATATATATTAATAATGATACTAATAATAATAATAATAATAATAATAATAATAATAATAATAATAATAATAATAATAATAATAATAATAATAATAATAATAATAATAATAATAATAATTGGATAATAATAATAATAATACTAATTATAACTTTAACGATAATAACGATAGTAATAATAAAAAAAATAACAATTTTTAATGATAAATCCATTTTATTGATAAAGATAATAATAATGATAATAATAAGATAAAACTAGAACGACGATAAAAACGACGATAATAATAATCATTTTTAATAAAAATATCGAAAATTTAATTGATTATAACTTCTAATCCGTTCATCGAAACCATTCGATATCTAAAGGAAAAGTCCTTAATTTTTCGCTAGCTTTCCAAGGACATGCATATCTTATACCTTATCTCAACCGCAAGTGTAACTAATTCAATATTCAACCTAACCTGTCTAAGGGCAATATCAAAAGTACAAGCATGCATAATCCTAAATACTCGAGCACTAGTCAGGGATACACTATTAGTATGTAAAAGTTAAATTATGAGTACTCACGTATCAATATTGAGATTCAATATTGCAGGAAAGGTACGTAGATGCAACGGAAATGATAAACACTATATTGACCTCACGAGCATACCCATGAACCATACACAATCACCTCCATAGCTATAACCCATAATTTCCTTAATCCTATCCTACTCGAAAAACAATTTCGAAATCACTCGGACAGTACTCCGTCGTAATATTTTATGTATACTAATAATATCTTGAAATAATACGGAGTAAATATATATATGTAAATCGATTGAGAGAGTTTAGAGAAAAATATTTTTAAGTTTCTATGAAATAATGAAACCTATTGAATTCTATTTATAATAGATTTTTGAATTATTAAAGTGAATTATTAAAGTATGAATTATTAAAGTGAATTATTAAAGTATGAATTATTAAAGTGAATTATTAAAGTATGAATTATTAAAGTGAATTATTAAAGTATGAATTATTAAAGTGAATTATTAAAGTATGATTTATTAAAGGTAAAGTAAAGTAAAAATAAAGTAAAGGTAAAGTTTAAGTATAGTAAAAGTATAAAACTATGTACGTATAATACGCGTATAAATATATATAATATTAATTTAAATCGTTATATATATTTAATAAAATAAAATATAAATATCGTTATCTTTATCATACTAGTTAAGTAATGAGTTGTCAAAAGTGGTTCTAGATATTTATAAAAGTTATATACGTTTTAATAATAAAGTTCTTTTTAAACTGAAAATGTTTTTGTACGTTTGAAACTAAATAGATCAATCGAGTCTTTATGAGATTCAATCTTCCACTATCCTTTGTCTAGTTCTCAATGATTGACAATTTGTTCTTATTTATAAATTACTTTACCATTTTCCGAATATTGTTAAAATGGAAAGATTTCTCAAATCAACGGGGACCTTTCAACAGAGACTTGTAATCATAATTCAATATATCTGATAATTCAATCATTTGATCTTATCTTCTAATTTCATTGATAAATATTTTGAAACAGATACAATCATATAAAGTATTTAATCCAATATTTTGTTTACGTTTCAAGTTATAATATATATACACATATACATATATAATCATATTTGTTTAATGGTTCGTGAATCTTTGGAACATGGTCGAGGTTGAATGAATATATGAACATAGTTTAAAATTCTTGCAATTTAACTTAACAAATATTGCTTATCGTGTCGGAAACATATAAAGATTAAAGTTTAAATTTGGTTGGAAATTTTCGGGTTGTCACAGTACCTACCCGTTAAAGAAATTTCGTCCCGAAATTTGAGTGGAAAGGTCGTGAATGATAATAAGTATGTTTTCATGGTGCATACGGGCTGAAAATTAGAGTTTTATCATCAGCGAATAATTTGGATAAACAATCCATTTATATGAAGAGTACGAATGAAGCTAACATAGAAGAGTGAAATGAGTAAGTGTAGATTCATCTTATCATTTGACGTAGATATGATTGATTCCCAGATTTCAAGGGATTTGAAGAAAATCTTCTTAATAAGATTTGACTCTCTGGTAATCAAGGGAATTAGGATCCGCTTTAAATGCGATCGTCCATTTTAATTGTTCTGTCAGAGATTTTCTTATAAATTCACCTCCTTCGTTTCCTTATAACTCACACCTTCTGTTGATGCATTTTATGCAAGTTCCTAGACATCTACCCGCGTCCATTGCAGGTACAACAGTTTACAGGCCACCATGATTGCTCGTTATTATCCTATCCGTGTTTTTATGTGGTTACAGGAACTGCAGGAACGAGATTTAGATGTATAACTATGTTAGACTTAGTCAGACGTACGAGTGAAGCCTCACTAGTACAGCTGACAGGCTCATACACACGGTTGATGCTGAGCTAAGTCACAATTACAACCTAAATGAGAAGACACGAGTGAGTGATCACCCGTACGACTGATGAAGCCAACTCATACGTGTGATGAATGAATCGTATAGGTGAGTCAACAGCAGGGGTATATAAAGTCTTATGTTCTTCATTTTAGGTTAAGCCTCTCATTTGTTACACACACTCAGATCTAGTGAGCTCCTCCGATTCTCTCTCAGTCCAAATCACCCAGGTGGTGAATAATAGCTCTAGGTGTTGATCTAATCACACTTGATTTAGTTGTGGTTTGACTAAATTAATCAAAAAAAACTTAACCTATTCACTAGAGGGTTTGATTCACTTATTCTGCCATTGTGTGAGTTAAATCTGTTGATTTCTAAGTTCCTAGTCATGTTTCATCACCTTCTATTCTTTCCCCCTTAACTCATATTTTAAAGTATTCATCAATATGCTCCATCCAGTTCTGATTCTCGATATACTTCTAACTTTCATATCGGTCATTCTTCTTTTTCATCTACCGCTGGAAGAATCTATTTACTTCCACTATACTCTTGGGTTTATAGTGTTTCTAGTTCTCCCGTGTCTTTATATTACTATATGCATCGATATATATGGTTTATAATTTCTGGTTTGTCGTTGGGATTTATATGTTCCCTTATATTTCAAAGTATCTGCTTCTGTCTTCTATAATCATTATCATTAACAGTTAATGCTCTCTTTTATTTGCTGCAATTTATACCCCAATTTCTATTTCGGAGTTTTGTCCTTTCGTTTCTTCTTCTTGCGATTAAGCACCGCTTGTAATGGTCCAGAATTCACAGATATGAATTTCAGAATGAACATTGTTAATGTTCTAGGAAGGAAATTGTGATGGCACGATCTTGACATGTCAAATTACTAGAATACCTTAGAAAAGGCCGAATCATCAAGAAATATTTTCTTGATATTTTAGAGGTTAAATAGAATACAAGAGTCGTATAACATGGCACATGATGATGTTATGATCTGTGAATCATCACGTTCCATTTAGAAACTCAGCATGACTTACTATAATATAATCACATTGATCAAGTGTCATTATATTATACTAATTCATGCTTCAGTTCCCAACATTACTTCAAAATATCCCTATTTTAAACTTGAATGTTTCAGAATTTTGAAACTAAAATAGTTTCTTTTATGATGTAATACAAATAGCGCGAAGAGGTAAATGATTTCAAATAAGAAAAATTAAGAAAATATCTTCAGAAATATGGAGGATATTTATAATGAAAGATATGATGATATTTTAGAATTTCTAATATCAGAGGATGATGAAGAATATTGTCCGCAGGGGTTTAGAGTCAGGAGCAAGGTATTCGTTAATGACTTCAGCAGGTACTGAATCATTTGGATCCTTTGAAGTCAGGTTCAGTCTTTGTAATTTGTCCACAGCCTCCTTCCTACTTTGCTCAATCCATTTTCCAGTTCCAAAACTTCTCTTTTTCTGCACTTTGCCAACACACTTCATCATTATCATCCAGCTTTTACTGTTTAAAGTCGTTTATAGTTTTTACTGCTTCATCAGCATTTTTTTTTCCATTTTCGGAGAACCAATTCGTAGTTCGGAGTGTTTTTCAGAAACTTCACATTCAAATTAAGTCCAGAAGATAGACATTATATATACACATATAACTGTTGGCGTAGACATCCTGCGAGATTTCAAAATACTGATTGCTAATTCCCAATTATTCGTATGGCAATTCTCATTACAAGATGCGAATGAGTAAATGCTGGGGTTTCAATGAATAATTATAATGACTTTTTGGAGAGGCTAAAGTCAAAGGGTAATGAAGTTGTTGGTACATCTGCTAATAATGTGGTGGAATGTAAAAGGTTCCCTGGTAACGAAGGTGTATATCTCAAAGTTATAATAAGGTTAGTCTGACTGAAAAGTTGAAGTTGACTTGCTGGAGCTGTGACAAAACTGGCTACTTTGAATAGGAGTCGCAAAGTTATTTTTGCTAATAAATGCCAAAGAATCTGACGCGGATACGTTGTTTAAATTTTTACTTTGGTTTCAAGAGTTTTTCGGGTACATAACTGTGGGTAACATGTGGTTGGATCATCATCTCGATTGCTCATCATTCGAAGTGTCTTCAGAAATTTTCGAAGGGTTTGAACACAGATTGTAATCGTTAACATACATTTGATGTTCTAACACAGTTTTGAAGTCAAAATATAGCTTGTGAAAGATGTAAGGATCTAAGAGTGATGATTTTGGTCATATCTCAAGTTGAATTTTGAGATTTCAAAATCAGAATATGTAATTAAATTTTGAATGAGTATGGTTGTTTTGATTTCTATAAAAGAATGTATATTGTTGTGAAAGTAGGGAGTATAATGGATGATTTGCTGAATCAGATTCGAAGAATGTAACATATTAATTGTGAATTTATATATCTCTCGGGTATTACCTACCCGTTAAAAAAAATAATTTCACAATTAATATTTTGTACAAAAGAATTTTATTACAGTCTTTATGAAAATATATATATATATATATATATGTATATTTTCTTCAGATGTAACATAGATTTAATGAGTTAATGTTAAATTAAACTCATTTGATTTACGGTTGAAACTAGAATTGAATAATCCCTAAAGGCTTTAAAAAGTACATAACTTTTACGCAGTATTTCTTTAATGACATTGAAATTATGAATCAATACTTCGTTATTTGTTGATGTATGATGTTCGGTTCGTGGAATTCTTGTGAATTTCGCAAAGTATGAATGATGTCATCTGAAAAGTTTCGGGTACATCGATGATGAAAGTGTAAAATCAAATATATACTTGATTTATTATGAATTCGAATTTGTTGAATTGCGACAGAGATTGTAGTTAACGCTGGTTAAGTTGCGGCCGAAGGACGTACATTATTGCATATTTGTAATATGAATTAACCGAGTAGTTAAGATTCACATACAATAGCTTAGCACGGAAAGATTTATTTAAATATATATATATATATATATATATATATATATATATATATATATATATATATATATATATATATATATATATATATATATATAATATACATATAATTTCTTCAGAGGGAATGACTTAATTCTTCATAACTCGTTGATACAATATACACGTTATTGATTCGTAATGATGTCCACAGTGATTCTTGAACTGACGGAGTTTGTGATGTTATCGGTGTTGTTGATTCGGATGTTGACTGTACTGACGATGCTGGTAACGCTGACGGTACTGTTGATGCTGTTGGTAAAGCAAGTTTAGCTTGTTAATCACACACCATTTTTGTCAGGGTTTCTACTCTTCCTTCTATCATTTTGGTTCGCTTAACTGATTTATGGTTAGGGCTAGATTAGATAATCTCTAAGACTTTAGAGATTACATAATCGCCGCGGAATGTTTCTCCAATGAAGTTATGAATTAATACTTCGTCAGTTATTATTGTTGGTACTCCTTGGTATCTATGGTGCGTATGACGTTGATGCTCGTGGGACAGATTGTGAAGTTGAGGTTTACGACGCAGTTGTGGTTGGAGGTGGTAATGGTACTGTTGGCGTTGATGATGGTGGTACTGGTTATGCTGCTGATGCTGCTGCTGGTGTTTGTAATCTCTGCACCATATTCTCCAAAGCCACTACCCGAGCGCGATCTCGTTGACTTCTTCTATTACACCAGGGTGATTGTCGGTTCGGACGAGCGGATAAATAAAATCTAAAATTTGATGTAATATATAATCGTGACGAGATACTCTGGAAATGAACGAGAAAATGGTGTTTCGGACAGGTTCGCCGGTAAGTGCTTCAGGTTCTTCGTCAAGAGGGCAATGTGGTGGATGTAAGGGATCACCTTCTTCTTGTCTCCAATGATTGAGGAGGCTACGAACCCATCCCCAATTCATCCAGAATAGGTGATGACTGATTGGTTGATCTATTCCGGTCACACTGCTTTCGGAGCTTGAATGGGATTCCATTTCGGAATTTGAGTGACTTGAACTGATGACGAATTCCATTTCGTACGATTGGACAAAGGATTTTTTTTTTTCGATATGAAATGATTTTGGCTAACGGATGGTATTCTAATTACATAGAATATATATATATATATATATATATATATATATATATATATATATATATATATATATATATATATATATATATATATATATATATATATATATATATATATAGATCAAAAGATTTCGTAGATTACGGAGGACTTTGCGGGATATGTCAGGCAAAGTTTAAAGTAATAGATACGATAAGATATGATTTAGCAGATATGCTAAGATATGAATTTTTGTCTATACACTATTCATGCAATCAATGCAGCAAGACGTGTCTTAGACTAAAAATGATAAGCAGGTAATTTCCTGAGGATGATATGTAGTTAATTTTTGACACAAAATGATAAGCAAAACTTTTGACATGCAGACACGGTCGAAGTCCAAACTCACTAATGCATCCTATCGACTTATCAGTTAGACACATTAATGCAGACCTGGTTCGCTAAGACCACCGCTCTGATACCAACTGAAATGACCCGTTCATATACATTATAAACGATTCACAATAGTTGATTACATTGCGAGGTATTTGACCTCTATATGATACATTTTACAAACATTGCATTCGTTTTTAAAAGACAAAATTTCTTTACATCGAAAATTGACAGGCATGCATACCATTTAATAATATCCACTATCCAACTATAAATTGATTTAATAATAATCTTTGATGAACTCAATGACTCGAATGCAACGTTCTTCGAAATATGCTATGAAAGACTCCAAGTAATATCTCTAAAATGAGCAAATGCGCAGCGGAAGATTTCTTTAACACCTGAGAATAAACATGCTTTAAAGTGTCAACCAAAAGGTTGGTGAGTTCATTAGTTTATCATAATCATTTATTTCCATCATTTTAATAGACCACAAGAATTTCATTTCAAGTTCTCATAAATATACGTCCCATGCATAGAGACAAAAATAATCATTCATATGGTGAACACCTGGTAACCGACATTAACTAGATACATATAAGAATATCCCCTATCATTCCGGGATCCTCCTTCGGACATGATATAAATTTCGAAGTACTAAAGCATCCGGTACTTTGGATGGGGTTTGTTAGGCCCAATAGATCTATCTTTAGGATTCGCGTCAATTAGGGTGTCTGTTCCCTAATTCTTAGATTACCAGACTTTAATAAAAAGGGGCATATTCGATTTCGATAATTCAACCATAGAATGTAGTTTCAATTACTTGTGTCTATTTCGTCAAACATTTATAAAAGCGCATGTATTCCCAGTCCCAAAAATATAAAGGGTAAAAAGGCAAATGAAACTCACCATACTGTATTTCGTAGTAAAAATACATATAACGTCATTGAACAAGTGCAAGGTTGGCCTCGGATTCACGAACCTAAATTAATTATATATAATTATGTGTTGGTCAATATTTGTCTAACAAATTAGGCCAAGTCATAGTGTACCACAATCCTAATGCTCGAGACTAATATGCAAAAGTCAACAAAAGTAAATTTGACTCAAAATAATTTCCAAAAATCTATACATGATTAATATATAGTTTAAATATCGTCGTTTTATATTTTTAAATATTTTTAAAAGATTTATTAGAGTAAATAATATAATTTATTTATTAATAAATAAAATTTTATATTAAATTTATATAATATAATATACTTTTATATATATTAAGTAATAAAATTTATAGGGTTCATTTAATATCATAAAGATAATATGATAGGTATTATTAAAGTAAGTTATTACATGTAGTAAAATATATTTGTATCACATATTTATTTGATAAAATAATATCTATAATGATAGTAAGTAAAAGTTGTATTATTTTGTAATAATAATTATTATTATAAAAATATCAATATTTATAATTACTAAGATGACATTATGATAAAACGATAATTCTAATTATGATAACTTTAATATTTATGATAATTTTTAATATTATCTATAAAATAATAATTCTATTTAAAATAATAATAGTAATAATGATATTTTATAGTAACAATGACATTTCTATTAAAATGATAATTTTTGTTAAAATGATAGTTTTAATACTAACGATATTTTTAATAATAATAGTAATGATAAAAATAATAAGAACGATAATTTTATCTAAATCAATATCTTATAATATTTTAATTTCATCATGATACTCTTACTCATTATTTCCTAATCGTTTCGTTTAATAGCTTTTAATCGTCTTTTATATCGTGTTCATAATATTGATAATAATAGTAATCAAAATAATTAGGTGTTACAAATATTTGTTTTAATTACACTAATATTAATAATGATAGTTACTATAACATTTTTAACGATAATACTAATAATTATCTTAATGATAATATAGTAATAGTAATAATAATAATAACAATGACAATATCCATTTTTAAATAATGATATATATATTAATAATGATACTAATAATAATAATAATAATAATAATAATAATAATAATAATAATAATAATAATAATAATAATAATAATAATAATAATAATAATAATAAAAATAATAATAATAATAATAATAATAATAATTGGATAATAATAATAATAATACTAATTATAACTTTAACGATAATAACGATAGTAATAATAAAAAAAATAACAATTTTTAATGATAAATCCCTTTTATTGATAAAGATAATAATAATGATAATAATAAGATAAAACTAGAACGACGATAAAAACGACGATAATAATAATCATTTTTAATAAAAATATCGAAAATTCAATTGATTATAACTTCTAATCCGTTCATCGAAACCATTCGATATCTAAAGGAAAAGTCCTTAATTTTTCGCTAGCTTTCCAAGGACATGCATATCTTATACCTTATCTCAACCGCAAGTGTAACTAATTCAATATTCAACCTAACCTGTCTAAGGGCAATATCAAAAGTACAAGCATGCATAATCCTAAATACTCGAGCACTAGTCAGGGATACACTATTAGTATGTAAAAGTTAAATTATGAGTACTCACGTATCAATATTGATATTCAATATTGCAGTAAAGGTACGTAGATGCAACGGAAATGATAAACACTATATTGACCTCACGAGCATACCCATGAACCATACTCAATCACCTCCATAGCTATAACCCATAATTTCCTTAATCCTATCCTACTCGAAAAACAATTTCGAAATCACTCGGACAGCACTCCGTCGTAATATTTTATGTATACTAATAATATCTTGAAATAATACGGAGTAAATATATATATGTAAATCGATTGAGAGAGTTTAGAGAAAAATATTTTCAAGTTTCTATGAAATAATGAAACCTATTGAATTCTATTTATAATAGATTTTTGAATTATTAAAGTGAATTATTAAAGTATGAATTATTAAAGTGAATTATTAAAGTGAATTATTAAAGTATGAATTATTAAAGTGAATTATTAAAGTATGAATTATTAAAGTGAATTATTAAAGTATGAATTATTAAAGTGAATTATTAAAGTATGAATTATTAAAGTGAATTATTAAAGTTAAAGTAAAGTAAAAATAAAGTAAAGGTAAAGTTTAAGTATAGTAAAAGTATAAAACTATGTACGTATAATACGCGTATAAATATATATAATATTAATTTAAATCATTATATATATTTAATAAAATAAAATATAAATATCGTTATCTTTATCATACTAGTTAAGTAATGAGTTGTCAAAAGTGGTTCTAGATATTTATAAAAGTTATATACGTTTTAATAATAAAGTTCTTTTTAAACTGAAAACGTTTTTGTACGTTTGAAACTAAATAGATCAATCGAGTCTTTATGAGATTCAATCTTCCACTATCCTTTGTCTAGTTCTCAATGATTGACAATTTGTTCTTATTGATAAATTACTTTACCATTTTCCGAATATTGTTAAAATGGAAAGATTTCTCAAATCAACGTGAACCTTTCAACAGAGACTTGTAATCATAATTCAATATATCTGATAATTCAATCATTTGATCTTATCTTCTAATTTCATTGATAAATATTTTGAAACAGATACAATCATATAAAGTATTTAATCCAATATTTTGTTTACGTTTCAAGTTATAATATATATACACATATACATATATAATCATATTTGTTTAATGGTTCGTGAATCTTTGGAACATGGTCGAGGTTGAATGAATGTATGAACATAGTTTAAAATTCTTGCAATTTAACTTAACAAATATTGCTTATCGTGTCGGAAACATATAAAGATTAAAGTTTAAATTTGGTTGGAAATTTTCGGGTTGTCACATTAATAATCTATATAACTATATACAAGACATATTAACATCTCTTATATAAATACCGACATACAACAAATTCGATATTTTTAATATAATACTAAATATATACATGGATTTATTAATATAACTAAATGTATAGATTCTAATCATTTTAAATATATATACAATAAATATATATAACGTATACTTTAAGATATAAAATAAGTATATATTTTTAAATGGAATTTAATATACATTATATAAACTACAAACACATAAATAATATATAATTAATAAAGGAAATTATGTGATTTCCATTATATGTTTTAATAGATATACAATTGATATAGGTTCGTGAATCCGAGGCCAACCCTGCATTGTTCAGTTGTTTAATGTCGTTATATGTATTTTTACTACAAAATACATTAGGTGAGTTTCATTTACTTTTTTTACCCTTTATATTTTTGGGCTGAGAATACATGCGCAATTTTTATAAATGTTTTACGAAATAGACACAAGTAATCGAAACTACATGATATGGTTGAATTATCGAAATCGAATATGCCCCTTTTTAGTCTGGTAATCTAAGAATTAGGGAACAGACACCCTAATTGACGCGAATCCTAAAGATAGATCAATTGGGCCTAACAAACCCCATCCAAAGTACCGGATGCTTTAGTACTTCGAAATTTATATCATGTCCGAAGGAGGATCCCGGAATGATGGGGATATTCTTATATGCATATTGTTAATGTCGGTTACCAGGTGTTCAATCCATATGAATGATATTTTTGTCTCTATGCATGAGACATATGTTTATGAGAAATGGAAATATGAAATCTTGTGGTCTATTAAAATTATGAAATGATGATTTATGTTAAACTAATGAACTCACCAACCTTTTGGTTGACACTTTAAAGCATGTTTATTCTCAGGTACGAAATAAATCTTCCGCTGTGCATTTGCTCATCTTAGAGATATTACTTGGAGTCTGAAATGTCCCGTTCTTATTGATTAAAAACGTTCCATATTAATTGATTTCGTTGCGAGGTTTTGACCTCTATATGAGACGTTTTTCAAAGACTGCATTCATTTTTAAACAAACCATAACCTTTATTTCATCAATAAAGGTTTAAAAAGCTTTACGTAGATTATCAAATAATGATAATCTAAAATATCCTGTTTACACACGACCATTACATAATGGTTTACAATACAAATATGTTACAACAAAATAAGTTCCTTGAATGCAGTTTTTACACAATATCATACAAGCATGGACTCCAAATCTTGTCCTTATTTAAGTATGCGACAGCGGAAGCTCTTAATAATCACCTGAGAATAAACATGCTTAAAACGTCAACAAAAATGTTGGTGAGTTATAGGTTTAACCTATATATATCAAATCGTAACAATAGACCACAAGATTTCATATTTCAATACACATCCCATACATAGAGATAAAAATCATTCATATGGTGAACACCTGGTAACCGACAATAACAAGATGCATATATAAGAATATCCCCATCATTCCGGGACACCCTTCGAATATGATATAAATTTCGAAGTACTAAAGCATCCGGTACTTTGGATGGGGTTTGTTAGGCCCAATAGATCTATCTTTAGGATTCGCGTCAATTAGGGTGTCTGTTCCCTAATTCTTAGATTACCAGACTTAATAAAAAGGGGCATATTCGATTTCGATAATTCAACCATAGAATGTAGTTTCACGTACTTGTGTCTATTTTGTAAATCATTTATAAAACCTGCATGTATTCTCATCCCAAAAATATTAGATTTTAAAAGTGGGACTATAACTCACTTTCACAGATTTTTACTTCGTCGGGAAGTAAGACTTGGCCACTGTTGATTCACGAACCTATAACAATATATACATATATATCAAAGTATGTTCAAAATATATTTACAACACTTTTAATATATTTTGATGTTTTAAGTTTATTAAGTCAGTTGTCCTCGTTAGTAACCTACAACTAGTTGTCCACAGTTAGATGTACAGAAATAAATCGATAAATATTATCTTGAATCAATCCACGACCCAGTGTATACGTATCTCAGTATTGATCACAACTCAAACTATATATATTTTGGAATCAACCTCAACCCTGTATAGCTAACTCCAACATTCACATATAGAGTGTCTATGGTTGTTCCGAAATATATATAGATGTGTCGACATGATAGGTCGAAACATTGTATACGTGTCTATGGTATCTCAAGATTACATAATATATAATACAAGTTGATTAAGTTATGGTTGGAATAGATTTGTTACCAATTTTCACGTAGCTAAAATGAGAAAAATTATCCAATCTTGTTTTACCCATAACTTCTTCATTTTAAATCCGTTTTGAGTGAATCAAATTGCTATGGTTTTATATTGAACTCTATTTTATGAATCTAAAAAAAAAAAGTATAGGTTTCTAGTCGGAAAAATAAGTTACAAGTCGTTTTTGTAAAGGTAGTCATTTCAGTCGAAAGAACGACGTCTAGATGACCATTTTAGAAAACATACTTCCACTTTGAGTTTAACCATAATTTTTGGATATAGTTTCATGTTCATAATAAAAATCATTTTCTCAGAATAACAACTTTTAAATCAAAGTTTATCATAGTTTTTAATTAACTAACCCAAAACAGCCCGCGGTGTTACTACGACGGCGTAAATCCGGTTTTACGGTGTTTTTCGTGTTTCCAGGTTTTAAATCATTAAGTTAGCATATCATATAGATATAGAACATGTGTTTAGTTGATTTTAAAAGTCAAGTTAGAAGGATTAACTTTTGTTTGCGAACAAGTTTAGAATTAACTAAACTATGTTCTAGTGATTACAAGTTTAAACCTTCGAATAAGATAGCTTTATATGTATGAATTGAATGATGTTATGAACATCATTACTACCTTAAGTTCCTTGGATGAACCTACTGGAAAAGAGAAAAATGGATCTAGCTTCAATGGATCCTTGGATGGCTCAAAGTTCTTGAAGCAAAATCATGACACGAAAACAAGTTCAAGTAAGATCATCACTTGAAATAAGATTGTTATAGTTATAGAAATTGAACCAAAGTTAGAATATGATTATTACCTTGTATTAGAATGATAACCTACTGTAAGAAACAAAGATTTCTTGAGGTTGGATGATCACCTTACAAGATTGGAAGTGAGCTAGCAAACTTGAAAGTATTCTTGATTTTATGAAACTAGAACTTTTGGAATTTATGAAGAACACTTAGAACTTGAAGATAGAACTTGAGAGAGTTCAATTAGATGAAGAAAATTGAAGAATGAAAGTGTTTGTAGGTGTTTTTGGTCGTTGGTGTATGGATTAGATATAAAGGATATGTAATTTTGTTTTCATGTAAATAAGTCATGAATGATTACTCATATTTTTGTAATCTTATGAGATATTTCATGCTAGTTGCCAAATGATGGTTCCCACATGTGTTAGGTGACTCACATGGGCTGCTAAGAGCTGATCATTGGAGTGTATATACCAATAGTACATACATCTAAAAGCTGTGTATTGTACGAGTACGAATACGGGTGCATACGAGTAGAATTGTTGATGAAACTGAACGAGAATGTAATTGTAAGCATTTTTGTTAAGTAGAAGTATTTTGATAAGTGTATTGAAGTCTTTCAAAAGTGTATAAATACATATTAAAACACTACATGTATATACATTTTAACTGAGTCGTTAAGTCATCGTTAGTCATTACATGTAAGTGTTGTTTTTAAACCTTTAGGTTAACGGTCTTGTTAAATGTTGTTAACCCAATGTTTATAATATCAAATGAGATTTTAAATTATTATATTATCATGTATGAATATCTCTTAATATGATATATATACATTAAATGTCTTTACAACGATAATCGTTACATATATGTCTCGTTTAAAAATCATTAAGTTAGTAGTCTTGTTTTTACATATGTAGTTCATTGTTAATATACTTAATGATATGTTTACTTATCATAGTATCATGTTAACTATATATATATCCATATATATGTCATCATATAGTTTTTACAAGTTTTAACGTTCGTGAATCACCGGTCAACTTGGTGGTCAATTGTCTATATGAAACATATTTCAATTAATCAAGTCTTAACAAGTTTGATTGCTTAACATGTTGGAAACATTTAATCATGTAAATATCAATCTCAATTAATATATATAAACATGGAAAAGTTCGGGTCACTACAGTACCTACCCGTTAAATAAATTTCGTCCCGAAATTTTAAGATGTTGAAGGTGTTGACGAATCTTCTGGAAATAGATGCGGGTATTTCTTCTTCATCTGATCTTCACGCTCCCAGATGAACTCGGGTCCTCTACGAGCATTCCATCGAACCTTAACAATTGGTATCTTGTTTTGCTTAAGTCTTTTAACCTCACGATCCATTATTTCGACGGGTTCTTCGATGAATTGGAGTTTTTCGTTGATTTGGATTTCATCTAACGGAATAGTGAGATCTTCTTTAGCAAAACATTTCTTCAAATTCGAGACGTGGAAAGTGTTATGTACAGCCGCGAGTTGTTGAGGTAACTCAAGTCGGTAAGCTACTGGTCCGACACGATAAATAATCTTGAATGGTCCAATATACCTTGGATTTAATTTCCCTCGTTTACCAAATCGAACAACGCCTTTCCAAGGTGCAACTTTAAGCATGACCATCTCTCCAATTTCAAATTCTATATCTTTTCTTTTAATGTCAGCGTAGCTCTTTTGTCGACTTTGGGCGGTTTTCAACCGTTGTTGAATTTGGATGATCTTCTCAGTAGTTTCTTGTATAATCTCCGGACCCGTAATCTGTCTATCCCCCACTTCACTCCAACAAATCGGAGACCTGCACTTTCTACCATAAAGTGCTTCAAACGGCGCCATTTCAATGCTTGAATGGTAGCTGTTGTTGTAGGAAAATTCTGCTAACGGTAGATGTCGATCCCAACTGTTTCCGAAATCAATAACACATGCTCGTAGCATGTCTTCAAGCGTTTGTATCGTCCTTTCGCTCTGCCCATCAGTTTGTGGATGATAGGCAGTACTCATGTCTAGACGAGTTCCTAATGCTTGCTGTAATGTCTGCCAGAATCTTGAAATAAATCTGCCATCCCTATCAGAGATGTAGTGACCCGAACTTTTCCATGTTTATATATATTAATTGAGATTGATATTTACATGATTAAATGTTTCCAACATGTTAAGCAATCAAACTTGTTAAGACTTGATTAATTGAAATAGGTTTCATATAGAAAATTGACCACCCAAGTTGACCGGTGATTCACGAACGTTAAAACTTGTAAAAACTATATGATGACATATATATGGATATATATATATAGTTAACATGATACTATGATAAGTAAACATATCATTAAGTATATTAACAATGAACTACATATGTAAAAACAAGACTACTAACTTAATGATTTTTAAACGAGACATATATGTAACGATTATCGTTGTAAAGACATTTAATGTATATATATCATATTAAGAGATATTCATACATGATAATATCATGATAATATAATAATTTAAAATCTCATTTGATATTATAAACATTGGGTTAACAACATTTAACAAGATCGTTAACCTAAAGGTTTCAAAACAACACTTACATGTAACGACTAACGATGACTTAACGACTCAGTTAAAATGTATATACATGTAGTGTTTTAATATGTATTTATACACTTTTGAAAGACTTCAATACACTTATCAAAATACTTCTACTTAACAAAAATGCTTACAATTACATCCTCGTTCAGTTTCATCAACAATTCTACTCGTATGCACCCGTATTCATACTCGTACAATACACAGCTTTTAGATGTATGTACTATTGGTATATACACTCCAATGATCAGCTCTTAGCAGCCCATGTGAGTCACCTAACACATGTGGGAACCATCATTTGGCAACTAGCATGAAATATCTCATAAAATTACAAAAATATGAGTAATCATTCATGACTTATTTACATGAAAACAAAATTACATATCCTTTATATCTAATCCATACACCAACGACCAAAAACACCTACAAACACTTTCATTCTTCAATTTTCTTCATCTAATTGATCTCTCTCAAGTTCTATCTTCAAGTTCTAAGTGTTCTTCATAAATTCCAAAAGTTCTAGTTTCATAAAATCAAGAATACTTTCAAGTTTGCTAGCTCACTTCCAATCTTGTAAGGTGATCATCCAACCTCAAGAAATCTTTGTTTCTTACAGTAGGTTATCATTCTAATACAAGGTAATAATCATATTCAAACTTTGGTTCAATTTCTATAACTATAACAATCTTATTTCAAGTGATGATCTTACTTGAACTTGTTTTCGTGTCATGATTCTGCTTCAAGAACTTCGAGCCATCCAAGGATCCATTGAAGCTAGATCCATTTTTCTCTCTTCCAGTAGGTTTATCCAAGGAAATTAAGGTAGTAATGATGTTCATAACATCATTCGATTCATACATATAAAGCTATCTTATTCGAAGGTTTAAACTTGTAATCACTAGAACATAGTTTAGTTAATTCTAAACTTGTTCGCAAACAAAAGTTAATCCTTCTAACTTGACTTTTAAAATCAACTAAACACATGTTCTATATCTATATGATATGTTAACTTAATGATTTAAAACCTGGAAACACGAAAAACACCGTAAAACCGGATTTACGCCGTCGTAGTAACACCGCGGGCTGTTTTGGGTTAGTTAATTAAAAACTATGATAAACTTTGATTTAAAAGTTGTTATTATTAGAAAATGATTTTTATTATAAACATGAAACTATATCCAAAAATTATGGTTAAACTCAAAGTGGAAGTATGTTTTCTAAAATGGTCATCTAGACGTCGTTCTTTAGACTGAAATGACTACCTTTACAAAAACGACTTGTAACTTATTTTTCCGACTATAAACCTATACTTTTTCTGTTTAGATTCATAAAATATAGTTCAATATGAAACCATAGCAATTTGATTCACTCAAAACGGATTTAAAATGAAGAAGTTATGGGTAAAACAAGATTGGATAATTTTTCTCATTTTAGCTACGTGAAAATTGGTAACAAATCTATTCCAACCATAACTTAATCAACTTGTATTGTATATTATGTAATCTTGAGATACCATAGACACGTATACAATGTTTCGACCTATCATGTCGACACATCTATATATATTTCGGAACAACCATAGACACTCTATATGTGAATGTTGGAGTTAGCTATACAGGGTTGAGGTTGATTCCAAAATATATATAGTTTGAGTTGTGATCAATACTGAGATACGTATACACTGGGTCGTGGATTGATTCAAGATAATATTTATCGATTTATTTCTGTACATCTAACTGTGGACAACTAGTTGTAGGTTACTAACGAGGACAGCTGACTTAATAAACTTAAAACATTAAAATATATTAAAAGTGTTGTAAATATATTTTGAACATACTTTGATATATATGTATATATTGTTATAGGTTCGTGAATCAACCAGTGGCCAAGTCTTACTTCCCGACGAAGTAAAAATCTGTGAAAGTGAGTTATAGTCCCACTTTTAAAATCTAATATTTTTGGGATGAGAATACATGCAGGTTTTATAAATGATTTACAAAATAGACACAAGTACGTGAAACTACATTCTATGGTTGAATTATCAAAATCGAATATGCCCCTTTTTATTAAGTCTGGTAATCTAAGAATTAGGGAACAGACACCCTAATTGACGCGAATCCTAAAGATAGATCTATTGGGCTTAACAAACCCCATCCAAAGTACCGGATGCTTTAGTACTTCGAAATTTATATCATATCCGAAGGGTGTCCCGGAATGATGGGGATATTCTTATATATGCATCTTGTTAATGTCGGTTACCAGGTGTTCACCATATGAATGATTTTTATCTCTATGTATGGGATGTGTATTGAAATATGAAATCTTGTGGTCTATTATTATGATTTGATATATATAGGTTAAACCTATAACTCACCAACATTTTTGTTGACGTTTTAAGCATGTTTATTCTCAGGTGATTATTAAGAGCTTCCGCTGTCGCATACTTAAATAAGGACGAGATTTGGAGTCCATGCTTGTATGATATTGTGTAAAAACTGCATTCAAGAAACTTATTTTGTTGTAACATATTTGTATTGTAAACCATTATGTAATGGTCGTGTGTAAACAGGATATTTTAGATTATCATTATTTGATAATCTACGTAAAGTTTTTTAAAACCTTTATCTATGAAATAAAGGTTATGGTTTGTTTTAAAAATGAATGCAGTCTTTGAAAAAATGTCTCATATAGAGGTCAAAACCTCGCAACGAAATCAATTAATATGGAACGTTTTTAATCAATAAGAACGGGACATTTCAGTTGGTATCCGAGCGTTGGTCTTAGAGAACCAGAATTTTGCATTAGTGTGTCTTATCTAGTTTGTTAGGATGCATTAGTGAGTCTGGACTTCGACCGTGTTTACTTGAAAAATGATTGCTTAACAAATTTTGTTGGAAACTATATATTTTTAACATGTAAATATTATGTGATATATTAATCTCTTAACGCGTTTGATATTATGTGATAGATGTCTACCTCTAGAACAAGTCCCATTGACTCACCTAATAATAATGAAGAGTCAAATGTAAATTGGAATGATTCGTGGACTGATTCACAAGTTCCCGAAGAGGAACCGGAAGAAGAGTCAGAACCGGAAGAAGAATCGGAACCGGAAGAAGAATCGGAACCGGATGAAGAAATAGAACCGGTGGGGGAAATAATAAAACGGTTAAGTAAAAGAAAATCCTCAACCAACCGACCAAGGTTAATTATGGTCAATGGTGTTTCCGCCAAGGAAGCAAAATATTGGGAGGATTACCAATTCTCCGATGAATCGGATTCCGACGAGAATTCCGATGATGTTATAGAAATTACCCCAACTGAATTTAAAAAGGCAAAAGAAAATAATAAGGGAAAGGGCATAAAAATAGAGAAATCTAATTCCAACCCCGATGAACTTTATATGTATCGTCAACGCCCGAAGTCCTTAAGTTGTAACAATGACCCAGGAACCTCTAAACCACCAGGTTTTTCTAAACCAATGTGGACAACGACGGCTCGTATTAGGGGAACATCATATATCCCTAGAAACTTGGCAAAACGAACCAAAACCGAAGAAGAAGAAACGAGCGAGTCGGAATAAGATAGTTGTATTCGTGTGGTGTAATATATGTAATATAGTGTTCGTATGCTTTATGATATATGTAAAAATTTCTTGTATTAATAAGTATTTTTTTATGAATCTAACTCTTGTCTATTTTACAGTTTAAAAACACAAAATGGATAGACAACCCAATATTTTAAGAGACCTACCCGGAGACATGATTGATGAAATCTTGTCTAGAGTCGGCCAGAATTCCTCGGCACAACTATTTAAGGCGAGATCAGTTTGTAAGACATTCGAAGAACGTTCCAAGAATGTCTTAGTTTATAAGAGACTTTCGTTTGAAAGATGGGGGATATCACATTGGGAAACCCATAAGTTACGATGTGTTTACTTTGACGCATATATTGCGGGGAACCCAAATGCTATTTTACGCAACGGGTTAAGAAATTATTTTGACTCAATATATCCGAATATTGGACTTCGTGATTTAGAAAAAGCGGCTAACATGCAACATAAAGAAGCATGTTATGCTTACGGATTAGTAATGTTCGCTTCTCACCAAAGTGAGAACAAGAACATCGGGCTACAACTATTAAACAAAACGTTTCCACAAGTGACGGAGTCGGTAATTGGGGTAAGAAATGAGGTTTTCAGATTATTACGGGACTGTTGGACATTACGTAACCCTCGTCCCTTTGATGACGTTACAATACGCTGTCTTATCAACGGCCATAACGGTTATGTTGCACAAGACCAAGGATGGGAAGTAGTCCTAGTAAAACCAGAATGCATGACTTGTTTCTGGACGTATGAATTACGTGTCTTTATTGCCTTTGCTGAACGACTTGTGTACTAGCTAGAATTATCTTCACAACTATCTTGTATCAAAGTTATTGTGTGCTATATTTCATGCTTTATGTAAAATAAGCGGTATTGTAAGTTTGTAAAATATTGTATAAAAGCTTGAACGCGAAATATTATTACAATCAGTTTTTCATATAGAATTGTAGTAGTTGAATTGTATATTAGCTACTAAGTATGAACTTAACGGGTAGGTACTACCCGAATTTAAACTTATAAAACGCTAATATGAAGAAAAAGCTTTTATAAATGAGTTCATATTATGCTACGAAATACTATTAACTACTCTTAACATTCTGTATGATTAACTTGTTCCATTTGACTATTTTGAAGGAAATGGCACCGACTACTCGACACACCGTGAATATGAATGAAGAGGAATTCCGTACTTTTCTAGCTTCAAACATAGCCGCAGTACAGGCTGCGCTACATACCAACAATAACCTTGGATCTAGCAGTACAGGAAATCGTGTAGGATGCACCTACAAAGAATTCACTGCCTGCAAACCTTTGGAATTTGATGGAACCGAAGGACCGATCGGATTGAAACGGTGGACCGAGAAGGTCGAATCGGTGTTTGCCATAAGTAAGTGTACTGAAGAGGACAAAGTGAAGTACGCTACGCATACCTTCACAGGTTCTGCGTTAACATGGTGGAATACCTATCTAGAGCAAGTGGGACAAGATGATGCGTACGCACTACCTTGGTCAGCATTCAAGCACTTGATGAACGAGAAGTACCGTCCCAGAACTGAGGTCAATAAGCTCAAGACAGAACTTAGAGGGTTACGAACCCAAGGATTTGATATTACCACGTACGAAAGACGATTCACAGAATTGTGCCTATTGTGTCCGGGAGCATTCGAAGATGAGGAAGAGAAGATCGACGCGTTTGTGAAAGGATTACCGGAAAGAATCCAAGAAGATATAAGTTCACACGAGCCCGCCTCCATACAACAGGCATGTAGAATGGCTCACAAACTCGTGAACCAAATTGAAGAAAGAATTAAAGAACAGACTGCTGAAGAGGCCAATGTGAAGCAAGTCAAAAGAAAGTGGGAGGAAAACGGTGATAAGAATCACCAATACAACAACAACAGCAATTACAACAATAATCGCAACAATTATCCCAACAATCGCAACATCAATCGCAACTACAACAAACGGCCCAACAATAACAACAACAACAACAACAACAACAACAGCAACTACAACAATCATCCCAACAACAATAATAACCGCAACAACAACAACAATCAGAAGCAGCTATGCCAAAGGTGTGAAAAGAATCACTCGGGGTTCTGCACCAAATTTTGCAACAAGTGTAAAAGAAATGGTCATAGCGCGGCGAAGTGTGAGGTCTACGGACCAGGGGTTAATAGAACAAAAGGAACAAATGGTGTCGGAACGAGTAATGGCGGAGCAAGTAGTGTCGGAGCAAGTTATGCCAATGTAGTTTGTTATAAATGTGGAAAACTGGGCCACATTATTAGAAATTGCCCGAACCAGGAGAACACGAATGGACAAGGCCGCGGAAGAGTTTTCAATATTAATGCGGCAGAGGCACAGGAAGACCCGGAGCTTGTTACGGGTACGTTTCTTATTGACAATAAATCTGCTTACGTTTTATTTGATTCGGGTGCGGATAGAAGCTATATGAGTAGAGATTTTTGTGCTAAATTAAGTTGTCCATTGACGCCTTTGGATAGTAAATTTTTACTCGAATTAGCAAATGGTAAATTAATTTCAGCAGATAATATATGTCGGAATCGAGAAATTAAACTGGTTAGCGAAACATTTAAGATTGATTTGATACCAGTAAAGTTAGGGAGTTTTGATGTGATAATCGGTATGGACTGGTTGAAAGAAGTGAAAGCGGAGATCGTTTGTTACAAAAATGCAATTCGCATTATACGAGAAAAAGGAAAACCCTTAATGGTGTACGGAGAAAAGGGCAACACGAAGCTACATCTTATTAGTAATTTGAAGGCACAAAAACTAATAAGAAAAGGTTGCTATGCTGTTCTAGCACACGTCGAGAAAGTACAAACTGAAGAAAAGAGCATCAATGATGTTCCCGTCGCAAAAGAATTTCCTGATATATTTCCGAAAGAATTACCGGGATTACCCCCACATCGATCCGTTGAATTTCAAATAGATCTTGTACCAGGAGCTGCACCAATAGCTCGTGCTCCTTACAGACTCGCACCCAGCGAGATGAAAGAACTACAAAGCCAATTACAAGAACTTTTAGAGCGTGGTTTCATTCGACCAAGCACATCACCGTGGGGAGCTCCTGTTTTGTTTGTCAAGAAGAAAGATGGTACATTCAGGTTGTGTATCGACTACCGAGAGTTGAACATACTTACCATCAAGAACCGCTACCCACTACCGAGAATCGATGACTTATTTGATCAACTACAAGGCTCGTCTGTTTATTCAAAGATTGACTTACGTTCAGGGTATCATCAAATGCGGGTGAAAGAAGATGATATTCCAAAGACTGCTTTCAGAACACGTTACGGTCATTACGAGTTTATGGTCATGCCGTTTGGTTTAACTAATGCACCAGCTGTGTTCATGGACCTTATGAACCGAGTGTGTGGACCATACCTTGACAAGTTTGTCATTGTTTTCATTGATGACATACTTATTTACTCAAAGAATGACCAAGAACACGGTGAACATTTGAGAAAGGTATTAGAAGTATTGAGGAAGGAAGAATTGTACGCTAAGTTTTCAAAGTGTGCATTTTGGTTGGAAGAAGTTCAATTCCTCGGTCACATAGTGAACAAAGAAGGTATTAAGGTGGATCCGGCAAAGATAGAAACTGTTGAAAAGTGGGAAACCCCGAAAACTCCAAAACACATACGCCAGTTTTTAGGACTAGCTGGTTACTACAGAAGGTTCATCCAAGACTTTTCCAGAATAGCAAAACCCTTGACTGCATTAACGCATAAAGGGAAGAAATTTGAATGGAATGATGAACAAGAGAAAGCGTTTCAGTTATTGAAGAAAAAGCTAACTACGGCACCTATATTGTCATTGCCTGAAGGGAATGATGATTTTGTGATTTATTGTGACGCATCAAAGCAAGGTCTCGGTTGTGTATTAATGCAACGAATGAAGGTGATTGCTTATGCGTCTAGACAATTGAAGATTCACGAACAAAATTATACGACGCATGATTTGGAATTAGGCGCGGTTGTTTTTGCATTAAAGACTTGGAGGCACTACTTATATGGGGTCAAAAGTATTATATATACCGACCACAAAAGTCTTCAACACATATTTAATCAGAAACAACTGAATATGAGGCAGCGTAGGTGGATTGAATTATTGAATGATTACGACTTTGAGATTCGTTACCACCCGGGGAAGGCAAATGTGGTAGCCGATGCCTTGACCAGGAAGGACAGAGAACCCATTCGAGTAAAATCTATGAATATAATGATTCATAATAACATTACTACTCAAATAAAGGAGGCGCAACAAGGAGTTTTAAAAGAGGGAAATTTAAAGGATGAAATACCCAAAGGATCGGAGAAGCATCTTAATATTCGGGAAGACGGAACCCGGTATAGGGCTGAAAGGATTTGGGTACCAAAATTTGGAGATATGAGAGAAATGGTACTTAGAGAAGCTCATAAAACCAGATACTCAATACATCCTGGAACGGGGAAGATGTACAAGGATCTCAAGAAACATTTTTGGTGGCCGGGTATGAAAGCCGATGTTGCTAAATACGTAGGAGAATGTTTGACGTGTTCTAAGGTCAAAGCTGAGCATCAGAAACCATCAGGTCTACTTCAACAACCCGAAATCCCGGAATGGAAATGGGAAAACATTACCATGGATTTCATCACTAAATTGCCAAGGACTGCAAGTGGTTTTGATACTATTTGGGTAATAGTTGATCGTCTCACCAAATCCGCACACTTCCTACCAATAAGAGAAGATGACAAGATGGAGAAGTTAGCACGACTGTATTTGAAGGAAGTCGTCTCCAGACATGGAATACCAATCTCTATTATCTCTGATAGGGATGGCAGATTTATTTCAAGATTCTGGCAGACATTACAGCAAGCATTAGGAACTCGTCTAGACATGAGTACTGCCTATCATCCACAAACTGATGGGCAGAGCGAAAGGACGATACAAACGCTTGAAGATATGCTACGAGCATGTGTTATTGATTTCGGAAACAGTTGGGATCGACATCTACCGTTAGCAGAATTTTCCTACAACAACAGCTACCATTCAAGCATTGAGATGGCGCCGTTTGAAGCACTTTATGGTAGAAAGTGCAGGTCTCCGATTTGTTGGAGTGAAGTGGGGGATAGACAGATTACGGGTCCGGAGATTATACAAGAAACTACCGAGAAGATCATCCAAATTCAACAACGGTTGAAAACCGCCCAAAGTCGACAAAAGAGCTACGCTGACATTAAAAGAAAAGATATAGAATTTGAAATTGGAGAGATGGTCATGCTTAAAGTTGCACCTTGGAAAGGCGTTGTTCGATTTGGTAAACGAGGGAAATTAAATCCAAGGTATATTGGACCATTCAAGATTATTGATCGTGTCGGACCAGTAGCTTACCGACTTGAGTTACCTCAACAACTCGCGGCTGTACATAACACTTTCCACGTCTCGAATTTGAAGAAATGTTTTGCTAAAGAAGATCTCACTATTCTGTTAGATGAAATCCAAATCAACGAAAAACTTCAATTCATCGAAGAACCCGTCGAAATAATGGATCGTGAGGTTAAAAGACTTAAGCAAAACAAGATACCAATTGTTAAGGTTCGATGGAATGCTCGTAGTGGACCCGAGTTCACCTGGGAGCGTGAAGATCAGATGAAGAAGAAATACCCGCATCTATTTCCAGAAGATTCGTCAACACCTTCAACAGCTTAAAATTTCGGGACGAAATTTATTTAACGGGTAGGTACTGTAGTGACCCGAACTTTTCCATGTTTATATATATTAATTGAGATTGATATTTACATGATTAAATGTTTCCAACATGTTAAGCAATCAAACTTGTTAAGACTTGATTAATTGAAATAGGTTTCATATAGAAAATTGACCACCCAAGTTGACCGGTGATTCACGAACGTTAAAACTTGTAAAAACTATATGATGACATATATATGGATATATATATAGTTAACATGATACTATGATAAGTAAACATATCATTAAGTATATTAACAATGAACTACATATGTAAAAACAAGACTACTAACTTAATGATTTTTAAACGAGACATATATGTAACGATTATCGTTGTAAAGACATTTAATGTATATATATCATATTAAGAGATATTCATACATGATAATATCATGATAATATAATAATTTAAAATCTCATTTGATATTATAAACATTGGGTTAACAACATTTAACAAGATCGTTAACCTAAAGGTTTCAAAACAACACTTACATGTAACGACTAACGATGACTTAACGACTCAGTTAAAATGTATATACATGTAGTGTTTTAATATGTATTTATACACTTTTGAAAGACTTCAATACACTTATCAAAATACTTCTACTTAACAAAAATGCTTACAATTACATCCTCGTTCAGTTTCATCAACAATTCTACTCGTATGCACCCGTATTCATACTCGTACAATACACAGCTTTTAGATGTATGTACTATTGGTATATACACTCCAATGATCAGCTCTTAGCAGCCCATGTGAGTCACCTAACACATGTGGGAACCATCATTTGGCAACTAGCATGAAATATCTCATAAAATTACAAAAATATGAGTAATCATTCATGACTTATTTACATGAAAACAAAATTACATATCCTTTATATCTAATCCATACACCAACGACCAAAAACACCTACAAACACTTTCATTCTTCAATTTTCTTCATCTAATTGATCTCTCTCAAGTTCTATCTTCAAGTTCTAAGTGTTCTTCATAAATTCCAAAAGTTCTAGTTTCATAAAATCAAGAATACTTTCAAGTTTGCTAGCTCACTTCCAATCTTGTAAGGTGATCATCCAACCTCAAGAAATCTTTGTTTCTTACAGTAGGTTATCATTCTAATACAAGGTAATAATCATATTCAAACTTTGGTTCAATTTCTATAACTATAACAATCTTATTTCAAGTGATGATCTTACTTGAACTTGTTTTCGTGTCATGATTCTGCTTCAAGAACTTCGAGCCATCCAAGGATCCATTGAAGCTAGATCCATTTTTCTCTCTTCCAGTAGGTTTATCCAAGGAAATTAAGGTAGTAATGATGTTCATAACATCATTCGATTCATACATATAAAGCTATCTTATTCGAAGGTTTAAACTTGTAATCACTAGAACATAGTTTAGTTAATTCTAAACTTGTTCGCAAACAAAAGTTAATCCTTCTAACTTGACTTTTAAAATCAACTAAACACATGTTCTATATCTATATGATATGCTAACTTAATGATTTAAAACCTGGAAACACGAAAAACACCGTAAAACCGGATTTACGCCGTCGTAGTAACACCGCGGGCTGTTTTGGGTTAGTTAATTAAAAACTATGATAAACTTTGATTTAAAAGTTGTTATTATTAGAAAATGATTTTTATTATAAACATGAAACTATATCCAAAAATTATGGTTAAACTCAAAGTGGAAGTATGTTTTCTAAAATGGTCATCTAGACGTCGTTCTTTAGACTGAAATGACTACCTTTACAAAAACGACTTGTAACTTATTTTTCCGACTATAAACCTATACTTTTTCTGTTTAGATTCATAAAATATAGTTCAATATGAAACCATAGCAATTTGATTCACTCAAAACGGATTTAAAATGAAGAAGTTATGGGTAAAACAAGATTGGATAATTTTTCTCATTTTAGCTACGTGAAAATTGGTAACAAATCTATTCCAACCATAACTTAATCAACTTGTATTGTATATTATGTAATCTTGAGATACCATAGACACGTATACAATGTTTCGACCTATCATGTCGACACATCTATATATATTTCGGAACAACCATAGACACTCTATATGTGAATGTTGGAGTTAGCTATACAGGGTTGAGGTTGATTCCAAAATATATATAGTTTGAGTTGTGATCAATACTGAGATACGTATACACTGGGTCGTGGATTGATTCAAGATAATATTTATCGATTTATTTCTGTACATCTAACTGTGGACAACTAGTTGTAGGTTACTAACGAGGACAGCTGACTTAATAAACTTAAAACATTAAAATATATTAAAAGTGTTGTAAATATATTTTGAACATACTTTGATATATATGTATATATTGTTATAGGTTCGTGAATCAACCAGTGGCCAAGTCTTACTTCCCGACGAAGTAAAAATCTGTGAAAGTGAGTTATAGTCCCACTTTTAAAATCTAATATTTTTGGGATGAGAATACATGCAGGTTTTATAAATGATTTACAAAATAGACACAAGTACGTGAAACTACATTCTATGGTTGAATTATCAAAATCGAATATGCCCCTTTTTATTAAGTCTGGTAATCTAAGAATTAGGGAACAGACACCCTAATTGACGCGAATCCTAAAGATAGATCTATTGGGCTTAACAAACCCCATCCAAAGTACCGGATGCTTTAGTACTTCGAAATTTATATCATATCCGAAGGGTGTCCCGGAATGATGGGGATATTCTTATATATGCATCTTGTTAATGTCGGTTACCAGGTGTTCACCATATGAATGATTTTTATCTCTATGTATGGGATGTGTATTGAAATATGAAATCTTGTGGTCTATTATTATGATTTGATATATATAGGTTAAACCTATAACTCACCAACATTTTTGTTGACGTTTTAAGCATGTTTATTCTCAGGTGATTATTAAGAGCTTCCGCTGTCGCATACTTAAATAAGGACGAGATTTGGAGTCCATGCTTGTATGATATTGTGTAAAAACTGCATTCAAGAAACTTATTTTGTTGTAACATATTTGTATTGTAAACCATTATGTAATGGTCGTGTGTAAACAGGATATTTTAGATTATCATTATTTGATAATCTACGTAAAGTTTTTTAAAACCTTTATCTATGAAATAAAGGTTATGGTTTGTTTTAAAAATGAATGCAGTCTTTGAAAAAATGTCTCATATAGAGGTCAAAACCTCGCAACGAAATCAATTAATATGGAACGTTTTTAATCAATAAGAACGGGACATTTCAAGAGATAATAGAGATTGGTATTCCATGTCTGGAGACGACTTCCTTCAAATACAGTCGTGCTAACTTCTCCATCTTATCATCTTCTCTTATTGGTAGGAAGTGTGCTGATTTGGTGAGACGATCAACTATTACCCAAATAGTATCAAAACCACTTGCAGTCCTTGGCAATTTAGTGATGAAATCCATGGTAATGTTTTCCCATTTCCATTCTGGGATTTCGGGTTGTTGAAGTAGACCTGATGGTTTCTGATGCTCAGCTTTGACCTTAGAACACGTCAAACATTCTCCTACGTATTTAGCAACATCGGCTTTCATACCCGGCCACCAAAAATGTTTCTTGAGATCCTTGTACATCTTCCCCGTTCCAGGATGTATTGAGTATCTGGTTTTATGAGCTTCTCTAAGTACCATTTCTCTCATATCTCCAAATTTTGGTACCCAAATCCTTTCAGCCCTATACCGGGTTCCGTCTTCCCGAATATTAAGATGCTTCTCCGATCCTTTGGGTATTTCATCCTTTAAATTTCCCTCTTTTAAAACTCCTTGTTGCGCCTCCTTTATTTGAGTAGTAATGTTATTATGAATCATTATATTCATAGATTTTACTCGAATGGGTTCTCTGTCCTTTCTGCTCAAGGCATCGGCTACCACATTTGCCTTCCCCGGGTGGTAACGAATCTCAAAGTCGTAATCATTCAACAGTTCAATCCACCTACGCTGCCTCATATTCAGTTGTTTCTGATTAAATATGTGTTGAAGACTTTTGTGGTCGGTATATATAATACTTTTGACCCCATATAAGTAGTGCCTCCAAGTCTTTAATGCAAAAACAACCGCGCCTAATTCCAAATCATGCGTCGTATAATTTTGCTCGTGAATCTTCAATTGTCTAGACGCGTAAGCAATCACCTTCGTTCGTTGCATTAATACACAACCGAGACCTTGCTTTGATGCATCACAATAAATCACAAAATCATCATTCCCTTCAGGCAATGACAATATAGGTGCCGTAGTTAGCTTTTTCTTCAATAACTGAAACGCTTTCTCTTGTTCATCCTTCCATTCAAATTTCTTCCCTTTATGCGTTAATGCAGTCAAGGGTTTTGCTATTCTGGAAAAGTCTTGGATGAACCTTCTGTAGTAACCAGCTAGTCCTAAAAACTGGCGTATGTGTTTCGGAGTTTTCGGGGTTTCCCACTTTTCAACAGTTTCTATCTTTGCCGGATCCACCTTAATACCTTCTTTGTTCACTATGTGACCGAGGAATTGAACTTCTTCCAACCAAAATGCACACTTTGAAAACTTAGCGTACAATTCTTCCTTCCTCAATACTTCTAACACCTTTCCCAAATGTTCACCGTGTTCTTGGTCATTCTTTGAGTAAATAAGTATGTCATCAATGAAAACAATGACAAACTTGTCAAGGTATGGTCCACACACTCAGTTCATAAGGTCCATGAACACAGCTGGTGCATTAGTTAAACCAAACGGCATGACCATAAACTCGTAATGACCGTAACGTGTTCTGAAAGCAGTCTTTGGAATATCATCTTCTTTCACCCGCATTTGATGATACCCGGAACGTAAGTCAATCTTTGAATAAACAGACGAGCCTTGTAGTTGATCAAATAAGTCGTCGATTCTCGGTAGTGGGTAGTGGTTCTTGATGGTAAGTTTGTTCAACTCTCGGTAGTCGATACACAACCTGAATGTACCATCTTTCTTCTTGACAAACAAAACAGGAGCTCCCCACGGTGATGTGCTTGGTCGAATGAAACCACGCTCTAAAAGTTCTTGTAATTGGCTTTGCAGTTCTTTCATCTCGCTGGGTGCGAGTCTGTAAGGAGCACGAGCTATTGGTGCAGCTCCTGGTACAAGATCTATTTGAAATTCAACGGATCGATGTGGGGGTAATCCCGGTAATTCTTTCGGAAATACATCGGGAAATTCTTTTGCAATGGGAACATCATTGATGCTCTTTTCTTCAGTTTGTACTTTCTCGACGTGTGCTAGAACAGCATAGCAACCTTTTCTTATTAGTTTTTGTGCCTTCAAATTACTAATAAGATGCAGCTTCGTGTTGCCCTTTTCTCCGTACACCATTAAGGGTTTTCCTTTTTCTCGTATAATGCGAATTGCATTTTTGTAACAAACGATCTCCGCTTTCACTTCTTTCAACCAGTCCATACCGATTATCACATCAAAACTCCCTAACTCTACTGGTATCAAATTAATCTTAAATGTTTCGCTAACCAGTTTAATTTCTCGATTCCGACATATATTATCTGCTGAAATTAATTTACCATTTGCTAATTCGAGTAAAAATTTACTATCCAAAGGCGTCAATGGACAACTTAATTTAGCACAAAAATCTCTACTCATATAGCTTCTATCCGCACCCGAATCAAATAAAACGTAAGCAGATTTATTGTCAATAAGAAACGTACCCGTAACAAGCTCCGGGTCTTCCTGTGCCTCTACCGCATTAATATTGAAAACTCTTCCACGGCCTTGTCCATTCGTGTTCTCCTGGTTCGGGCAATTTCTAATAATGTGGCCTGGTTTTCCACATTTATAACAAACTACATTGGCATAACTTGCTCCGACACTACTTGCTCCGCCATTACTCGTTTCGACACCATTTGTTCCTTTCGTTCTATTAATCCCTGGTCCGTAGACCTCACACTTCGCTGCGCTATGACCATTTCTTTTACACTTGTTGCAAAATTTGGTGCAGAACCCCGAGTGATTCTTTTCACACCTTTGGCATAGCTGCTTCTGATTGTTGTTGTTGTTGCGGTTATTATTGTTGTTGGGATGATTGTTGTAGTTACTGTTGTTGTTGTTGTTGTTGTTGTTGGGCCGTTTGTTGTAGTTGCGATTGATGTTGCGATTGTTGGGATAATTGTTGCGATTATTGTTGTAATTGCTGTTGTTGTTGTATTGGTGATTCTTATCACCGTTTTCCTCCCACTTTCTTTTGACTTGCTTCACATTGGCCTCTTCAGCAGTCTGTTCTTTAATTCTTTCTTCAATCTGGTTCACGAGTTTGTGAGCCATTCTACATGCCTGTTGTATGGAGGCGGGCTCGTGTGAACTTATATCTTCTTGGATTCTTTCCGGTAATCCTTTCACAAACGCGTCGATCTTCTCTTCCTCATCTTCGAATGCTCCCGGACACAATAGGCACAATTCTATGAATCGTCTTTCGTACGTGGTAATATCAAATCCTTGGGTTCGTAACCCTCTAAGTTCTGTCTTGAGCTTATTGACCTCGGTTCTGGGACGGTACTTCTCGTTCATCAAGTGCTTGAATGCTGACCACGGTAGTGCGTACGCATCATCTTGTCCCACTTGCTCTAGATAGGTATTCCACCATGTTAACGCAGAACCTGTGAAGGTATGCGTAGCGTACTTCACTTTGTCCTCTTCAGTACACTTACTTATGGCAAACACTGATTCAACCTTCTCGGTCCACCGTTTCAATCCGATCGGTCCTTCGGTTCCATCAAATTCCAAAGGTTTGCAGGCAGTGAATTCTTTGTAGGTGCATCCTACACGATTTCCTGTACTGCTAGATCCAAGGTTATTGTTGGTATGTAGCGCAGCCTGTACTGCGGCTATGTTTGAAGCTAGAAAAGTACGGAATTCCTCTTCATTCATATTCACGGTGTGTCGAGTAGTCGGTGCCATTTCCTTCAAAATAGTTAAATGGAACAAGTTAATCATACAGAATATTAAGAGTAGTTAATAGTATTTCGTAGCATAATATGAACTCATTTATAAAAGCTTTTTCTTCATATTAGCATTTTATAAGTTTAAATTCGGGTAGTACCTACCCGTTAAGTTCATACTTAGTAGCTAATATACAATTCAACTACTACAATTCTATATGAAAAACTGATTGTAATAATATTTCGCGTTCAAACTTTTATACAATATTTTACAAACTTACAATACCGCTTATTTTACATAAAGCATGAAATATAGTACACAATAACTTTGATACAAGATAGTTGTGAAGATAATTCTAGCTAGTACACAAGTCGTTCAGCAAAGGCAATAAAGACACGTAATTCATACGTCCAGAAACAAGTCATGCATTCTGGTTTTACTAGGACTACTTCCCATCCTTGGTCTTGTGCAACATAACCATTATGGCCGTTGATAAGACAGCGTGTTGTAACGTCGTCAAAGGGACGAGGGTTACGTAATGTCCAACAGTCCCGTAACAATCTAAAAACCTCATTTCTTACCCCAATTACCGACTCCGTCACTTGTGGGAACGTTTTGTTTAATAGCTGTAGCCCGATGTTCTTTTTCTCACTTTGGTGAGAAGCGAACATTACTAACCCATAAGCATAGCATGCTTCTTTATGTTGCATGTTAGCCGCTTTTTCTAAATCACGAAGTCCAATATTCGGATATATTGAGTCAAAATAATTTCTTAACCCGTTGCGTAAAATAGCATTTGGGTTCCCCGCAATATATGCGTCAAAGTAAACACATCGTAACTTATGGGTTTCCCAATGTGATATCCCCCATCTTTCAAACGAAAGTCTCTTATAAACCAAGACATTCTTGGAACGTTCTTCGAATGTCTTACAAACTGATCTCGCCTTAAATAGTTGTGCCGAAGAATTCTGGCCGACTCTAGACAAGATTTCATCAATCATGTCTCCGGGTAGGTCTCTTAAAATATTGGGTTGTCTATCCATTTTGTGTTTTTAAACTGTAAAATAGACAAGAGTTAGTTTCATAAAAAAAAATACTTATTAATACAAGCAATTTTTACATATATCATAAAGCATAAGAACACTATATTACATATATTACACCACACGAATACAACTATCTTATTCCGACTCGCTCGTTTCTTCTTCTTCGGTTTTGGTTCGTTTTGCCAAGTTTCTAGGGATATATGATGTTCCCCTAATACGAGCCGTCGTTGTCCACATTGGTTTAGAAAAACCTGGTGGTTTAGAGGTTCCCGGGTCATTGTTACAACTTAAGGACTTCGGGGGTTGACGATACAAATAAAGTTCATCGGGGTTGGAATTAGATTTCTCTATTTTTATGCCCTTTTCCTTATTATTTTCTTTTGCCTTTTTAAATTCAGTTGGGGTAATTTCTATAACATCATCGGAATTCTCGTCGGAATCCGATTCATCGGAGAATTGGTAATCCTCCCAATATTTTGCTTCCTTGGCGGAAACACCATTGACCATAATTAACTTTGGTCGGTTGGTTGAGGATTTTCTTTTACTTAACCGTTTTATTATTTCCCCCACCGGTTCTATTTCTTCATCCGGTTCCGATTCTTCTTCCGGTTCCGATTCTTCTTCCGGTTCCGACTCTTCTTCCGGTTCCTCTTCGGGAACTTGTGAATCAGTCCACAAATCATTCCAATTTACATTTGACTCTTCATTATTATTAGGTGAGTCAATGGGACTTGTTCTAGAGGTAGACATCTATCACATAATATCAAACACGTTAAGAGATTAATATATCACATAATATTCATATGTTATAGTTTCCAACAAAAATGTTAAGCAATCATTTTTAAAGAAAACACGGTCGAAGTCCAGACTCACTAATGCATCCTAACAAACTCGATAAGACACACTAATGCAAATTTTCTGGTTCTC
Source organism: Rutidosis leptorrhynchoides (assembly GCF_046630445.1). NCBI lineage: Eukaryota > Viridiplantae > Streptophyta > Magnoliopsida > Asterales > Asteraceae > Rutidosis > Rutidosis leptorrhynchoides. Next base: position 150,490,383 of record NC_092336.1, read on the forward strand.
TAAGACCAACGCTCTGATACCAACTGAAATGTCCCGTTCTTATTGATTAAAAACGTTCCATATTAATTGATTTCGTTGCGAGGTTTTGACCTCTATATGAGACGTTTTTCAAAGACTGCATTCATTTTTAAACAAACCATAACCTTTATTTCATCAATAAAGGTTTAAAAAGCTTTACGTAGATTATCAAATAATGATAATCTAAAATATCCTGTTTACACACGACCATTACATAATGGTTTACAATACAAATATGTTACAACAAAATAAGTTCCTTGAATGCAGTTTTTACACAATATCATACAAGCATGGACTCCAAATCTTGTCCTTATTTAAGTATGCGACAGCGGAAGCTCTTAATAATCACCTGAGAATAAACATGCTTAAAACGTCAACAAAAATGTTGGTGAGTTATAGGTTTAACCTATATATATCAAATCGTAACAATAGACCACAAGATTTCATATTTCAATACACATCCCATACATAGAGATAAAAATCATTCATATGGTGAACACCTGGTAACCGACAATAACAAGATGCATATATAAGAATATCCCCATCATTCCGGGACACCCTTCGGATATGATATAAATTTCGAAGTACTAAAGCATCCGGTACTTTGGATGGGGTTTGTTAGGCCCAATAGATCTATCTTTAGGATTCGCGTCAATTAGGGTGTCTGTTCCCTAATTCTTAGATTACCAGACTTAATAAAAAGGGGCATATTCGATTTCGATAATTCAACCATAGAATGTAGTTTCACGTACTTGTGTCTATTTTGTAAATCATTTATAAAACCTGCATGTATTCTCATCCCAAAAATATTAGATTTTAAAAGTGGGACTATAACTCACTTTCACAGATTTTTACTTCGTCGGGAAGTAAGACTTGGCCACTGTTGATTCACGAACCTATAACAATATATACATATATATCAAAGTATGTTCAAAATATATTTACAACACTTTTAATATATTTTGATGTTTTAAGTTTATTAAGTCAGTTGTCCTCGTTAGTAACCTACAACTAGTTGTCCACAGTTAGATGTACAGAAATAAATCGATAAATATTATCTTGAATCAATCCACGACCCAGTGTATACGTATCTCAGTATTGATCACAACTCAAACTATATATATTTTGGAATCAACCTCAACCCTGTATAGCTAACTCCAACATTCACATATAGAGTGTCTATGGTTGTTCCGAAATATATATAGATGTGTCGACATGATAGGTCGAAACATTGTATACGTGTCTATGGTATCTCAAGATTACATAATATATAATACAAGTTGATTAAGTTATGGTTGGAATAGATTTGTTACCAATTTTCACGTAGCTAAAATGAGAAAAATTATCCAATCTTGTTTTACCCATAACTTCTTCATTTTAAATCCGTTTTGAGTGAATCAAATTGCTATGGTTTTATATTGAACTCTATTTTATGAATCTAAACAAAAAAAGTATAGGTTTCTAGTCGGAAAAATAAGTTACAAGTCGTTTTTGTAAAGGTAGTCATTTCAGTCGAAAGAACGACGTCTAGATGACCATTTTAGAAAACATACTTCCACTTTGAGTTTAACCATAATTTTTGGATATAGTTTCATGTTCATAATAAAAATCATTTTCTCAGAATAACAACTTTTAAATCAAAGTTTATCATAGTTTTTAATTAACTAACCCAAAACAGCCCGCGGTGTTACTACGACGGCGTAAATCCGGTTTTACGGTGTTTTTCGTGTTTCCAGGTTTTAAATCATTAAGTTAGCATATCATATAGATATAGAACATGTGTTTAGTTGATTTTAAAAGTCAAGTTAGAAGGATTAACTTTTGTTTGCGAACAAGTTTAGAATTAACTAAACTATGTTCTAGTGATTACAAGTTTAAACCTTCGAATAAGATAGCTTTATATGTATGAATCGAATGATGTTATGAACATCATTACTACCTTAAGTTCCTTGGATGAACCTACTGGAAAAGAGAAAAATGGATCTAGCTTCAATGGATCCTTGGATGGCTCAAAGTTCTTGAAGCAAAATCATGACACGAAAACAAGTTCAAGTAAGATCATCACTTGAAATAAGATTGTTATAGTTATAGAAATTGAACCAAAGTTAGAATATGATTATTACCTTGTATTAGAATGATAACCTACTGTAAGAAACAAAGATTTCTTGAGGTTGGATGATCACCTTACAAGATTGGAAGTGAGCTAGCAAACTTGAAAGTATTCTTGATTTTATGAAACTAGAACTTTTGGAATTTATGAAGAACACTTAGAACTTGAAGATAGAACTTGAGAGAGTTCAATTAGATGAAGAAAATTGAAGAATGAAAGTGTTTGTAGGTGTTTTTGGTCGTTGGTGTATGGATTAGATATAAAGGATATGTAATTTTGTTTTCATGTAAATAAGTCATGAATGATTACTCATATTTTTGTAATCTTATGAGATATTTCATGCTAGTTGCCAAATGATGGTTCCCACATGTGTTAGGTGACTCACATGGGCTGCTAAGAGCTGATCATTGGAGTGTATATACCAATAGTACATACATCTAAAAGCTGTGTATTGTACGAGTACGAATACGGGTGCATACGAGTAGAATTGTTGATGAAACTGAACGAGAATGTAATTGTAAGCATTTTTGTTAAGTAGAAGTATTTTGATAAGTGTATTGAAGTCTTTCAAAAGTGTATAAATACATATTAAAACACTACATGTATATACATTTTAACTGAGTCGTTAAGTCATCGTTAGTCATTACATGTAAGTGTTGTTTTTAAACCTTTAGGTTAACGGTCTTGTTAAATGTTGTTAACCCAATGTTTATAATATCAAATGAGATTTTAAATTATTATATTATCATGATATTATCATGTATGAATATCTCTTAATATGATATATATACATTAAATGTCTTTACAACGATAATCGTTACATATATGTCTCGTTTAAAAATCATTAAGTTAGTAGTCTTGTTTTTACATATGTAGTTCATTGTTAATATACTTAATGATATGTTTACTTATCATAGTATCATGTTAACTATATATATATCCATATATATGTCATCATATAGTTTTTACAAGTTTTAACATTCGTGAATCACCGGTCAACTTGGTGGTCAATTGTCTATATGAAACATATTTCAATTAATCAAGTCTTAACAAGTTTGATTGCTTAACATGTTGGAAACATTTAATCATGTAAATATCAATCTCAATTAATATATATAAACATGGAAAAGTTCGGGTCACTACAGAGTCATTCATGACATATTTCAAAAAACGTTGCATTCGAGTCGTTGAGTTCACCAAGATTATTATTAAGTCAATAATAGTAAAATATATTACGAAATGGTATGCATGTTGTCAACTTTCGATGTAATGAAAGATTGTATTTTCAAAAACGAATGCAATGTTTGTAAAATGTATCATATAGAGGTCAAGTACCTGGCGATGTAATCAACTGTTGTGAATCATTTATTATCGATATGGACTTCGTCCGGATGGATTAGGACGGGTCTCTACAGTTGGTATCAGAGCGGTGGTCTTAGAAAACCAGGTATGCATTAGTGTGTCTAACTGATAAGTCGTTAGGATGCATTAGTGAGTCTGGACTTCGACCGTGTCTGCATGTCAACATTTTTGCTTATCATTTAGTGTCGAAAATTATTTGCTTATCATCCTTAAAGTCTAGACACGTCTTACTGCCTCTATTGCATAGACAGTGTATAGATAAGTTCATATCTTAGCGTATCTGTTATTGTTACCTTTGCCTGACAACTTCTGCAGATTCCTCCGTAATTTATGGGATTTTAGTATTATATATGCATATGTAAATTATGTATTGTAGGGTACTAATCTGCATCCTATAATCTATTTCTTATCGAAAATCCTTCATCTGATCGTACGAGATGAATCCCTCAAAAAGTTCGAATTCCTCGGATTCCGACAGCTATTCTGATATGAAGTTTCACCTATCAGCGTCACCGGAATGAATCAATCAATCAATCATCCCGAATTCATCTGATGGGTTCGTAGTCAACTTAATCAATGGAGACGCGAAGAAGGCGATCCCTTCCATCAAACGAATTCACCTCTTGACAATGAACCTGAAGCGTTTACCGACGAACCTGTTCGAGACACCATTTTCTCTCTCATTTCCAGAGTGTCTCGTCACGATCATATACTATCTCAGATTCTAAACCTCATTCATCCGCTCGTTCGAACCGACAATCATCTTAGTATAATAGAAGAAGTCAACGAGCTTCACGCCCGAGTTGTAGCCTTGGAAAAGATAGTGCAAAATTTACCAGCTTCAGCAACATCACCGGCATCAACAGAACCATCAATAACAGTACCAGTACCATCAATAATCCATGCCTCAACATCTCACTCTGTACCTCAAGTATAATTATCATTCTACGTATCGTTCTACATCAATTATCTTCGTTCTTCATGGAGATCAAGTAATCTCTAATGTTTTGGAGATTATATATTCTTGTTCTAACGGTAAATTAAATGAGTTTAATATCATATTAACTCATTAAATCCATGATTACATCTGAAGAAAATATATATGTATATATGTTTTCATAAAGATTGTAATTAAAAATTCTTTTGTGCAAACTGTTAATGGAGAAAATATTTTAACGGGTAGGTAATACCCGAGGAATATTTAGATTTCACATTAATAAATTACATTGTACATTCTTCAAAACTGATTCAATAGTCATTTACTATCCTAGTTACAACAACCGATATACGTATCCGTTCACTACAGAATAAGCATATTCATCCAAATTCATATTGGGATTTTGATTTATCAGAATTCAACAAGTGGCATAATGAAGAAAACATTGGAAAATAAAACTTGTTAGAAACAAACAATTTTAACTATGAGAAGAATTTTGTTAAGAATCCATGCTAACTGTTCCTAGCTAACTGGTTACATTTTATTTATTGCAATTTAATTATCGCAATTTACATTCTCGCAATTTACATTCTCGCAATTTTATTTATCGTCATTTAATTTATGTTATTTATTTTACGCACTTTATTTATCGTCATTCTGTTATTTACGCATTTTAAATATCGGGTGAAAGGACCCGTTCATATACATTATAAACGATTCACAATAGTTGATTACATCGCGAGGTATTTGACCTCTATATGATACACTTTACAAACATTGCATTCGTTTTTAAAAGACAAACTTTCTTTACAACGAAAGTTGACGGCATGCACACCATTTCATAATACATCCAACTATAATTTGGCTTAATAATAATCTTGATGAACTCAATGACTCGAATGCAACGTCTTTCAAAATATGCCATGAATGACTCCAAGTAATATCCTTAAAATGAGCTAATGCACAGCGGAAGATTTCTTTAATACCTGAGAATAAACATGCTTTAAAGTGTCAACCAAAAGGTTGGTGAGTTCATAGGTTTATCATAACAATCATTTCAATATATTAATAGACCACAAGATTTCCGTTTATAAATATATGTACACTCGCAAGTGTATAAAAGTATTCTATAAGTTGTAGGCACCCGGTAACAAGCCTTAACGTTCATGTTTTACCCTCTGAAGTACACCAGATCAGGTGTGTTTAAAATAACCTCGAAGTACTAAAGCATCCCATAGTCAGGATGGGGTTTGTCAGGCCCAATAGATCTATCTTTAGGATTCGCGCCTACCGTACATAGACAAGTAGTTTAATGTTACCAAGCTAAGGGTATATTTCTGGTTTAAACCCACGTAGAATTAGTTTTAGTACTTGTGCCTATTTCGTAAAACATTTATAAAACAGCGCATGTATTCTCAGCCCAAAAATATATATATAAAAAGGAGCAAATGAAACTCACAATACTATATTTCATAGTAAAAATACATATAACATCATTTAACAAGTGCAAGGTTGGCCTCGGATTCACGGACGTATCAATATTGAGATTCAATATTGCAGGAAAGTACGTAGACGCAACGGAGATGATAAACACTAGATTGACCTCACGAGCATACCCATGAACCATACCCATCACCTCCATAGCTATAACCCATAATTTCCTTAGCTTCGACTCATTCAAAAAAAACTATTTTGAAATCACTTGGACAGCACTCCGTCGTAATATTTTATGTATACTAATAATATCTTGAAATAATACAGAGCAAATATATATATTTATATATATAAATCGATTGAGAGAGTTTAGAGAAATATATTTTCAAGTTTCTATGAAATAATGAAACCTACTGAATTCTATTTATAATAGATTTTTTAATTATTAAAGTGAATTATTAAAGTATGAATTATTAAAGTGAATTATTAAAGTATGAATTATTAAAGCTAATGATTAAAGTATGAATTATTAAAGTGAATTATTAAAGTATAAATTATTAAAGTGAATTATTAAAGTATGAATTATTAAAGTGAATTATTAAAGTATGAATTATTAAAGTGAATTATTAAAGTATGAATTATTAAAGTGAATTATTAAAGTATAAATTATTAAAGTGAATTATTAAAGTTAAAGTAAAGTAAAAGTAAAGTAAAGGTAAAGTTAAAGTATAATAAAAGTATAAAAACTATGTATGTATAATACGCGTATAAATATATATAATATTAATTTAAATCGTTATATATATTTAATGAAATAAAATATAAATATCGTTATATTTATTATACTGGTTAAGTAATGAGTTGTCAAAAGTGATTCTAGATATTTATAAAAGTTATATACGTTTTAATAATAAAGTTTTTTTTTAAACTGAAAATGTTTTTGTACGTTTGAAAATAGATTAATAGAATATTATGGAAACCAATTCTCTACTAGCTTTTGTCTAACTTTCGTAAATGACACTTTTTATTTTTATTTATAAATAGCTTTACAAATTATTCTGAATATCGTTAAGAGGAATAGATTTTCTCAAATCATAGTGGACCTCTCAACAGAGGCTTGTAATCATAATTCAATGTTTCTGATAATTCAATCATTTAATATATTTTTTTTAATTTTGTCGATAATCATATTGAAACAAATACGTTCATATAAAGCATTATACGTTTAAATACTTTGTTGACATTTTCAATTTATAAAATATACACATATACATAAATATTCATATATGTTCATTTAATGGTTCGTGAATCATTGGAATTTGGTCGAGGTTTAAATGAATGTATAAACATAGTTTAAAATCCTTGAGATTTAACTTAACAAACATTGCTTATCGTGTCAGAATAATATAAAGATAAAGTTTAAATTTAGTCAGAAATTTTCGGGTCGTCACAGTACCTACCCGTTAAAGAAATTTCGTCCCCGAAATTTGATAGAGGTCGTTATGGCTAATAATGAGAATGTTATTATGACGTAATGATTATGAAGTTTTATCATGTCTAAGAAGTATAGATAAAATAATTCGATTACTCGAAGCGTATGGGGGAAGTTATCGTAAATGAAGGAAATAAGATTATAGTGATTCGTCATATCTTTTTACATCATCACAATTGATCTCCGAATTTAAAGAAAATCTTTGTAATCTATGTTGGATTTGATGCTTCGGTAATTAAGGAGATTATGATTCTCTTCGAATTAATACGATAATCCATCTTGATTTCTCTGTCGGGTATTTCACTATAAATCCACCTCCTTCGTTTCCTTACAACTCACACCTTCTATTCTTTCTCCCTCAACTCATATTTTAAAGTATTTGTCAATATGCTTCATCCAGTACTGATTCTCGATATACTCCTCACTTTCATATCTGTCATTCTTCTTTTTCATCTGCATCCGGAAGAATTTATTTACTTCTACTATACTCTCGGTTTTATAGTGTTTTTAGTTCTTCCGTGTCTTTATATTGCTATATGCATCGATATATACGGTTTATAATTTTTGGGTGGTTGTTGAGTTTTATATCTTCCCTTATATTTCAAAGCCCCTGCTTTTGTCTTCTATAATCATTGACATCCATAGTTAATGCTCACTTCTATTTGCTGCGATTTATACTCCAATTTCTATTTTGGAGTTTTGTCCTTTCGTTTCTTCTTCTTGCGATTAAGCAACATTTGTAATGGTCCAGTATTCGCAGATATGAATTTCAGAATGAACATAGTTAATATTCTAAGAAGGAAATGGTAATGGCACGATCTTGATTTGTTAATTTACCGGAATACCCTGAAAAGACCGAATCATCAAGAAAATATATTCTTGATATTTTTAGAGATTAAATAGAATACAAGAGTCGTGTAAGATGGAACATGATGACGGCATGGTCTGTGAATCGTCATGTCCCATTAGAAACTCAGCATGACTTACTGTAATATAATCACGTTGATCAAGTGTCATTATATTATACTAACTCATGCTTCAGTTCCCAACACTACTTCAAAACATTCATAATTTAAACTCGAAAGTTTATAGAACATAGAAACTAATAGTTTCTTATATGATGTAACACTGATAGCGCAAAGAGAAAATGACTTCAGATAAGATTAGTTGTGAAAATATCTTCAGAAATATCGCGGATATTTATAATGAAAGATATGATAATATCTTAGAATTTCTAATATTGATGGATGATGATGAAGATTTGTCTATAAAGGTTTAGAATAAAGAGTAAGGTATTCGTTAATGACTTTAGCAGGCACTGAATCATTTGGATTCTTTGAAGGCAGATTTAGTCTTTGTGATTTGTCCACAGCCTCCTTCATAGTCTGTTCAATCCATTTTCCAGTTCCAAACCTTCTCTTTTTCTCAGCTTTACCACCTTACTATTCTTTGTCATCAAACTTTTTACTGTTAAGATCATTTACAGTTTTTGATGCTTCGTCAGCATTTCAAGAAGTAGTTTGCAGTTCAAAATATTTTTCAGAATTTCACATTCAAAGTATGTAAGTCCAGGAGATAGACGTTTTACGTACACATATAACTGTTGGCGTAGACATGCTGCGAGATTTCAAAATACTGGTTACTGTTTTCTGATGATTCGTATGACAATTCTCGTTACAAGATGCGAATGAGTAAATGATTTGATTTCAATAAATATAATGATTTTTTGAAAAGTCAAAGATAATTGAAGTTGTTGGTAAGTTTATTACTAAGGTGGCGAGATATGAAAGGTCCCTAGTAACGATGACGAAAGGGCAACGTATCTATTGAGGTTATAATAAGACTAGTCTGACTGAAAAGTCGAAGTTGACTTGCTGGAGCTGTGACAAAACTGTCTATTTTGAAACGGAATTGAAAAGTTATTTTAGCTAGTAAATGCCAAAGGGTCTAACACGGATACGTGTCGAACTATGACTTGGGTTTTGAGAGTTTTTCAGGTGTATAACTGTGGGTAACATGTGGTTGGATCATCATCTCAATTGTTCCTTAGTTGAAGTGTCTTCAGGAATTTCGAAGGGTTTGAGCACATATTGTAATCGTTAATACATATGATGTTCTAACACAGTTTTGAAGTCAAAAAATAGCTTTGAAAGATATAGGAATCTAAGAGTGATGATACTGGTTATATTTCGAATTGAATTATGCGATTTCAAAATCAGAATATGTAATTGAATTTGAATGAGTATGATTGTTTTGATTTATATGAAAGAATGGATATTGTTGTGAAAGTATGGAGTATAGTTGATGATTGCTGAATCAGTTTCGAAAAATGTAATCTATTAATTGTGAATTTATATATCTCTTGGGTATTACCTACCCGTTAAAAAAAATTTCACAATTAATATTTTGTACAAAAGAAGTTTATTACAGTCTTTATGAAAATATATGTGTATATTTTCTTTAGATGTAATATAGATTTAATGAGTTAATATTAAATTAAACTCATTTGTTTTATGGTTGAAACTAGAATTGAGTAATCCCTAAAACTTTATAAATTGCATAAGTATTTCTTCAATAATATTGAAATTATGAATCATTACTTTGTTATTTGTTGGTTTTCGTGAAATTCTTATGAACTTCGCAAGGTACGAATGATGTTATTTGAAAAGTTTCGAGTACATCGATGATTAAAGTGTAAAATCAAACATATATTCGAATAATACACTTGATTTATTATGATTTGGATTTTTATTGAATTGAGACAGAGATTGAAATTAACGATGGTTAAGTTGCGGACGAAGGACGTACATCATTGCATATTTGTAATATGAATTAACTGAGTAGTTAAGATTCACACATAATAGCTTAGTACGGGAAGATTTATTATGGTTTAAAAATTTATACATATAAAATATACATATAAATCTTTCGATTGGAAATGAGTTAATACTTCATAACTCGTTGATACAATATATTTGTTGTTGATTCGTAATGATGTCCACAATGATTCTTGAACTGACAGAGTTTGTGATGTTACAGGTGCTATTGATTCTGACGATACTGACGGCACTGACTGTGTTGATGATGCTACGGTCCTGTTGATGCTGTTGGTAAAACAATTCTAGCTTGTAAATCGTACACCATTTTCTATCAAAGTTTCTACTCTACCATCTCCGTTCACTCATCCGATTTACGGTCAGAATTAAATAATCTCTAAGATTTTGGAGATTACATAACTGCCGCAGAGATATCTCTTCAATGAAGTTTATGAATTAATACTTCATCGTTTGTTGTTGTTGATATTCCTGGATATTTACAGGACGTATGACGTTGATGTTTGAGATACAGATTGTGATGTTGCGGTGTGGGATGTAGATGTTGTTGTTGGTGGTGGTGATGGTACTGTTAGTGTTGCTGATGGTGGTACTGTTTATGCTGCTGGTGCTGCTGCTGGTGTTTGTAACCTTTGCACCATATTCTCCAAAGCTACTACCCGAGCGCGAAGCTCGTTGACTTCTTCTATTACACCGGGGTGATTGTCGGTTCGGACGAGCGGATAAATAAAATCTAGAATTTGGTGTAGTATGTAATTGTGACGAGATACTCTAGAAATAAGAGAGAAAATGGTGTTTCGGATAGGTTCGCCGGTAAGTGCTTCAGGTTCTTCGCCAAGAGGGAAATGTGGTGGATGGAAGGATCACCTTCTTCTTGTCTCCAATGATTAAGGAGGCTACGAACCCATCCCCAATTCATCCAGAATAGATGATGAATAATTGGTTGATCCATTCCGATCACACTACTTTCAGAACTTGAGTGGGATTCCATTTCGGAATCCGAGGGACTTGAACTAATGATGAATTCCATTTCGTACGATTGAATAAAGAATTTTTCGATATGAAATGATTTTCCGGCTATCGGGTGGTATTCTAATTATATAGAGCAAAAGGTTTCGTAGATTACGGAGGAATTTACGGAATATGTCAGGCAAAGTTTACAGTAACAGATACGCTAAGATATGAATTAGCAGATACGCTAAGATATGAATTTTGTCTATACACTATTCATGCAATCAATGCAATAAGATGTGTCTAGACTAAGAATGATAAGCAGGTAATTTCCGACAAAAATGATGAGCAAAACTTTTGACATGCAGACACGGTCGAAGTCCAGACTCACTAATGCATCCTAACGACTATCAGTTAGACACACTAATGCAGACCTGGTTCGCTAAGACCATCGCTCTGATACCAACTGAAAGGACCCATTCATATACATTATAAATGATTCACAATAGTTGATTACATCGCGAGGTGTTTGACCTCTATATGATACACTTTACAAACATTGCATTCGTTTTTAAAAGACAAACTTTCTTTACAACGAAAGTTTACGGCATTCACACCATTTCATAATACATCCAACTATAATTTGGCTTAATAATAATCTTGATGAACTCAATGACTCGAATGCAACGTCTTTCAAAATATGCCATGAATGACTCCAAGTAATATCCTTAAAATGAGCTAATGCACAGCGGAAGATTTCTTTAATACCTGAGAATAAACATGCTTTAAAGTGTCAACCAAAAGGTTGGTGAGTTCATAGGTTTATCATAACAATCATTTCAATATATTAATAGACCACAAGATTTCCGTTTATAAATATATGTACACTCGCAAGTGTATAAAAGTATTCTATAAGTTGTAGGCACCCGGTAACAAGCCTTAACGTTCATGTTTTACCCTCTGAAGTACACCAGATTAGGTGTGTTTAAAATAACCTCGAAGTACTAAAGCATCCATAGTCAGGATGGGGTTTGTCACGCCCAATAGATCTATCTTTAGGATTCGCGCCTACCGTACATAGACAAGTAGTTTAATGTTACCAAGCTAAGGGTATATTTCTGGTTTAAACCCACGTAGAATTAGTTTTAGTACTTGTGCCTATTTCGTAAAACATTTATAAAACAGCGCATGTATTCTCAGCCCAAAAATATATATATAAAAAGGAGCAAATGAAACTCACAATACTGTATTTCGTAGTAAAAATACATATAACGTCATTTAACAAGTGCAAGGTTGGCCTCGGATTCACGAACGTATCAATATTGAGATTCAATATTGCAGGAAAGTACGTAGACGCAACGGAGATGATAAACACTAGATTGACCTCACGAGCATACCCATGAACCATACCCATCACCTCCATAGCTATAACCCATAATTTCCTTAGCTTCGACTCATTAAAAAAAACTATTTTGAAATCACTTGGACAGCACTCCGTCGTAATATTTTATGTATACTAATAATATCTTGAAATAATACAGAACAAATATATATATTTATATATATAAATCGATTGAGAGAGTTTAGAGAAATATATTTTCAAGTTTCTATGAAATAATGAAACCTACTGAATTCTATTTATAATAGATTTTTGAATTATTAAAGTATGAATTATTAAAGTGAATTATTAAAGTATGAGTTATTAAAGCTAATGATTAAAGTATAAATTATTAAAGTGAATTATTAAAGTATGAATTATTAAAGTGAATTATTAAAGTATGAATTATTAAAGTGAATTATTAAAGTATGAATTATTAAAGTAAATTATTAAAGTATGAATTATTAAAGTGAATTATTAAAGTATAAATTATTAAAGTGAATTATTAAAGTTAAAGTAAAGTAAAAGTAAAGTAAAGGTAAAGTTAAAGTATAATAAAAGTATAAAAACTATGTATGTATAATACGCGTATAAATATATATAATATTAATTTAAATCGTTATATATATTTAATGAAATAAAATATAAATCTCGTTATATTTATTATACTGGTTAAGTAATGAGTTGTCAAAAGTGATTCTAGATATTTATAAAAGTTATATACGTTTTAATAATAAAGTTATTTTTTTAAACTGAAAATGTTTTTGTACGTTTGAAAATAGATTAATAGAATATTATGGAAACCAATTCTCTACTAGCTTTTGTCTAACTTTCATAAATGACACTTTTTATTTTTATTTATAAATAGCTTTACAAATTATTCCGAATATCGTTAAGAGGAATAGATTTTCTCAAATCATAGTGGACCTCTCAACAGAGACTTGTAATCATAATTCAATGTTTCTGATAATTCAATCATTTAATATATTTTTTTTTTATTTCGTCGATAATCATATTGAAAAAAATACGTTCATATAAAGCATTATACGTTTAAATACTTTGTTGACATTTTCAATTTATAAAATATACACATATACATACATATTCATATATGTTCATTTAATGGTTCGTGAATCATTGGAATTTGGTCGAGGTTTAAATGAATGTATAAACATAGTTTAAAATCCTTGAGATTTAACTTAACAAACATTGCTTATCGTGTCAGAATAATATAAAGATAAAGTTTAAATTTAGTCAGAAATTTTCGGGTCGTCACATCGGGACACGTATACAATGTTTTGACATATCATATCGACCCATCTATATATATATAGTTTGAGTTGTGATCGAGTCTGAGACATGTACACGGGTCACGATACGTATTAATTAATTCGAATATTATATATTAAATTATATATGAATTATGGGACTGTTAACTGTGGATTATCTACTGTGGACTAATGATATTGGACAATTAAAATGAATTAAAATATTGATTATAATATATGAAACTAAATAATTCTTCAAGTTTGCCACTTGATTTCATCTTAAACCTCATTTGTATCTTAACGATTACAATCTGTGTTCAAACCTTGCATGATTCTTGAAAACACCTCAATCGAGAGGATGAACCAACAGTACTTCATCTACGTAACAAGAGATTGATGCATATAGTTATGCACTTGAAAACTCTCAGAACCTGAGTAAACGTTTAACAAGTATCTGTGCTAGCTCCTTTGGCATTGTTATTACCGAAAATAACTTTACAATCCCACTTCAAAGTAACCAATTTTGTCACAGCTTCAGCAAATCAACTTTGACTTTCATTCGGATTAGCCTTATTATAATCCTGATTATATAAGTTACCTTTCGTCATCGTTACTGGAGATTCATTTATATTTCATCACCTTAGCAGTAAATTTACCAGCAATTTCATTGATCTCTGACCTTCCGAAGAATCATTATGTTCATTGAAACCCTATCATATACTCATCCGTATCTTGTAACGAAAATTGCCATACCAATTACCAGGGTTTAGCAATCAGTCTTTTGAAATCTTGTAGCATGTCTACATCAACAGTTATATGTATACATATAACAATCTCGCATGTGCGGGATTAGGTATTGTTGTTGTATATAACAATTATCTCCTAGAATTACGATCTTCAATTCTAAAATTTTGAAAAGCACCCAGCCTACAAATCAATATATTGAACTTTGAAAAAGCTGAATGAAGCAGCATAAACTGTAGGCAACCGTAAACGACCTTAATCGTCGAAAATTTGATGATAAAGAATGGAGTATTGGAAACACTCAATAGAAAATTTAGTACCGAAAAGCGGATTATGCGAAACTATGAAAGAAGCCGTGGATAAATCACAAAGAATAAGTTTAACTTCAAAGAATCTAAATGATTCAATGTCTGCTGAAATCTTTAGCGAATATCTTGCTCCTGACTCTAAACCGTTACGGACAAATCTGCTTCATCATCCTCTGATCTTAGAAATTCTAGGATATCATCGAATCTTTCATTATAAATATCCTCAATATTTATGAAGATATCTTCATAAATATTCTCGTCCGATATTAATTATCTCTCTGCACTATCTGTGATATATCATAAAAGGAAACTATTTTAGTTTCTAAATTCTGAAAAATTCAAACTTAAATTATGAATGTTTTTGAAGTAATATTGGGAACTGATGCATAAGTTATTATAATATAATGACACTTGATCAACGTGATTATATTACAGTAAGTCATGCTGAGTTTCTAATGAAACGTGATGATTCACAGACTATAACGTCATCATGTGCCATGTTACACGACTCTTATATTCTATCTAATCTAATCTATAAACATATCAAGAACATATTTTCTTGATAGTTCAATATTTTCTATTGAATTCTGGTAACATGACAAATCAAATCGTGCTACTACCTTTCCTTTCTACTATTATATTATGATAATTCAAAACTCCATACCTACGAATTCTGGACCATTTCTTGCGAAAAGAAAACAAAAGCATGAAGCTTTGAAATAGAAAGGGGGTATAAATCGCAGTAAATAGGAGAGAGCATTAACTGTGAATGACAATGATTATAGGAGATGGAAGTAGGGACTTCGAAATATAAAGGAAAATATAAAGCCCGATAACAACACATAAATTACAAACCGTGTATGTCAATGTTTATCGCAACATAAAGACACGGGAGAATTAAAAACACTATAACCCCAAGGGCAAAGTAGAAGTAAATAGATTTTCTAGTGGAAGATTAAAAAGAAGGATGACAGAAATGATAATTAGGAAAATATCAAGGTTTAGAATTAGATTAAGCATTTTCATAACCTTTTAAATTTGGGGATTGTATAGAAATGGTGAGAATAAGGGAAAGGAAGAGCTTAATTTATAATAGAAATATCAGACAGAGTAATCGAGGCGGATCATCTTATTTAATTTTAGAGATCTTAATTTTCCTTACTCGCCGAAGTATCAAATCTTTTATATTTCGAAGATTTTCTTTTAAATGTAGAGACCCGTCCTAATCCATCCGGACGAAGTCCATATCGATTACAAATGATTCACAACAGTTGATTACATCGCGAGGTAATTGACCTCTATATGATAAATTTTACAAACATTGCATTCGTTTTTAAAAGACAAACTTTCATTACATCGACAGTTGACAGGCATGTAAAGCATTTCATAATATATCCAAATATAATTGACTTAATAATAATCTTGATGAACTCAATGACTCGAATGCAACATCTTTTGAAATATGTCATGAATGACTCCAAGTAATATCTCTAATATGAGCAAATGCACAGCGGAAGATTTCTTTCGTACCTGAGAATAAACATGCTTTAAAGTGTTAACCAAAAGGTTGGTGAGTTCATTAGTTTATCATAAAGAATCATTTCATAATTTTAATAGACCACAAGATTTCATACTTTCATTTCTCATAATCATACGTCCTATGCATAGAGACAAAAATATCATTCATATGGATTGAACACCTGGTAACCGACATTCACAATATGCATATAAGAATATCCCCATCATTCCGGGATCCTCCTTCGGACATGATATAAATTTCGAAGTACTAAAGCATTCGGTACTTTGGATGGGGCTTGTTGGGCCCGATAGATCTATCTTTAGAGTTTGCGTCAATTAGGGTGTCTGTTCCCTAATTCTTAGATTACCAGACTTAATAAAAAGGGGCATATTCAGTTTCGATCATTCAACCATAGAACGTAATTTCGATTACTTGTGTCTATTTCATAAAACAGTTATAAAAGTTGCGCATGTATTCTCAGCCCAAAAATATAAAGGGTAAAAAGGTAAATGAAACTCACAATACTGTATTTTGTAGTAAAAATACATATGACGACATTGAACAATGCAGGGTTGGCCTCGGATTCACGAACCTATATCAAGTATTAACAAATTATAGTATAAATCAATTAAGTTTATATATTTGTTATGTATTAATTATTCTTATAATATATTATGATACTTATTTGATATTTAATTAATGTTATATCAATAATATTAGTTGAAACACAATTTTATGTAATATTAGTATATTTTATGTAATAATATATTTACATATATATCTTTTGTTTTGTAAAATTAATAATTGTAGAAATACCTAAGGATAATAATAATAATATTAATAATAATAATAATTTTTAAAAGTATAAAACTACCTTAGGAGTCATTTTAAAAAAATTGCACCAAGCCGGGCTCGAACCCGAGACCTCTCGCTCACTCATCAACACCCTTAACCATTCCTCCATTTCAGTTTTTCTGATTTATAATACAAACCCAAATACTTATCTATTACATGTTTCAACCACTTCATCTTCTTCACCAAAATCTAAACAATCAAATAACTTCATTCTTAATAGTCAATCATCAAAATGGTTTTAGGACTTCTAAACAAACATGAAACAAAAAATAAAAATGTGTTCATGATATTAAAAAAATGAGAAAAAAAAACAAAAAAATCCTACTGCTTGCTGGTAGCCAAGAAAAAAAAATTTGTTTTCAATTTTGAGTTCGTTTTGGACAATCTTTACAACATGAAACATGTTTCAAATCATTCCTAAAAACTATTGAAATCGTCAATTGAACTTAAAACATCAAAACAAGCTCTAATTTCTCCAAGAACAAAACAGTTGACTTTTGACAATTTAACTTTGACTCGCAAATTCGAATTCGTTATCAAGAATTGGAACTTGAGATTTTGCAGGAAGTTTAAGTAAATGATTCCTAACAACTCTACATTTTTAGTTTTTGAAATTTGTTTCGAATTCACGTTAGTGTATATCACTGTGAAGAACTCAAGAACTCAAAAATTGATTTTTAGATTAAGAGTGTTATAGGTTATGATTACAACATGAATTGTGTTGCAAATCATTCCTATAATCTTTATGGATCATCAAATTAACTGGAGATATCAAAACAAACTCGAATTTGATTCAAGAGCACTTAGTTGACTTTGAAAAACAAAACTTTGACTCTCAAATTAGAAATTAATAGAAAGAATTGAGGATTGAAAACTTACAGATAGTTTAGATAGACGATTCCTAACATGACTGCATTATTACATTTTGAAAATTTGTTCTAAATCAAAATATGGTGAAAAAGATGAATGTACAGAGTGTCGAGCTTATTTTCTGGGTTTTCTTTGTTTTCAGCTCAAATTGCAGTTTGTAACTTATATAGAGTGATTAGGTACATGATTTAACAGTTAAATTGATTTCCAATTGATTTGTGAAGTAGACTTGTAACAAACTGGAGACATGAAGTACGTAAATTATTTTCATGTGAAGAAAAAGAAAAAAAATTGATAGTTACTTCTAACAGAATGGGATTCCCTATTTTTATTTTTAATAAATATTAATAGTAAATACCCTAATAATATTAATAATAATTCTAATAAAATAACTAAATAATATCATAAAAATGATAATAAATAAAAATAAGAATTCGTTTAAATCATAAATAAATTTTAATCTTAATTATCTTGTACATTATTTTACATTTTTAATTCAAATGATTATTTTGTATTTTATTAATACAACTTAATATGCACTCTTATATTTATATATGTATATATATTTACATATTTATTTACACACAATTGTTCGTGAATCGTCGGAAATAGTCACAGGTTAAATGAATCTATATAAATAGTTCAAACATTTCGAGACTCAACATTACAGGCTTTGCTTATTGTGTTGGAACATATAAAGATTAAGTTTTAATTTGGTCGGAAATTTTCGGGTCGTCACAGTACCTACCCGTTAAAGGAATTTCATCCCGAAATTTGAGTGAAATGGTCATGGCTGACAATAAGTATGTTTTCATGACGTATCCGAGCTAGAAATTAGAGTTTTATCATCAGTGAGTAATATAGGTAAAAAAAATTTGATTACGCGAAGAGTATAATCGAAGCTATCGCAAGAGAGGGAACTGATGACGTAGTTATGATTGATTTCCGGAATTCATGGGATTTAAAGAAAATCTTCGTAATAAGATTTGGTTCTTCGGCGATATAGGAAATCAGATCTTCTTTGATTAAATGCAATAATCTGTTTCGATTGCTCTGTCGGATATTTTACTATAAATCCACTCCCTTCGTTTCCTTATTTTCACAGCTCACACCTTCCATTCTTTCTCCCCTGATTCATATTTTTAAAGCATTCATTAATATGCTCCATCCAGTTCTGATCCTTGATATACTCTTAACTTTCATATCTGTCATTCTTCTCTTTCATCTACCACCGGAGGATTATATTTACTTCTACTATTATCTTGGGGTTATAGTGTTTTTAATTTTCCCGTACCTTTACGTGGCAATACGTATTGATATGCACGGTTTGTAATTTATGTGTTGTTGTCGAGCTTTATATTTTCTTTATATTCAAGAGTTCCATACTTTCGTCTCTTCTTCCCGACTTCAAGTCAAGCGAATAATGGTCCGGAATTCGTAGATATGGATTTTGAAATGAACATAGTTAATGTTCTAGAAGAAAATCGTAATGGCACGATCTTGATTTTTCAAATTACTAGAATATCTGAAAAGATAGAACTATTAAGAATATATGTTCTTGATATACTTGGAGATTGGGTAGAATGTAAGAGTCGTGTAACATGGCACATGATGACGTTATGATCTGTGAATCATCACGTTCCATTAGAAACTCAGCATGACTTACTGTAATATAATCATGTTGATCAATTGTCATTATATTATACTAACTCATGCATCAGTTCCCAACATTACTTCAATAACATTCATATTTCAAGCTTGAAAGTTTACAGAATATAGAAACTAACAGTTTCTATATGATGTAACACTGATAGCACGAAGAGATTAATGATTTCAGATAAGAATTGTTATGAAAATATTCTCGGAAATATCAAAGATATTTATGATGATATTTTCAGAATTTCTGAGATCGAATGTTGATGAAGAAAATCCTTTCGCAAGGATTTAGAATAAATAAGGAGCAAGATATTCACTAAAGACTTCATCAGAAACAGAATCATCAGGGTTCTTTATGTACAAGTTTAGTCCTTGTGATTTGCTCAGAGTCTCCTTCATGGTTTGCTCAATTCGTTTTTCAGTACCAAACTTCCTTTTGAGCTTTTCCAACGTATCTTTTTTTTTATCAAACTTTTGACTGTTAAAATCATCCATAGTTTTTGTTGCTTCATTCAACTTTTCAAAATTTAGAGCATTAATTCACAGACTGGGTGCTTTTCTGAATTTCAGAATGGAAGATCATAGTTCTAAGAGATAAATGTTATATGGATACATATAACTGTTGATGTGGAAACGTTGCGAGACTTAAAATACAAATTTGCTGATTCCCGGTAATTGGTATGGCAGTTCTCTTTACAAGATGCGGATGAGTATATGATAGGGTTTCAATGAATAAATATAATGATTTGTCAGAGAGATTTAAGCCAAAAAAAAACAACGAGGCTGCTGGTACGTCTTCTGGTAATATGGTGGAATATAAAAGAATTCTCCGTTATAAAAAGGGTAATTGTATATATCAGGATTATAGTAAGGCTACTTCGAATGAAAAGTCGAAGTTGACTTGCTGGAGCTGTGACAAAATTGGCTACTTTGAAAAGGGATCGCAAAGTTATTTTTGCTAATAAATGCCAAAGGATCTGATGCGGCTACGTGTTAAACTTTTACTCAGTTGCTGAGAGTTTCTCAGGTGCATAACTATATGCATAAACCTTTCCTTCCGTAGATGAAGTGCAGTTGATTCATCCTATCGATTGAGGTGTTTTCAAGAATCATGAAAGGTTTGAACGCAGATTGTAATCGTCAAGATACATATGAGGTTTAAGATGAGATCAAGTGGCAAACTTGAAGATATGTTTGTTGGGATTTAACAAGTTTGAGAAGTCTTAAAACCTTTTAAGAATCTTAATAAACGGAAGCGTGTAATTATCAAATTTTACTTGTTAAACTTTAAGCCAATTAAAGCTAAATCCCAATAGGATCAAGTTGTGAATATATACTTACAAATAACAAGAGAGGATAAGAAATGTACCTCCTCAAATTAATTGAGGGTTTAGATTTCTAACAAGATGATGTTGAAGATGATGAAGAAATTGCTTCTAAGCTTCTAACTTGAAGCCTCAAACAAGTAATACCCCAAGCTTTAGTGCACCAACACCACCCTTAATGTAGTTAGGATTTAGAGACACTTGAATGACCAAAACCCAAGCTTGAAGATCCCTTCTTTCTGCCAAAAAAAGTTGAACAGCAGCAGCAGTTTTGGACAGCAATATTCAGCTGTTTTGGCACTTCAAAATGTTATTTTTTTGAGTCTTTCTTTGGTCTATTAAAACTAGCATGCACTTAGGGAGTTGTGGTCTTTAAAAGTCCCAAGAATAAGCATGGGTGGACTCTTCTTGGAGCCTACAAAACTGCCCACACTTACACATTTATTTTATACAAGATTCAATTTTATAAAACTTGTATATAAGTTTATAAAACTTATATAAAACAAACATGTATTTGTTACTTGCAACAATTTTATAAACCATTTTATAAAATATAACACAACATAATTATTTAAACCTATAAATAATTACATATAAATTATCCAAATAATTTATCCCAAGTGATGATATTTTAGAAAACCGATTTTCTAAAATCCAAGTGTCGCGTATTTATTTAACGATCCATTCGTTAAGATTAAATACATATAAGGTGTCGGTTAGCTTGTTATTGGGTATGACCCGACTTGGATCATAACATATTAGCCACATTAATTTAATATGTCTCTCGGGCATACGAAATACCTTCAATCTCCCACTTGCACGAGAAACATAAGAAATTAATGCAAGTGATGGATACCACCTAACGACCGTCCATCACCCCCAATATGCTATGACTTTGTGCCATTCAATAACATCATCCCTTTTGAGTTCCCACCTCGAATATGAATAGGTGAATCTTTCATTATATCCTTTCGTCCTAGATGTCATGTTAAATCCAAGAGGTATAGAGTGATCACCCTCTTATAGATTTAACTTTATCAGGCCTTAGACATCTGACTCTCAACGAATAAGAGGGACAAATTCCATCTTGACTACATACGTCCTAGACACTACACTTCGTACCATACCTGAAGCCTCCCTTATGAGCTACCTTCTCAGAATAGCGGAGGAAAGAATCAAGGCACGATATTCGGTGAATATCTGAACCCAATATGTATCTCAGGTCAAAGGATACAATGATATTCTCGTTTACTCAAGATTACATGTGATCAACCACAAAGGCTCCATTTAGTAAATCTTGAGAGCGGGTCTTCCAATATTTGTATCCCACAAATATCTATGAACCTTGGTTGCAACCTTGCCCCACATTCATCCCGTGAATGTATACCAATCCAAGTTCATAATAGTCTAAACCTCACACTTGTTCCCACAACTGTGATCGACTACGGAATTTAGAATAATTACTTATTCATGGATAAAATATGCAAAATAGGAACATAACTCAAAATAAATTAATACCATAATTATATTAATGAGTTTGAACAATTTCGTTCCGTTACAATACTTAAAACAGATCATGACCAATCACTAGAATATCGAAGCCCTAATGCACAAACATGTCCAGTATCTTTTGCTCCATGTAAGAGCTTCGTGAGAGGATTCGCTATATTAAGATCTGTGTGAACTTTGCGAATACATATCTTTCCCTTTTCAACTTCATCCCTTATGTAGTTGAATCTCCGCTCAATGTGACGGGTCTTTTGATGAGCACGAGGTTCTTTGATTTGAGCAATCGCACCCTCGTTGTCACAAAAGATCTCAAGAGGGTCCTGAATGGAAGGGACTACTCCTAAGTCGTCGATGAATTTCTTCATCCATGCAGCTTCCTGCGCTGCCAATGAGGTGGCAATGTACTTCGACTCTGTAGTGGATAATGCAACAACATCCTGTTTTGAACTCTTCCAAGAGACCGCACCTCCATTTAACATGAAGACATAACCGGATTGTGATCGAGAATCATCTCGATCAGTTTGGAAACTCGCGTCCACGTAACCTTTTACAGCGAGTTCCTCCTCACCAGACCCATATATTAGAAATATATCCTTAGTTCTCCTAAGGTATTTCAATATACTTTTAACAGCAATCCAATGATTGTTTCCTGGGTTATTCTGGTATCTACTTGTCAAGCTTAGAGCGCATGACACATCCGGTCTAGTACATATCATTGCATACATGATTGACCCAATAGCAGATGCGTATGGGACATTTTTCATCCTCTCTTGTTCATCTTTTGTGGTGGGACACTGAGATGAACAGAGAACGGTTCCTCTTTGAATAGGTACCAAACCTTTCTTAGAGTTTTCCATCTTGAACCTTTTCAAGCTTTTATCAATGTATGTACTTTGACTTAAACCTATCAATCTCTTGGATCTATTCCTATAGATCCCTATCCCCAATATGTATTGTGCTTCTCCAAGATCCTTAATGGAGAAGCAACTCTTTAGCCAAGTTTTGACTTCTTGCATTGTGGTAATATCATTCCCAAATAATAATATATCATCCACATATAGCACAAGGAACATAACAGAGCTCCCACTAGCTTTCTTGTATACACAAGCTTCATCACCATTTTTAATGAAGCCAAATTTCTTTGCCTCTTCGTTAAAACGATGATTCCACATTCTAGATGCTTGTTTCAATCCGTAGATTGATTTCTTTAACTTGCATACCTTTTTAGGATTTTTCGGATCAACAAAACCTTCGGGCTGTACCATATAGACATCTTCCTCAAGATATCCATTTAGGAAAGCGGTTTTGACATCCATTTGCCATATTTCGTAATCATAATGAGCAGCAATGGCAAACAATATCCTAATAGACTTTAGCATTGCCACAGGCGAGAAAGTTTCATCATAGTCAACCCCTTGAGTTTGAGTGAAACCTTTTGCTACAAGTCTAGCTTTGTATGTATCCAAGTTTCCATGTATGTCGGTTTTCATTTTGAAAAGCCATTTACAATCAACTAGCCTTGAGCCAGCAGGTTGTGTAACAAGTTCCCAAACTTGGTTGTCATACATGGATTGCATCTCAGCGTTCATGGCTTCCTGCCATTTATCTTTATCAATCCTTGATAAAGCATCTTGGTAGTTTATTGGTTCATCCAAATCAACCACATAGCAACCATCCATGAGAAACCCATATCTCTCAGGAGGATTACTAATCCTACCAGATCTGCGAACGTCTTGTGTATTTTGATCATCCATTTGATCATTCTCAACATTTTCATGTTGAGTGCTAGTGTCAACCAATTGTGTATCATCTACTTGATCTTGAACCTCCTCAAGATCTATCTTCCTTTCACTATTTCCTTCCATTAGGAACTTAGTTTCAAGGAATTCCGCCTTCCGAGCAACAAATACATTCTGCTCGGATGGATCATAGAAATAATATCCCATATCATTCTTGGGATATCCTATGAAGATACACTTCGTGGATCGAGCATTCAACTTATTAGGGACGTAACGCTTAGGGTAAGCTTCACATCCCCATACCTTTAAGTATGATAGAGATGGAGGTTTTCCAAACCACATCTCATGAGGTGTTCGTTCCACTTTCTTGGTTGGGGCCATATTTAAAATACGAGCCGCGGAGCATAGACAATAACCCCAAAATGATAGAGGTAACGAGCTTCTAGCCATCATAGATCGAACCATATCCATTAGGGTTCGGTTCCTCCTTTCGGAAACTCCATTCAGTTGGGGTGTTCCAGGAGGAGTGAGTTGTGAGATAATCCCACAATTTCTAAGATGATCTTGGAAGGCATCGCTTAGGTATTCACCTCCTCTATCGGTACGCAGTACCTTGATTGTCTTGTTGAGTTGATTTTGTACTTTGTTTTGATATTCTTTGAATGCTTCAAAAGTTTCATCCTTATGCCTTAACAAGTAGACATATCCGAAACGACTAAAGTCATCAATGAATGTAACAAAGTATCTTTCACCATTCCTTGTCATGGGCTTAAAGGGTCCACACACATCCGAATGTATTATTCCCAATAAGTCTTTAGCCCTTTCATAGGTCCCTTTGAAAGGTGCTTTAGTCATCTTACCTTGTAAACAAGACTCACATACATCAAACAAATCCATTTCATTTGATTTCAAAAGTCCATTCTTTTGAAGTGTATGCATTCGGTTCTTATTAATGTGACCAAGGCGACAATGCCATAAGTAGGAATCACTCAAATCCCTTTTGAGTTTCTTGGTGCTTGTATGGAACATTGAGCTACTAGATGATGTGTCATCATGAACCAATTCATAAATTCCATTTGAAGGAAAAGCCTTGAAATAGAATACATTATCTAAATAAACATGGATATCATCATTAACAAAATTAAGATTAAAACCACATTGTTTCAAACGGGAAATGGAAATAATGTTTCGACATAAATCGGGTGCATACAAAACATCTTTCAAAATAAGTTCCAAACCACTTGGAAGCTTTAACACAAAGTCTCCTTGAGCCTTCACTTGCACTTTGGCTCCATTACCCATGTAGAGACTTGATGTTCCCGTTTTCTTGCTACTTCCTTTGAACCCCTGCAATGAATTGCAAATGTGAGTTCCACATCCAGTGTCTAATACCCATGTATTAGAAGAATTAATACTAAGCTCTATATATACCATATATATATTACCTGAGGATTGCCCCGCATCCCTCTTTTCCTTCAACTCCTTAAGGTAGACCAGGCAGTTTCGTTTCCAGTGACCCATTTCACCGCAACCGAAACATGGGTCTTCCTTGGGGTTTGCTTGTCCGGCAACCATTTGTTTCTTATTCTTGTTTTTGGTTGGGGTAGCCATCTTTCCCTTTCCCTTGCCTTGATGGGCGGGTCCTTTTCTCTTAGCCACCTTAGGCTTAGAGGCGTTGTTACCTTTTGACCCGCCATCATTGATCATTAGCACGGGTGAAGCCCTTTTACCCATGCTTGTTTCGGCCGTTCTTAACATGCCATGAAGCTCACCAATGGTCTTATCCATCCCATTCATATTGTAATTAATTACAAATTGGTCAAACCTCTTTGACAGGGAGTTTAGGATAAGATCAGTGGCTAGCTCATTAGATATGTTGAGATTAAGACGGTTTGCGCGATCAATAAGGCTTTTCATTTTGAGGACATAAGAGGATACGGATTGGGTGTCATCCATACGACATGCATGTAATGCTCGAACCGTTTCGAAGCGCTCGACACGTGCTTGTTGAAGGAACATCTCCTTCAATTGCGTAATCATGTCATATGCACTATGATGTTCGAAATCCTTTTGGAGTTCGGGTATCATAGTCCCAAGCATTAGGCAAGCGACTTGCACCGAATCGGCGCAATACTTTTCATAATAAGCCATGCCCTCTAGATCTTCCTCATCCGGTTGGTCGGGAATAGGGTCCTCCAACACATACACTTTATCCTCAAGTTTGAGGACAATTCTAAGATTGCGGAACCAATCCATAAAGTTCGTATGGTTGAGTTTGTCTTTCTCGAGGAGAGACCTTAACGATAGGTTGTTCAAGTTAATAGGTGCATTTTGCATGTTGTTATTATTGGCGGCCATCTACAAAATTTAACAAAGTTCATTTAAGTATCGATTTTTAAATTTAATGAACAATACCCTTTTAAATTTTAATTGACTTATTAAATATTAGAATCCAACGGTAAATCAAATTTCGGTTAGGTGACCTTTATCCCGTTATTTGATTTAGCTAGGTAGTCATTTATATGACAATTGCAATCCTTTTGCAACTTCTAAATTATGGGATCATACAATCCTTTTGCATGGCATATTTATCCCATCAACGCCTATTTGTTTCTCATGCTTCGGTGACCCTAAGTTCATGATTCCCAAATCAAGTCGTCCTACTTGTGTAAACATGTAAAATTAACATACAAGTGGTTAGGTGACCTTTATCCCACAAGCATGTGAATTTTACCTTAACCATATTAGTTAGCTCATAACGGTTAGGTGACCTTTATCCCATTATGAGTTCCCTACTATGTTTAAGTGTCCCACAAAAGGATGGCGTTAAACTTGTTTACCTTGTCGATTAAGGGATTTTATGTTTTCGTTAATTCTAGTTTAAGAAAACATTTATGCCATACACCAACATGCATTTAGTGTATGGTTCATTTGAAATCCATTTTCAAGTCTTGTAATTTGCCAATTACTTGATATAAACCATTTTATATATATGTGATCCTTTTCTTGTTCTTAACAACCATTTATTAAGGTCTTTAGTTGCTTTTAATTTAACCAATTAAATTGTCGTCTTGCATGTTATTAATACGTCTAATTTAACCAATTAAATTGTCGTTTTGCTTGTTGTTATCTTGTGATTAATTGTATCAACCAAACATACAATACAATAAACAAACAAACCACACATGCAAAACAAGTATGTTCACAATCTAGCCATTTTGGTGGACATTTGTTTAGCCGAAAACAAATGTCACCGGGTTAAGGGGTAATAATACAAAGTAGGAGATTTCAAATCTCCCACTTAACCTTGCATCCATATGTTCCTTGTGTTCTTCAAGTCTTCATCATCATGTATCTTCATTTTACAAAATATATCCTAATACATTTTGTCTAAAAAAATGAAATTACAACCTAATCTATTTTACATACCAAATATAAAATAAATTACATAACCAAATGAATTATTACATGCCAAATGAATAAATATTATTACAAACCAATTGAATAAATATCAATCAACCATGCATGCAACCAAACACAAGGTCAAGGCTTAGATTGTGAACATCATCAACATAAGTGATAGGCAATACAGAATCACAAGTGATTGGAAACACAGAATCACAAGTGATCTGCAACACAGAATCACAAGTGATTGGCAATACAGAATCACAAGTGATCGGCAACACAGAATCACAAGTGATTGGCAGTACAGAATCACAAGTGATTTGCAGTACAGAATCACAAGTGATTGGCAGTACAGAATGCAGAATCACAAGTGATTTTGGCCAAAATGACAACCACCCAAAACTGAAAATTTTACATTCTACTTCATGCATGTTCATAGAATGCAAAATTATAGTGGGTTTAATAACCATCTCGAAGCATATTTCAACAACTTCGGCTCTGATACCATTGTTGGGATTTAACAAGTTTGAGAAGTCTTAAAACCTTTTAAGAATCTTAATAAACGGAAGCGTGTAATTATCAAATTTTACTTGTTAAACTTTAAGCCAATTAAAGCTAAATCCCAATAGGATCAAGTTGTGAATATATACTTACAAATAACAAGAGAGGATAAGAAATGTACCTCCTCAAATTAATTGAGGGTTTAGATTTCTAACAAGATGATGTTGAAGATGATGAAGAAATTGCTTCTAAGCTTCTAACTTGAAGCCTCAAACAAGTAATACCCCAAGCTTTAGTGCACCAACACCACCCTTAATGTAGTTAGGATTTAGAGACACTTGAATGACCAAAACCCAAGCTTGAAGATCCCTTCTTTCTGCCAAAAAAAGTCGAACAGCAGCAGCAGTTTTGGACAGCAATATTCAGCTGTTTTGGCACTTCAAAATGTTATTTTTTTTTAGTCTTTCTTTGGTCTATTAAAACTAGCATGCACTTAGGGAGTTGTGGTCTTTAAAAGTCCCAAGAATAAGCATGGGTGGACTCTTCTTGGAGCCTACAAAACTGCCCACACTTACACATTTATTTTATACAAGATTCAATTTTATAAAACTTGTATATAAGTTTATAAAACAAACATGTATTTGTTACTTGCAACAATTTTATAAACCATTTTATAAAATATAACACAACATAATTATTTAAACCTATAAATAATTACATATAAATTATCCAAATAATTTATCCCAAGTGATGATATTTTAGAAAACCGATTTTCTAAAATCCAAGTGTCGCGTATTTATTTAACGATCCATTCGTTAAGATTAAATACATATAAGGTGTCGGTTAGCTTGTTATTGGGTACGACCCGACTTGGATCATAACATATTAGCCACAATAATTTAATATGTCTCTCGGGCATACGAAATACCTTCAATGTTTAGTTTCATATGTTATAATCAATATTTTAATTCATTTTAATTATCCAATGTCGACAGTCCATATTTGATAGTCCAGAATTAACAGTCCGATAATACATATATAGCTTAATATATAATATCCGAATTAATTAATACGTATCGGGACCCGTGTACATGTCTCAGACTCGATCACAACTCAAAGTATATATATTATTATAGAATCAACCTCAACCCTGTATAGAGAACTCGATCATTACTGCATATAGAGTGTCTATGGTGATTCCAAATAATATATATAGATGCATCGATATATGTCAAAACCTTGTATACGTGTCCCGATATTTAAAGTGAGTAAAATAAATAACAGGAATTAAATAACGATAACTAACGTGCGTAAAGTAAATAACAAAAACTAGATGACAATAAATAAAATTGCGGGAATGTAAATTGCGATAATTAAATTGCAATAAATAAAATGCGATAAATAGAATGTAATCAGTTAGCTAGGAACAGTTAGCTAGAACAGTTAGCATGGTTTCTTAACAAAATTACATATTGTTAATTAGTCTGTTTCTAATCAATTTTTATTGTGTCCATTATTTCTTCATTATGCCACTTGTTGGATTCTGGTAAGTAAAAATCCAAATATGAAATTGAATTTGAATGAAAATGGTTATTCTGTGGTGAACGGATTCGTATATCGATAGATGTAGGTAGGATGGTAATCGACTGTTGAATCAGATTCGAAGACTGTACAATGTAACTTATTAATGTGAAATCTTAAATATTTCTCGGGTATTACCTACCCGTTAAAATATTTTTACCATTAACAGTTTGTACGAAAGAATTTTTAATCACAATCTTTATGAAAATATATTTACATATATATTTTCTTCAGATGTAATTATGGATTTAATGAGTCAATGTGATATTAAACTCATCAGATTTATGATTAGAACTATGATACATAATCTCTAAAACATTAGAGTTTACATAATCGTCATGTCGAACGAATATAAATGATGTAGAATGATTTGTGGAACGATAATTATACTCGAGGTACAGAATGAGATGTTGAGGCATGGATTGTTGAAACTTGGGTTGTTGGTGGTACTGGTGCCATTGGTGCTAAGGCTGGTGATGTTACTGGTGTTGGTGATACTGTTGATGATTGCAAATTATATACCGTGCTCTCTAAAGTTAATACACGAGCTCGGAGTTCTCTAACTTCTTCTACTAACCCGAGTTGTTTATCAATGTGAGGTAGAGGTCGGATATCTTCTCTAGTTCCATTAATGGTAGTTTCAAGACGAAAAATTCTTGCAAATAGGGTATAAACGGTATTGCGAACGGGTTCGCCGGTGAGCGGGTCAAGTACTCCAAGGTTAGGTGGTAGATTTGATTCATGATATGGAGTACCTTCTTCCTTTCTCCATAGGGTGAGTATGTCGCGAACCCATCCCCATTTTCTCCAGTAATCACGGTAGTTGATTGGTTAGTGTGCTCCTGTCACGCTGTCTTCGGAGTCAGAGGAACTTGGTCGATTCGTAGAGGCCATCTTAAACGATTTCAGGAAAGATTTTTTTGTATGAAGAGTTTAGTGGCATCAATTGATAGTTAGATGGTATTCTCAATGCATAATTTGCATAGATATATATAGTACCAGGATCCCTTAAATTAAGGAGAAATTTACGAGATATCAGGCAAGGTCTACAGTAACAGATACACTAAGATATGAATTGTCAGATACGCTAAGATATGAATTTTGTCTATAAACTATTCATGCAGTCAATGCAATAAAATGTGTCTAGACTAAGATAAATGAGTAGGTAATTTCCTAAGGATGATAAGCAGATGTTTTCCGATAAAAATGATAAGCAAAACTTTTGACATGCAGACACGGTCGAAGTCCAGACTCACTAATGCATCCTAACGACTATCAGTTAGGCACGCTAATGCAAGACCTGGTTCGCTAAGACCACCGCTCTGATACCAACTGTAGAGACCCGTCCTAATCCATCCGGACGAAGTCCATATCGATTACAAACGATTCACAACAGTTGATTACATCGCGAGGTAATTGACCTCTATATGATAAATTTTACAAATATTGCATTCGTTTTTAAAAGACGAACTTTCGTTACATCGACAGTTGACAGGCATGTAAAGCATTTCATAATATATCCAAATATAATTGACTTAATAATAATCTTGATGAACTCAACGACTCGAATGCAACATCTTTTGAAATATGTCATGAATGACTCCAAGTAATATCTCTAATATGAGCAAATGCACAGCGGAAGATTTCTTTCGTACCTGAGAATAAACATGCTTTAAAGTGTCAACCAAAAGGTTGGTGAGTTCATTAGTTTATCATAAAGAATCATTTCATAATTTTAATAGACCACAAGATTTCATACTTCCATTTCTCATAATCATACGTCCCATGCATAGAGACAAAAATATCATTCATATGGATTGAACATATGGTAACCGACATTCACAATATGCATATAAGAATATCCCCATCATTCCGGGATCCTCCTTCGGACATGATATAAATTTCGAAGTACTAAAGCATCCGGTACTTTGGATGGGGCTTGTTGGGCCCGATAGATCTATCTTTAGAGTTTGCGTCAATTAGGGTGTCTGTTCCCTAATTCTTAGATTACCAGACTTAATAAAAAGGGGCATATTCAGTTTCGATCATTCAACCATAGAACGTAATTTCGATTACTTGTGTCTATTTCGTAAAACAGTTATAAAAGTTGCGCATGTATTCTCAGCCCAAAAATATAAAGGGTAAAAAGGTAAATGAAACTCACAATACTGTATTTTGTAGTAAAAATACATATGACGACATTGAACAATGCAGGGTTGGCCTCGGATTCACGAACCTATATCAAGTATTAACACATTATAGTATAAATCAATTAAGTTTATATATTTGTTATGTATTAATTATTCTTATAATATATTATGATACTTATTTGATATTTAATTAATGTTATATCAATAATATTAGTTGAAACACAATTTTATGTAATATTAGTATATTTTATGTAATAATATATTTACATATATATCTTTTGTTTTGTAAAATTAATAATTGTAGAAATACCTAAGGATAATAATAATAATATTAATAATAATAATTATTTTTAAAAGTATAAAACTACCTTAGGAGTCAGTTTTAAAAAAATTGCACCAAGCCGGGCTCGAACCCGAGACCTCTCGCTCACTCATCAACACCCTTAACCATTCCTCCATTTCAGTTTTTCTGATTTATAATACAAACCCAAATACTTATCTATTACATGTTTCAACCCACTTCATCTTCTTCACCAAAATCTAAACAATCAAACAACTTCATTCTTAATAGTCAATCATCAAAATGGTTTTAGGACTTCTAAACAAACATGAAACAAAAAATAAAAATGTGTTCATGATATAAAAAAAATGAGAAAAAAAACAAAAAAATCCTACTGCTTGCTGGTAGCCAAGAAAAAAAAAATTTTGTGTTCGATTTTGAGTTCGTTTTGGACAATCTTTACAACATGAAACATGTTTCAAATCATTCCTAAAAACTACTGAAATCGTCAATTGAACTTAAAACATCAAAACAAGCTCTAATTTCTCCAAGAACAAAACAGTTGACTTTTGACAATTTAACTTTGACTCGCAAATTCGAATTCGTTATCAAGAATTGGAACTTGAGATTTTGCAGGAAGTTTAAGTAAATGATTCCTAACAACTCTACATTTTTAGTTTTTGAAATTTGTTTCGAATTCACGTTAGTGTATATCACTGTGAAGAACTCAAGAACTCAAAAATTGATTTTTAGATTAAGAGTGTTATAGGTTATGATTACAACATGAATTGTGTTGCAAATCATTCCTATAATCTTTATGGATCATCAAATTAACTGGAGATATCAAAACAAACTCGAATTTGATTCAAGTGTGATGACCCGGGAATTTTCGACTAAATTTAAACTTTAAATCCTTATATGATTCCGAAAAGTTAAGCAAAGTCTGTAATGTGAGTCTCAGAATTTATGAACTGTTTACATGGATAACATTTACCCTTCAACTATGTCCGATGATTCACGAGCGATTATGCGTAAATAAATATATATATGCATATATGCGATTAAATTGAGATATATTAATAAAACATTTAACGGATTAGTTGATATGCATATAAGCTATGAGATATATTTTATGAACTTGAAAATGTTATGTTATTATCATTAATATAGTTATCATTGTTAATATCATTATTATTATAATTAGTAATTATAAATTTTACTAGTATTATTATTAAATATTATTATTATCACTATTTTATATTACAATTATTTATAATATTAGGTGTATTATCATTAAGGTTATATGTGTATTAATATTAAGGTTATACTTAGTAATAAGATTAATTATAATTTATAAATATAGTATTATAAATAAGTGGAATATACAAATACTAATATAAATACAGATATATGAATATTATAATCAGTATTCTTATCGATTATTATTATTAAACCCAATAGGGTTATGATTATCAATATAAATATTATTAACATTATTATTAGAATTAATAAATACATATAATATTTAATTATTTATTTATTGTAATTGAATAAAATCTTTAAAACGGAAAGAGAGATTCGCATAGATTGTTTTACATCATGAGCTAGTTCTATATATTTTTTTTTATATTCATCACCTGCACACTAAAATCCAACTGGTCAATCACTTTTTCAATATCAAACAAATGCAGTTATCCATCTTAATCTAATTCCAAAATTTTTCCTATTACTTGATTCCCTTTGTCGACTTTTGTGCTCATAATCTGTACGATGGTTGATTTTTTTTTTTTGGATTTCACTTTTGCTATAAAACAAAAAGCTATTAACAATTCCAATCAGTTTCCTTCCTTCTGTATCATTCACATAGAAGTTACTGCAGCTCATGTATCTGATTCAACTATCGAATTACATCACAAAACCATAAGTAAATTTATACTTTTGCTTTCAACCGGAACCACCACCATCAATCATTTTCCTTCACCCATGTCAACAACCCTCGCACCACTTCAACCGCTATCTCTTCTATCCTCTGACCGCCAACTTCATCAAGCAAAAAAAAAAAAAACGAGATCGAAAACCTACTAATGCTACTGTTTTTTTTTTACCCTAAAACAAATACCTTATCACCATTTTTTTCTCTTCTATATAGATACATATACATACAATAACCACCCACCTCATCTTCCTATTATTCGATTGATTTGTTTTTCTATTTTCGGCTCGATTGCAACTAAACCACCATCGAAGACCTGCTATTGCTGTTCTTCTGTTTCATTCAAACGTCACAAACAAACCACCTGCAACGTTGGTTCCTGTTTTGCTGCACTTTGCCTTCCTGTTTCTTCTCGCTAATATTCACCACCCAAAATAACTTGCAAACGAAACCCACGTGAAGAAGACAAAGAATGAAGAAGATGATGAAATAATGAACGTGAAAGAATGATATAGGTGAAGGGATATTAATGCTTTCGTTTCTCTTGTTGGTTCGATAAAAACTCACTCATCCCCACCGAGTGCTTTTATTCTTTGTGTTGCCACTTGCCGAGTTATGATTTTGGTAGGCCACAACTCCTTTAAAAATTCATACATAATCGAATCTAATTATGGCCGACCAAGTGGGTGAACTTTGTTGAGATGCATAGCTGTATTTTTTTTTAAAAGATTACATGTTTTTTTCTTTTAAAAACCCCACTCAAAACGGGTCCACATATTACAAGTTCAAATATATCTTTCTTGCTAGTCGATTTTTTTTTTTCTGTTATGATGATGATGAACGAAAATTTTGGAGATGATAACATGATCACGATGATGTTATTAAAGAAGATGATGTTATGGTTATGATGTTTGGTGGTACGTGATGATAATGATATGATAATGATGGTGACGACAGAATGATTCAATAAAGATGATGATGGTATTATGGTAAGAGGATACTAGTTAGAATTAGGATGGATATGAATCGATGATGACGGTTTATGTTAATGATTATGATAGTAATGGTATGATTTTATGTGGAGAAAATTTATATATATGATGATAAACGTATAATGTTAATGATGATGATGACTGATCGTATGAATTATGATGATGATGTTGGCGATAGTATGATGATACCAGAGGAGATACACAAAGAAGAAGAAGATGAATAAAGGAATAAAGAGTAAAAGAAAATAAAATCCATATATTAACAGAAATGAAAGATAGACGGATGGTGGAGGATGTTTGTATATGATCGAGAGGTCCCTGGTTCGAAACTAGGCGGCGACTGCATATTTATTTTTGTTAATGAAACTAGGCTGTTGTCAAAATGATTTGTTGGGCTACTGTTAAATTTGGGCCGAAACTATAAACCTCTGTTGGGTTTATTAAATTACTATGATGGGTTTCATTATAATTAAATGGTGGGCTTTTGCTGTTGGGCCAAAATGAAGCATAAATGGGTTAGATATATGTGGCCCGCAATTTGAATCAGAAAAATAACGAGTGGTTTGGAGTGTTTGCCTTTAGCGTGAAGTCGCGGGTTCGAGCCCTGTCGTGTGCAAATCTTTTTACAGAATCTTTTAAAGGGGTATAAACTTTTATTTTATTATTTTTTTATTATTATTATTATCATTATCAATTTTATTATTATTATGATTACTATTGTTATGTTACTATTATTATTAATAATTGTTATTGTTACAAGTATTATTATTATTATTATTATTATTATTATTATTATTATTATTATTATTATTATTATTATTATTATTATTATTATTATTATTATTATTATTATTATTATTATTATTATTATTATTATTATTTTTATTTCAAAAGAATACAACAATATATTCATTATCATTATTAATATTATTTTATCAGATAAATATTTATATAAAGCATACATAAAAAGTATATATAAATATATAATAATTGAAATAATATACATATATAACTTGATATATGTTTTAATAAATATAAATGATATAGGTTCGTGAATCCAAGGCCAGCCCTGCATTGTTCAGTTTTGTCATATGTATTTTTACTACAAAATACATTATGGTGAGTTTCATTTGCCCTTTTTACTCTTTATGTTTTTGGGCTGAGAATACATGCAATGTTTTAATAACTATTTTACAATATTTATAAGCGTGAGTTTCATTTGCCCTTTTTACTCTTTATGTTTTTGGGCTGAGAATACATGCAATGTTTTAATAACTATTTTACAATATTTATAAGCGTGAGTTTCATTTGCCCTTTTTACTCTTTACGTTTTTGGGCTGAGAATACATGCAAATGCTTTATTAACTGTTTTACAATATTTATATGCGTGAGTTTCATTAATCCCTTTTTAAATGCTTTTGCAATATATATTTTTGGGACTGAGAATACATGCGCAACTTTTATAAATGTTTTACGAAATAGATACAAGTAATCTAAACTACATTATATGGTTGAATTATCGAAATCGAATATGCCCCTTTTTATATAGTCTGGTAATCTAAGAATTAGGGAACAGAAACCCTAATTGACGCGAATCCTAAAGATAGATCTATCGGGCCCAACAAGCCCCATCCAAAGTACCAGATGCTTTAGTAATTCGAAATTTATATCATGTCCGAAGGAGGATCCAGGAATGATGGGGATATTCTTATATGTATATTGTGAATGTCGGTTACCAGGTGTTCAATCCATATGAATGATATTTTTGTCTCTATGCACGAGACGTATGTTTATGAGAAATGAAAATATGAAATCTTGTGGTCTATTAAAATTATGAAATGATTATTTATGCTAAACTAATGAACTCACCAACCTTTTGGTTGACACTTTAAAGCATGTTTATTTTCAGGTACGAAAGAAATCTTCCACTGTGCATTTGTTCATTTTATAGATATTACTTGGAGTCATTCATGGCATATTTCAAAAGACGTTGCATTCGAGTCGTCGAGTTCATCAAGATTATTATCAAGTCAATTATAGTTGGATGTATTGAAATGGTATGCATGCCTGTCAACTTTCGATGTAATAAGAGATTGTCTTTTCAAAAACGAATGCAATGTTTGTAAAATGTATCATATAGAGGTCAAGTACCTCGCGATGTAATCAACTGTTGTGAATCGTTTATAATCGATATGGACTTCATCCGGATAGATTAGGACGGGTCATTTCAGTTGGTATCAGAGCGGTGGTCTTAGCGAACCAGGTCTGCATTAGTGTGTATAACTGATAAGTCGTTAGAATGCATTAGTGAGTCTGGACTTCGACCGTGTCTGCATGTCAAAAGTTTTGCTTATCTTTTCGTGTCGAAAATTACTTGCTTATCACTCTTAGTCTAGACACATTTTACTGCCTCTATTGCATAGACAGTGTATAGATGAAAATTCATATCTTAGTGTATCTGCTAATCCATATCTTAGCGTATCTGCTACATAAACTTTGCCTGATATATTTCGTAAATTCCTCCGTAATCTACGAAATCTTCTGTTCTATATATAGGTATTCTATGTAATTAGAATATCATTCGATATCCGAAATTCATTTCATTTCGAGAAATCCTTCATTCAGTCGTACACAATGGAACTCACAACTAGTTCAAATCCCTCGGATTCCGATATGGAGTCCCACTCCAGCTCCGAAAGCAGCGGCACCAGAATGAATCAATCAATCAGTCATTTCCAATTCATCTGATGAGTTCGTAGTCGACTTAATCAATGGAGACGAGAAGAAGACGATACTTCCACCAACCAAATTCACCTGTTGACGATGAACCTGAAGCACTCACCAGCGAATCAATCTGAAACTCCATTTTCACTCTCATTACCCGAATATCTCGCCATGATTATATTATATCTAAAATTCTAAACCTTATTCATCTGCTCGTTCAGATCGACAATCATCCTGGAATAATAAGTCAACGAACTTCGCGCTCGAATAATCAATTCGGAGAATATGGTGCAAAATGTACCAGCTTCAGCAACATCACCGGCACCAACAGTACCGTAAATAACAGCACCAGTACCATCAACAATCCATGCTTCAATATCATCATCTGTACTTTGAGTATGATCTTTGTTCTACATATCGTTCTACCTCATTTACCTTCGTTCGACATGGCGAATATGTAATCTCTAAAGTTTTAGAGATTATTTATTCTAGTTCCAACCGAAAAGCAAATGAGTTTAATATCATATTAACTCATTAAATCCATGAATACATCTGAAGAAAATATATATGTATATATATTTTCATAAAGATTGTGATTAAAAAGTCTTTCGTACAAACTATTAATGATGAAAATATTTTAACGGGTAGGTAATACCCGAGGAATATTTAGATTTCACATTAATAAGTTACAATGTACATTCTTCGAATCTAATTCAACAGTCATTTACTATCCTACTTACTCCACGGATATACGTATCTGTTAACCAAAGAATAACCATTTTCATTCCAATTAAATTTCACATACGAGTTTCTGCCGATCAAAACCCAAGCCAAGATTTGACAAGTGGCATAATGAAGAAAATAATGAACAAAATAAAATTTATTAGTAACCAATTAATTAACTACGTAAAACTTTAAAACTACGTTAACTGTTCCTAGCTAACTGTTACTATATGACTATTTCCTTAAAATATACTAGTTTTGGTGGAGCTATTGAACTATTGGACTATTGGACTACTATTATGGACAATTTAAAAAAAAAATTAAATTATTAAAAGAGTAGGAAATACTAAATACAACACTTTTCGACTTAAAAGATTGTAAATAAATTTCATCTTCTACAGTTAAATATTTCCTCAAGTTGCCACTTGATTTCATCTTAAACCTCATTTGTATCTTGACGATTTCAATCTGCGTTCAAACCTTTCATGATTCTTGAAAACACCTCAATCAAGAGGATGAACCAACCGCACTTCATCTACGGAGGGAAAGATTTATGCATTTAGTTATGCACCTGAGAAACTTTCGGCAACTGAGTAAAAGTTTAACACGTAGCAGCGTCAGATCCTTTTGCATTTATTAACAAAAATAACCTTGCGATCCCTTTTCAATGTAGCAAATTTTGTCACAGCTTCAGCAAATCAACTTCGACTTTTCGTTCGAAACAACCTTATTATCACCTTGATTATTATGTATGTTCTTTTATTGTTACCGGGGAACCTTCCATATTTTACCATATTACTAGCAGACGTACAAGCAACCTCGTTGCTTCTTGGTTTAAATCTCTCCGATAAATCATTATATTTCTTCATTGAAACCCTATCATATACTCATCCGCATCTTGTAACGAGAACTGCCATAACCATTACCGGGAATCAGCAATCAGTGCTTTAAAAACTCACAGCATATCTACATCAACAGTTATATATATGACATTTATCTCTTAGAATTATGATCTCTCATTCTGAAATTCTGAAAAGCACTCAGTCACAAATCAATACTCTGAATGTTGAAAAAGCTGAATGAAGCAGCAGAAACTGTAGGCAACCGTAAACGACCTTAGTCGCTGGAAGTTTGATGATAAAGAATAATATGTTGGAAAAGCTCAGAAACGTTGGAACTGGAAAACGGATTGAGCTAACCACGAAGGGGACCAAGGACAAATACAAGGACCATACCCTATATTCAAAGAATCCAGATAATTCTGGATCCGTTGAAATCTTTAGAGAATATCTTGCTCCAAAGTCATGTTAAAATCTTGCGGAAAATCTTTCTCCATCAACCATCGAACTTAGAAATTCCAAAATATCATCATCAATATCTTCGATATTCTGAGGATATATTCATAAATATTCTCGTCCGAAATTATATACCTCTTCGTTATTCCTGTGTATCATTATATTGGAAACACTCAATAGAAAATTTAGTACCGAAAAGCGGATTATGCGAAACTACGAAGGAAGCCGTGGACAAATCACAAAGAATAAGTTTGACTTCAAAGAATCCAAATAATTTTGTTTCTGAAGAAATCTTTAACGAATACCTTGCTTCCGAATCTAAAACCTTACGGATAAACCTTCTTCATTATCCTTCGATATTAGAAATTCCAAGATATCATCGTATCTTTCATTATAAATATCCTCCATATTTCTGAAGAAATATTCATAACTATTCTTAACTGAAATCAATAATCTCTTCGTGCTATCAGTGTTACATCATATAGAAACTGTTAGTTTCTATATTCTGTAAACTTTCGAGCTTAAAATATGAATGTTTTTTGAAGTAGTGTTGGGAACTGATGCATGAGTTAGTATAATATAATGACACTTGATCAACGTGATTATATTACAGTAAGTCATGCTGAGTTTCTAATGGGACGTGATGATTCACAGATCCTAATGTCATCACGTGCCATGTTACATAACTCTTTCATTCTACGTAACTTCTGAGCATATCAAAAATATATATTCTTGATAGTTCTATACTCAGTGATTCTGATAATTTGACAAATCAAATCATGCTAATACCTTCTTTCTTATTTAGAACATGATGTTTATCCAAAATTCCATACTTACGAATTCTGGACCATTACTCGCTTTACTAGAGGTCGGGAGAATAATAAAAAGGCAAAAGGATCCAAAATGTAAGAGAAAATATAAAGCCCAATGACAACACCGAAATTACAAACCGTGGATATCAATACGTATAGCAATATAAAGACACGGGAGGATTATAAATACAATAATCCCTAGAGCATAATAGAAATAAACAGATTCTTCAGATGGGAGTTGGAAAAGAATAATGATCATTGCGATAGTTAGAATAAGAACAAGGATCAGAACAGGGTTGAGCATTTTCATAAATCCTTTGAATTTGGGAATTGAGTATAGAAGTGGTGAAAATAAATGGAACAGAAAAGGTAAATTTATAAAGGAAATATCAGACGTAGTAATCGGAGCAGATCACCATATTTAATTAAAGAGATCTTAATTTCCATAAATCCCGAAGAATCAGATCTTATAGATCTTCAAGATTTTCTTTAAATCCCTTGAATTCCGGAATTCAACCAAGGTAATGTCGAAAGTTAAGACGCGCCTTATTTTCTAAATTCAAACCTGCCTACGTCAAAAGTTAAGAACAAATCTTTGTTTCTCATTTCATTCTTTTGTGAATAGCTTCACTCGTGCTCTTCAAATAATCAAATTGTTTTATCCATATTACTCAATGATGATAAAACTCTATTTATCAACTCATATTCGTCATGAAAACATTTTTATTGTTAACCATGATGACCTCACTCAAATTTCGGGATGAAATTTCTTTTAACGGGTAGGTACTGTGATGACCCGGGAATTTCCGACTAAATTTAAACTTTAAATCCTTATATGATTCCGAAAAGTTAAGCAAAGTCTGTAATGTGAGTCTCAGAATTTATGAACTGTTTACATGGATAACATTTACCCTTCCACTATGTCCGATGATTCACGAACGATTATGCGTAAATAAATATATATATGCATATATGCGATTAAATTGAGATATATTAATAAAACATTTAACGGATTAGTTGATATGCATATAAGCTATGAGATATATTTTATGAACTTGAAAATGTTATGTTATTATCATTAATATAGTTATCATTGTTAATATCATTATTATTATAATTAGTAATTATAAATTTTACTAGTATTATTATTAAATATTATTATTATCATTATTTTATATTACAATTATTTATAATATTAGGTGTATTATCATTAAGGTTATATGTGTATTAATATTAAGGTTATACTTAGTAATAAGATTAATTATAATTTATAAATATAGTATTATAAATAAGTGGAATATACAAATACTAATATAAATACAGATATATGAAGATTATAATCAGTATTCTTATCGATTATTATTATTAAACCCAATAGGGTTATGATTATCAATATAAATATTATTAACATTATTATTAGAATTAATAAATACATATAATATTTAATTATTTATTTATTGTAATTGAATAAAATCTTTAAAACGGAAAGAGAGATTCGCATAGATTGTTTTACATCATGATCTAGTTCTATATATTTTTTTTATATTCATCACCTGCACACTAAAATCCAACTGGTCAATCACTTTTTCAATATCAAACAAATGCAGTTATCCATCTTAATCTAATTCCAAAATTTTTCTTATTACTTGATTCCCTTTGTCGACTTTTGTGCTCATAATCTGTACGATGGTTGATTTTTTTTTTTTTGGATTTCACTTTTGCTATAAAACAAAAAGCTATTAACAATTCCAATCAGTTTCCTTCCTTCTGTATCATTCACATAGAAGTTACTGCAGCTCATG
The DNA here is from genome assembly GCF_046630445.1 of Rutidosis leptorrhynchoides. NCBI lineage: Eukaryota > Viridiplantae > Streptophyta > Magnoliopsida > Asterales > Asteraceae > Rutidosis > Rutidosis leptorrhynchoides. The sequence continues at coordinate 150,532,890 of NC_092336.1, forward strand.
TATCTGATTCAACTATCGAATTACATCACAAAACCATAAGTAAATTTATACTTTTGCTGTCAACCGGAACCACCACCATCGATCATTTTCCTTCACCCATGTCAACAACCCTCGCACCACTTCAACCGCTATCTCTTCTATCCTCAGACCGCCAACTTCATCAAGCAAAAAAAAAAAAAAACGAGATCGAAAACCTACTAATGCTACTGTTTTTTTTTTTTTTACCCTAAAACAAATACCCTATCACCATTTTTTTCTCTTCTATATAGATACATATACATACAATAACCACCCACCTCATCTTCCTATTATTCGATTGATTTGTTTTTCTATTTTCGGCTCGATTGCAACTAAACCACCATCGAAGACCTGCTATTGTTGTTCTTCTGTTTCATTCAAACGTCACGAACAAACCACCTGCAACGTTGGTTCCTGTTTTGCTGCACTTTGCCTTCCTGTTTCTTCTCGCTAATATTCACCACCCAAAATAACTTGCAAACGAAACCCACGTGAAGAAGACAAAGAATGAAGAAGATGATGAAATAATGAACGTGAAAGAATGATATAGGTGAAGGGATATTAATGCTTTCGTTTCTCTTGTTGGTTCGATAAAAACTCACCCATCCCCACCGAGTGCTTTTATTCTTTGTGTTGCCACTTGCCGAGTTATGATTTTGGTAGGCCACAACTCCTTTAAAAATTCATACATAATCGAATCTAATTATGGCCGACCAAGTGGGTGAACTTTGTTGAGATGCATAGCTGTATTTTTTTTTTAAAAGATTACATGTTTTTTTCTTTTAAAAACCCCACTCAAAACGGGTCCACATATTACAAGTTCAAATATCTCTTTCTTGCTAGTCGATTTTTTTTTTTTTCTGTTATGATGATGATGAACGAAAATTTTGGAGATGATAACATGATCACGATGATGTTATTAAAGAAGATGATGTTATGGTTATGATGTTTGGTGGTACGTGATGATAATGATATGATAATGATGGTGACGACAGAATGATTCAATAAAGATGATGATGGTATTATGGTAAGAGGATACTAGTTAGAATTAGGATGGATATGAATCGATGATGACGGTTTCTGTTAACGATTATGATAGTAATGGTATGATTTTATGTGGAGAAAATTTATATATATGATGATAAACGTATAATGTTAATGATGATGATGACTGATCGTATGAATTATGATGATGATGTTGGCGATAGTATGATGATACCAGAGGAGATACACAAAGAAGAAGAAGATGAATAAAGGAATAAAGAGTAAAATAAAATAAAATCCATATATTAACAGAAATGAAAGATAGACGGATGGTGGAGGATGTTTGTATATGATCGAGAGGTCCCTGGTTCGAAACTAGGCGGCGACTGCATATTTATTTTTGTTAATGAAACTAGGCTGTTGTCAAAATGATTTGTTGGGCTACTGTTAAATTTGGGCCGAAACTATAAACCTCTGTTGGGTTTATTAAATTACTATGATGGGTTTCATTATAATTAAATGGTGGGCTTTTGCTGTTGGGCCGAAATGAAGCATAAATGGGTTAGATATATGTGGCCCGCAATTTGAATCAGAAAAATAACGAGTGGTTTGGAGTGTTTGCCTTTAGCGTGAAGTCGCGGGTTCGAGCCCTGTCGTGTGCAAATCTTTTTACAGAATCTTTTAAAGGGGTATAAACTTTTATTTTATTATTTTTTTATTATTATCATTATCAATTTTATTATTATTATGATTACTATTGTTATGTTACTATTATTATTAATAATTGTTATTGTTACAAGTATTATTATTATTATTATTATTATTATTATTATTATTATTATTATTATTATTATTATTATTATTATTATTATTATTATTATTTTTATTTCAAAAGAATATAACAATATATTCATTATCATTATTAATATTATTTTATCAGATAAATATTTATATAAAGCATACATAAAAAGTATATATAAATATATAATAATTGAAATAATATACATATATAACTTGATATATGTTTTAATAAATATATATGATATAGGTTCGTGAATCCAAGGCCAGCCCTGCATTGTTCAGTTTTGTCATATGTATTTTTACTACAAAATACATTATGGTGAGTTTCATTTGCCCTTTTTACTCTTTATGTTTTTGGGCTGAGAATACATGCAATGTTTTAATAACTATTTTACAATATTTATAAGCGTGAGTTTCATTTGCCATTTTACTCTTTATGTTTTTGGGCTGAGAATACATGCAATGTTTTAATAACTATTTTACAATATTTATAAGCGTGAGTTTCATTTGCCCTTTTTACTCTTTACGTTTTTGGGCTGAGAATACATGCAAATGCTTTATTAACTGTTTTACAATATTTATATGCGTGAGTTTCATTAATCCCTTTTTAAATGCTTTTGCAATATATATTTTTGGGACTGAGAATACATGCGCAACTTTTATAAATGTTTTACGAAATAGATACAAGTAATCGAAACTACATTATATGGTTGAATTATCGAAATCGAATATGCCCCTTTTTATATAGTCTGGTAATCTAAGAATTAGGGAACAGAAACCCTAATTGACGCGAATCCTAAAGATAGATCTATCGGGCCCAACAAGCCCCATCCAAAGTACCAGATGCTTTAGTAATTCGAAATTTATATCATGTCCGAAGGAGGATCCCGGAATGATGGGGATATTCTTATATGTATATTGTGAATGTCGGTTACCAGGTGTTCAATCCATATGAATGATATTTTTGTCTCTATGCACGAGACGTATGTTTATGAGAAATGAAAATATGAAATCTTGTGGTCTATTAAAATTATGAAATGATTATTTATGCTAAACTAATGAACTCACCAACCTTTTGGTTGACACTTTAAAGCATGTTTATTCTCAGGTACGAAAGAAATCTTCCGCTGTGCATTTGTTCATTTTATAGATATTACTTGGAGTCATTCATGGCATATTTCAAAAGACGTTGCATTCGAGTCGTCGAGTTCATCAAGATTATTATCAAGTCAATTATAGTTGGATGTATTGAAATGGTATGCATGCCTGTCAACTTTCGATGTAATAAGAGATTGTCTTTTCAAAAACGAATGCAATGTTTGTAAAATGTATCATATAGAGGTCAAGTACCTCGCGATGTAATCAACTGTTGTGAATCGTTTATAATCGATATGGACTTCGTCCGGATGGATTAGGACGGGTCATTTCATCAAGAACACTTAGTTGACTTTGAAAACTAAAACTTTGACTCTCAAATTAGAAATTAATAGAAAGAATTGAGGATTGAAAACTTACAGATAGTTTAGATAGACGATTCCTAACATGACTTCATTATTACATTTTGAAAATTTGTTCTAAATCAAAATATGGTGAAAAAGATGAATGTACAGAGTGTCGAGCTTATTTTCTGGGTTTTCTTTGTTTTCAACTCAAATTGCAGTTTGTAACTTATATAGAGTGATTAGGTACATGATTTAACAGTTAAATTGATTTCCAATTGATTTGTGAAGTAGACTTGTAACAAACTGGAGACATGAAGTACGTAAATTATTTTCATGTGAAGAAAAAGAAAAAAAATTGATAGTTACTTCTAACAGAATGGGATTCCCTATTTTTATTTTTAATAAATATTAATAGTAAATACCCTAATAATATTAATAATAATTCTAATAAAATAACTAAATAATATCATAAAAATGATAATAAATAAAAATAAGAATTCGTTTAAATCATAAATAAATTTTAATCTTAATTATCTTGTACATTATTTTACATTTTCAATTCAAATGATTATTTTGTATTTTATTAATACAACTTAATATGCACTCTTATATTTATATATGTATATATATTTACATATTTATTTACACACAATTGTTCGTGAATCGTCGGAAATAGTCACAGGTTAAATGAATCTATATAAATAGTTCAAACATTTCGAGACTCAACATTACAGGCTTTGCTTATTGTGTTGGAACATATAAAGATTAAGTTTTAATTTGGTCGGAAATTTCTGGGTCGTCACATTAAATCCCTTGAATTTCGAAATTCAATCAGGACAACGTCAAAAGTTAAGACGCGCCTTATTTTCTAAATTCAAATGTGACTACGCCAAAAGTTAAGGCGAATCCTTACTTTTCTCATTTCACTATTTAGTGATAGTTTCATTCGTACTCTTCGAATAATCGAATTGTTTTATCTATATTACTCAATGATGATAAAACTCTATTTATCAACTTATAGTTGTCATGAAAACATTTCTATTGTTAACCATGACGACCACATTCAAATTTCGGGACGAAATTTCTTTAACGGGTAGGTACTGTGACGACCCGGAAATTTCCGATCAAATTTAAACTTTAATCTTTATATGTTTTCGACACGATAAGCAAAGTCTGTAATGTTGCATCTCAAAATTTTTGAACTGTTTTCATGAATTCATTTGGCCTTTGACTATTCCCGACGATTCACGAACAAATACTGTAAATAAATATATACATATATAGATATATATATAAAAATAAACATAGGAGTATATATATTAATTGGAATTAATAAAATATAATTTAATCAGTTGAATTGAAAATGTAAATGTCATTAGTTACTATTATTATTAAAAATTTCATTATTTACATTATTATTAATAATTATAATTATCATTGTTAATAATATTATATATTATCATTAGTAGTATAAGTATTATTACAAAAGCTATCATTTATATTGTTAATATTAATATTATCATTTTTGTAATTATGATTTTTAGTATTATTTTGATATTATTATTATTAAATATCCTTATTATTAATTCTATTATTATTATTATTGCTAATTATTTAATAGTATTATAATTTTTAAAATTAATTACTAAAATTAAGTTAATATATATAGAGTCATATACATAGTCAATTCAGTTTCACATCTCTATCCCACTGTATTTAATTTTTGATCTTGTCTCCAATCTGTTAGATGTCAGTATCTAATTTATCAGTACAATACAAAATTCATTCATTATATAGACACTGCATTTTGAGAAAGAACTAAACCAACAAAATTCATGAAATAAAGCTCGACACCTCTGTTCTTCATCTTTTTAACCATATTTTGATTTTGAATGAATTTTCAAAATGTAATAATACAGTCTTGTTAGGAATCGTCTATCTAAACTATCTGTAAGTTTTCAATCCTCAATTCTTTCTATTAATATCTAATTTGAGAGTCAAAGTTTTGGGTTTTAAAAGTCAACTAAGTGTTCTTGAATCAAATTCGAGTTTCTTTTGATGTTTCCAGTTAATTTGATGATCCATAAAGATTATAGGAATGATTTGCAACATAATTCATGTTGTAATCATAATCTATAACATTCTTAATTTCAAAACCAACTTTTGAGCTCATGTGTTCTTGACAGTGATATACACTAACTTGAATTCGAAACAAATTTCAAAAACTAAAAATGTAGAGTTGTTAGGAATCATTTACTTAAACTTCCTGTAAAATCTTAAGTTCCAATTCTTAATAACGAAGTCGAATTTGGAGTCAAAGTTATTTTGTCAAAAGTCTACCAATTTGTTCATCGAGAAATTAGAGCTCGTTTTGATGTTTCAAGTTCAATTGACGATTTCAATAGTTTTTAGGAATGATTTGAAACATGTTTCATGTTGTAAAGATTGTCCGAAACGAACTCAAAAATTGAAAACAAAATTTTTTTTTCCTTGGCTACGCGCAAGCAGTAGGATTTTTTTGTTTTTTTTCTCTCATTTTTTTTATATCATTAACACATTTTTTTTTTTCATGTTGTTTACAAGTCATAAATGAAAACCAGAATGCGTTATTTTGATTTTTTTTTTAAGTTCCATGGTTGAATTGATTTAAGGTAGAAGATGAAGAAGATGATTCAAGTTGAAATAGATATTAGATATATATATTTGGGTTGCATAATAAATAAGAAAGACATGAATGGCAGAATGGTTAAGGGTGTTGGTGGGTGAGCGAGAGGTCTCGGTTTCAAATCCGGTTCGGGACATATTTTTTTTAGAAAGGCTTTTGAAGGTAGATTTCATTACAAAAATTATTATTATTATTATTATTATTATTATTATTATTATTATTATTATTATTATTATTATTATTGTTATTGTTACTAAAATTATAATCTTTATCATTATCATTATTATTAATATATGTATTATTACTATTATTATGATTGGGATTATTATTATTATCAAAATAACATAAACTATTATTATTATTATTATTAATATTAGTATTAGTATCATTATGTACTTATTAGTATTTTTAGAATCATTATTAACATATGTACTATCATTATTATCATTATCATTTTTATTATTAGTATTATCATCATTAATAAAGTTATTATCAGTAGACTATTATTAGTAAAATCATTAATATCAAAACTATCATTTTTAACAAATAAGATATTTGGTACATAAAACCTACTTATTATATATACTACAACTATATTAATAATCTATATAACTATATACAAGACATATTAACATCTCTTATATAAATACCGACATACAACAAATTCAATATTTTTAATATAATACTAAATATATACATGGATTTATTAATATAACTAAATGTATAGATTCTAATCATTTTAAATATATATACAATAAATATATATAACGTATACTTTAAGATATAAAATAAGTATATATTTTTAAATGGAATTTAATATACATTATATAAACTACAAACACATAAATAATATATAATTAATAAAGGAAATTATGTGATTTCCATTATATGTTTTAATAGATATACAATTGATATAGGTTCGTGAATCCGAGGCCAACCCTGCATTGTTCAGTTGTTTAATGTCGTTATATGTATTTTTACTACAAAATACATTAGGTGAGTTTCATTTACTTTTTTTACCCTTTATATTTTTGGGCTGAGAATACATGCGCAATTTTTATAAATGTTTTACGAAATAGACACAAGTAATCGAAACTCCATGATATGGTTGAATTATCGAAATCGAATATGCCCCTTTTTAGTCTGGTAATCTAAGAATTAGGGAACAGACACCCTAATTGACGCGAATCCTAAAGATAGATCTATTGGGCCTAACAAACCCCATCCAAAGTACCGGATGCTTTAGTACTTCGAAATTTATATCATGTCCGAAGGAGGATCCCGGAATGATGGGGATATTCTTATATGCATATTGTTAATGTCGGTTACCAGGTGTTCAATCCATATGAATGATATTTTTGTCTCTATGCATGGGACGTATGTTTATGAGAAATGGAAATATGAAATCTTGTGGTCTATTAAAATTATGAAATGATGATTTATGTTAAACTAATGAACTCACCAACCTTTTGGTTGACACTTTAAAGCATGTTTATTCTCAGGTACGAAAGAAATCTTTCGCTGTGCATTTGCTCATCTTAGAGATATTACTTGGAGTCAATCATGACATATTTCAAAAAACGTTGCATTCAAGTCGTTGAGTTCACCAAGATTATTATTAAGTCAATAATAGTAAAATATATTACAAAATGGCATGCATGTTGTCAACTTTCGATGTAATGAAAGATTGTCTTTTCAAAAACGAATGCAATGTTTGTAAAATGTATCATATAGAGGTCAAGTACCTCGCAATGTAATCAACTGTTGTGAATCATTTATAATCGATATGGAATTCATCCGGATGGATTAGGATGGGTCTCTACAGTTGGTATCAGAGCGGTGGTCTTAGAGAACCAGGTCTGCATTAGTGTGTCTAACTGATAAGTCGTTAGGATGCATTAGTGAGTCTGGACTTCGACCGTGTCTGCATGTCAACATTTTTGCTTATCATTTAGTGTCGAAAATTATTTGCTTATCATCGTTAAAGTCTAGACACGTCTTACTGCCTCTATTGCATAGACAGTGTATAGATAAGTTCATATCTTAGCGTATCTGTTATTGTTACCTTTGCCTGACAACTTCTGTAGATTCCTCCGTAATTTATGGGATTTTAGTATTATATATGCATATGTAAATTATGTATTGCAGGGTACTAATCTGCATCCTATAATCTATTTCTTATCGAAAATCCTTCATCTGATCGTACGAGATGAATCCCTCAAGCAGTTCGAATTCCTCGGATTCCGACAGCTATTCCGATATGAAGTTTCACCTATCAGTGTCACCGGAATGAATCAATCAATCAATCATCCCCAATTCATCTGATGGGTTCGTAGTCGACTTAATCAATGGAGACGCGAAGAAGGCGATCCCTTCCATCAAACGAATTCACCTCTTGACAATGAACCTGAAGCGTTTACCGACGAACCTGTTCGAGACACCATTTTCTCTCTCATTTCCAGAGTGTCTCGTCACGATCATATACTATCTCAGATTCTAAACCTCATTCATCCGCTCGTTCGAACCGACAATCATCTTAGTATAATAGAAGAAGTCAACGAGCTTCACGCCCGAGTTGTAGCCTTGGAAAAGATAGTGCAAAATTTACCAGCTTCAGCAACATCACCGGCATCAACAGAACCATCAATAACAGTACCAGTAACATCAACAATCCATGCCTCAACATCTCACTCTGTACCTCAAGTATAATTATCATTCTACGTATCGTTCTACATCAATTATCTTCGTTCTTCATGGCGATCAAGTAATCTCTAATGTTTTGGAGATTATATATTCTTGTTCTAACGGTAAATCAAATGAGTTTAATATCATATTAACTCATTAAATACATGATTACATCTGAAGAAAATATATATGTATATATGTTTTCATAAAGATTGTAATTAAAAATTCTTTTGTGCAAACTGTTAATGGTGAAAATATTTTAACGGGTAGGTAATACCCGAGGAATATTTAGATTTCACATTAATAAATTACATTGTACATTCTTCAAAACTGATTCAATAGTCATTTACTATCCTACTTACAACCACCGATATACGTATCCGTTCACTATAGAATAAGCATATTCATCCAAATTCATATTGGGATTTTGATTTATCAGAATTCAACAAGTGGCATAATGAAGAAAACATTGGAAAATAAAACTTGTTAGAAACAAACAATTTTAACTATGAGAAGAATTTTGTTAAGAATCCATGCTAACTGTTCCTAGCTAACTAGTTACATTTTATTTATTGCAATTTAATTATCTCAATTTACATTCTCGCCACATGTTTCAGCACAAAAGGTAGGGCAATTTGCAAACACTTTCATTTGGCCATCGCCACATGTTTCAGCAAGGAGGCAGAAGATATTTGCTTATCCTTCTCCGTCAGCTTCTCTGCCCCCTGCTGCACTAGCTTTTCAGCAACCTTCAACCATTTCTCCCAATCCTCAACAATAGCCTCCCAGGCCTTCCTCGCCTCATCCTCCCGGAGAAAGCTATCTAGAAGAAAGGCATTTAATGTCACAATTGCCAGAGCACGAGCAACCTTTGCCTGATCCTGGAAAGGGCAGCAACAATTTGTAGAACAGTGGAGGAGGATCTTTTCTCCAGGGCATCCTTGCAACCGTCATAATCAATATCCGGCTCGGAGAAAACCCGGATGATGTCGTCACCAATGAGAACGTCAAAAGTAGCATCACCAAAGCTATCCAGCGTGTACGTTTACTGACTACCTTACTCCTCATCCTCCACCATAATGGGCTCTGTCGAGACGCCACCATCGTCAGCAGCAGACGAGCCTGCCGGAACTGCAAACATAACATATTGTCACTATACGGTCATGAATAAGATTGTGAAAAATTGTTTTTTCAAACGAGCATTTAATGAACGTCCAATCAACAACGTGGGTTCATTCTCGAGTTTGATAAAGGAAACCGTTCCAACTACCATCACCAAACTGGGGGGACTTAATGATACCCATACTAATTCATATCAATAAGGCACATTTTTTCATAATGTTGACAACATTCCGTCTGGAACATAACCAGCATGAACAGTCCAGGATGAAATACCTTCTCCCGACCCTACTTAAGCAGGCCGACTAGATAACTATTCATGTGCACATCCGGGAAGAAATGTCCTGGATAAAAGCTAGTTGTGACATCACATAAGCCCATCCTACCCGGACAAGTGTGCATGCCACCGATACCACTTACCTGGGTACAAAACACCGAGAGGTTATCAACCATATTTTCACATCAGGGCCTACTTAGCCAAATACACCGGTCACCGGAAAATATTTACAAAATCATTACGAATATAAATATGAATCGGTTGCAATCTTACCCGGCCAAGAGAATACTGTGAAGAAGCACTTGGAATGAATATCAAGCAAAGTCCTAACCAAGAGCAAGAAATTTGTCCTTCACATCATAGAAGGATCCACCACACCATCTCAGAATAATTATACTATTCCAGGGTAGGTGTTTAGTCCCGGAACAAACACTCGGTCCCGGAATAAGCCCATGGTCTCGAAACAAATACACATATAGGTTGTACACCACGTCAGCCCACGAATTTAGAAAAGTTTGTTAGGATTTGTTTATTATACCAATGAAAGGGACAGGCGCCACGTCAGCCTTCGGATCTGGTAAAGTTTGTTATTACCATGAAAGGGGCATGTGCCACATCATCATTCCCTCATAACACCTATAAATACACGTACAAGATCATTCATTACACACCACTGGATGCATTAATGTTACTCTGCCCAAATTTCTTACTGTAGCATTCTCCAGCTGAAAATACAACTCTGATAGAGATTCCGGTCGATATCGGAGTTAGCTTTTACTCTAAGATATTGACTTATTCGATCCAAATCGAGTAAGGGTAATCCCATCGCTTGTTTTACGCCCTTGAAATCCAGATTTCAAATCGGAGTTTGTACAAATATTGGCAATCTTCGTATTTCCCTTTCTTCTTTCTTACAAAAGGTTCTTGCCCATTATGAAATTAGTCTTAGTCAAATACACCCTTTTGGTCTTCAAAAGGTTATTTTGTTTGAAATGTATTTTAATTGTTTCAATAGGAAACCTAGTGTCTATATTTTTCATGAGTTCTTCTGAACCCGGCTTGTTATCAAATGCTGGTATAATTTTGATTGTAAAAAAGGAAAAACTTTTGTGGGTGAAAAAGAGTCATCTCTAAAGTTCTAGAAAGAATCTTTTTTTTATTTTGATAACAAAAGCATTCGGAAGAGATGAGCTGCTGTTCGTGACTGGTCCAAAGCTAAGGCAGGTGCCAGCAATGCTATCACATTATCTGAGAGTGGGAATAGTATGGTGGAGTCGCTAAAAGCTTTGAATCTTTCTCAAAGATCTTATGCAGACATGGAGGCAATTTTGGTTCTTTGTAGTATGAGTTATAAGTGGCGTGTTGGGTTTATGCCGATACTACGATTGAAAGGCCATATTAGGCTTCTCTGTTAGTCTCCTATGTTTAATGTCTCAACATGATCCATATGTTTCTCATGTATGCTATTTTTGTGTTTACTTGCATTGTTTATGCAGAAGAAGAAGAAATGAAGGTAATTGAGGCTTTCGATATTCGCAGCTTCGATGATATTGTGGTTGAGGAGCCTCCCAAGGCTACTGAGGAACTTGAGCCTGGTAAGGAAAAGTTAGCTGAGTTTGAAAAACAACTAAAGAGTTCTGAACGGGCGACAGACGGTGAGGGTGGTGGTGCTGGTGAACTCTTGAAGTTGAAATTCTATATGTTACTCCTTGTCCTCCGTTGAAAAAATCATCAAAACGCTTGAAGCGTGAGGGCAAACGCCATGTGGATTTGTTGACCAGGAATTGTTCTTTCAGATGATGATGAAGCCACTACTGATGATGATGCTGACGCTGAAGATTTTGTGGAGAGAACTCCTTATTCTCCACTTTCTTCCTCAAAAGGTCCAGACACAACTCATTCTTCTTCTTCTTCCCTTCCTTCACCATCCATGCCGCTAGACGGCATGAGATCATTCATTGAGGATCCTATCAACAAATTTGATAACTTCATTGAGTTTTTGAAGGTAATCATTTATTCAAATTGATGTCTTTTGTCATAAAAAATTTGTTAGTTGTACTTGTGCTGAAAATTATATTATTATGTGCAGACAAACTTTGTTCCAGAGCTTTCCTCATCATTGGCATGTCTAACCATCCATTAGATCTTGCAATCCACCTCTGCTTCCTTGGTGTTGCACACTCAGCATGTGCTGCACAACCTTAAAATGCAACAGGCTCAAGATTTTGTTGTTGCTAAAGCTGCTGAGAATGCAATAAAATTGAAAATCTGGATGTGGGGATGCAAGATGTGCATAAAAATGGTCCACTGCTTCTAATCTTGCATATAAAAAGGAGGAGGCATTGAAGATTGTTGAGGGTTCCCGTGTTCAGTTGAGGGCGGAGAAGGGGGAATTGTTATAGGAGAATGAAACTTTGAAGAAATCTGCTGAGGGTAGTCAGATTGAAGCCCAGGAGAAAACTGCTGCTGATGCTGCTGCTGAGGGTAAATTTACTGAGCTAAAGAATGGCATTCCTACTCTGGTGCAGAGGGTCCTTGATTTAAACATAGTTGGGCATGCATTTAACACCTACCTTCGTACTGCGGTGGTGAAGGGTATGTCGGAGCTTATTGATTGTGACGACTCGGAAATTTTTGATCAATTTTAAACTTAATCTTCATATGTTTCTGACACGATAAGCAAAGTCTGTAATGTTGTAGTCTCAAAAATTTTGAATTTGTTACATATCCAATTACCCTTTGACTATTCCCGACGATTCACGAACAATTATTTGTAAATAGAAATGTATATATTAAATAAATAAAAATATAAGAATATATAATATTTTGATTTAATAAAGTAGATTTTTAAATAATTGGAATTTAAAATGTAAAATAACAATTAGAATAATTAAGTACTGTTAATATATATATATATATATATATATATATATATATATATATATATATATATATATATATATATATATATATATATATATATATATATATATATATATATATGTGTGTGTATAAGTTATTATAAAACTACGATTTTTGTTAAATATATATAAATATTAACCATTCGGTAAATGTCATCATATAATATAATATTACATAAATAATAAATGGTATAATAGCAAATTACAAGTTTGAGTATAATTGATATATTAATATTTTTATCATTACTTTCATTATTAATATTAATATTAATACTAATATCTGTATTATTATATATTATTATTTCAAATATAAACATATATATATGTATAAAACTTGATAAGTATAAGCTTTTATATTATTATTATTATTAATACCATTAATAATATTAATATCATTATAATTAATGTTATTTTAGTATCATTATTAAAAATTATTATTATTATTATTAATATTAGAAATTAAATTTATTTCGATTATCATTATTGTTAGTATTAATATTATCATATTATTATCTTTATCAATAATATTATTATTATTACTAATATTATTATTAGTATTATTAATTATTAGTAGTACTAATATATTTATAATTGCCATTATCAAAAATTAAGAATTTGATATATATACAGATATATAATCGATGTATAAATACAGATAGATATAAAAAAAAATATACATATACAGAATACAGAGTGATATATATGTATATATATATATATATATATATATATATATATATATATATATATATATTAATTACGGTTATAAAAAAATATAAATAAACTACATAATTAATCATAAATCAAAAATCAGATTTCCAATCAATATCAAACTGTTTGATAAATTGTTTTATATCTGCAACTGGTATGATCAATTCTAATTATTCATATAATCAAACAATATCTGTTAGGGGTCGACATCATTTTTATTTATTTAATTCTGGCAGTATGATTTTTGTCGAGAGAATCAAGCTATCAAACAAACATTAATTGAGTTAACTAGTTGTAACCGTATCTATTTAACTCTATATAATTCACTACTAATACGATTTGGGCGAAAACAACAAAAATCAAAAATTAATTCGAAGAACACAGCCTTCAACCTCTGTTCTTGGTCATTTTGTCAAAAACCCTGAAGTCGAATCCAATTTTAAATTCTATAAATGCAAAGATGCTAGAAAACTTTCACTTAAACTTCCTGTAAAGTTTCAAATGCCAATTTTCATTATCGATTACGAATTTTGAGGTCAAAGTTTCTAAATCAAAAAGTCAACGTATTTGTTCATCAGTAAATTCAGGTTTGTTACAATGTTTTAAGTTTAATTGATGCTTCAGATAGTTTCTAATAATCAATTAGAATCTTTTTCATGTTATGGTCGCGGTCTCAAACACTCTACAAATTCGATTTTGATTTAAAGTTGAACGTGTTCTTCAAAATATCTGTTTCAAATTATTTTATTTTAAAATCTATTGAAAAGTAACTCTATCATTAAGTAAACATTTCTGTAAATCCTAATAAGTTGGTTATTTATTGGTTTCGATCCCTGGTCGACTGATTTTTATTTTTGGGGAAGAAGATGAATTAAACAGAAAAGATTACTGGTTAAATAAATTGATAATGGTATTAAAACAGAAAAACCAAACAGCTCGATTGGTTAAGGAGGGTTATGGGTTATCGAGAGGTCTTGGGTTCAATTCCTGCTGGTGACAAGTATTTTTTTAAACACTTTACGAGGTAACTCTAGTTTTCTAAAAATTATTATTATTATTATTATTATTGTTATTATTATAAATGTTAAAATTATTATTGTTGTCATTTATCAATTATTATTATTATTACAAGTATAGCAATTATAATTAGTATTAGTATTGTTATAACTGATATCATTATCATTATCATTATCAAGTATTATTATCATTATTATTATTATTATCGGTTAGTATTATGATATTATTAATTAGTATCAATATTATTATTAATAACATGATTAATAAAATTATTAACTTTAATATAGTTATATTATTATCATCACTAGTATTATTATTAAGTAGCAATATTCTTAGTATTATGAGTTGTATTATTTTAAATATTATTAATACTATTATTATTATTAAATTTTCTTTTTAAGTATTATTATTATTATTATTATTATTATTATTATTATTATTATTATTATTATTATTATTATTATTATTATTATTATTATCATTTTATAAATATTAGAACTCTTATTTTTAACATAAGTATTATTATTTATATTATCACGAGTATTATTATGTAATTACTAAAATCAGTATCATAACTATCATTAACAGTAAAATTAATATTTTATATTTATTATCATTAATAACATTATTATTATCAATAGAATCTTCAACGTTATTATCTTATTAATAATATTAAGTATTATAATCATTTTTACCACAAATACTATTATTTTTGGTATTATTATAACTTTTGTTATTAATATACAAATGATATACTTAATACATATAACATAACAAAAACTAATATTTTTATATACAAAATTAATATATGAAACATATATATACTAATAATATAAAAAGGATATAACTAATAATTTATATATATATTTGCTCGATTACAATTATGTAAATTAATAGATATACAAATGATATAGGTTCATGAATCCGAGGCCAACCCTACATTGTTCAGTATCGTCGTATGAATATTTTTACTACAAAATATTGTATTGTGAGTTTCATTTGCTCCCTTTTTAAATGCTTTTGCAATATATAGTTTGGGACTGAGAATACATCACTTTTATAAATGTTTGACGAATTGACACAAGTAATCAAAACTACATTCTATGGTTGAATTGTTATACCGGATATCGCCCCTTGTTGAACTTGGTAGCCTAAGAATTGGTGTTTATTATAATTGCCACCAATTGACGCGAAGCCTAAAGATAGATCTATGGGCTTTGACAAGCCCCAGTCAGAGAATTTGAACAGCTTTAGCACTTCGATGTTTATATGTTTGGGGATATTCTAGATGCATTTTGTTAATGTCGGTTACCAGGCGTTCAATCCATATGAATGAATTTTAAACACTTACAAGTGTATGATTATTGATTAAATGAAATCTTGTGGTCTATTAAAATTATGGAAATGATTGATTACGATAAACTAATGAACTCACCAACCTTTTGGTTGACACTTGAAAGCATGTTTATTCTCAGGTATTAAAGAAATCTTCCGTTGTGCATTAGCTCATTTTAAGGATATTACTTGGAGTCATTAATGGCATATTTTGAAAGACGTTGCATTCGAGTCGTTGAGTTTATCAAGACTATTATTAAGTCAATTATAGTTGGATGTGTTATGAAATGGTATGCATTCCATCAACTTTCGATGTAAAGAAAGTTTGTCTTTTAAAAACGAATGCAATGTTTGTAAAATGTATCATATAGAGGTCAAATACCTCGCGATGTAATCAACTATTGTGAATCATTTATAATCGGTATGAACGGGTCCCTTCAGTTGGTATCAGAGCGGTGGTCTTAGCGAACCAGGTCTTGCATTAGTGTGTCTAACTGATTGTTATTTAGATGCATTAGTGGGTCTGGACTTCGACCGTGTCTGCATGTCAAAAGTTTTGCTTATCATTTCGTGTCAAAAATTACTTGCTTATCATCCTTAAAGTCTAGACACATCTTACTGCCTCTATTGCATAGATAGTGTATAGATAAAATCGTATCTTAGCGTATCTGTTACTGTTACCTTTGCATGACATATTCCGTAAATTCCTCCGTAAACTACGAAATCTTTTGTTCTATATATATATATATATATATATATATATATATATATATATATATATATATATATATATATATATAGATATTTTATATAATTAGAATACCACCCGAAAGCCGGAAATCATTTCATATCAAAAAATTCTTTATTCAATCGTACGAAATGGAATTCGCAACTAGTTCAAGCTCCTCGGCTTTCAACAGCTATTTCGATATGGATTTCCACTCGAACTCCGAAAGTAGTATGACCGGAATGGACCCACCAATCAGCTACTTAATCACTGGAGATAAGAAGAAGGTGATCCCTTCCATCCACCACATTATGTTATTATAAAACTACGATTTTTGTTAAATATATATAAATATTAACCATTCGGTAAATGTCATCATATATCATATAATATAATATTACATAAATAATAAATGGTATAATAGAAAATTACAAGTTTGAATATAAGTGATATATTAATATTATTATCATTACTTTCATTAATAATATTAATATTAATATTAATACTAATATCTGTATTAGTAATATTATTATTTCAAATATAAACATATATATATGTATAAAACTTGATAAGTATAAGCTTTTATATTATTATTATTATTATTATTATTAATACCATTAATAATATTAATATCATTATAATTAATGTTATTTTAGTATCATTATTAAAAATTATTATTATTATTAATATTAGAAATTAAATTTATTTAGATTATCATTATTGTTAGTATTAATATTATCATTTTATTATCTTTATCAATAATATTATTATTATTACTAATATTATTATTAGTATTATTAATTATTAGTAGTACTAATATATTTATAATTGCCATTATCAAAAATTAAGAATTTAATATATATACAGATATATAATCGATGTATAAATACAGATAGATATAAAAATATATACATATACAAGAATACAGAGTGATATATATGTATATATATATATATATATATATATATACAAATATTAATTACAGTTATAAAAATATAAATAAATTACATAATTAATCATAAATCAAAAATCAGATTTTCGATCAATATCAAACTGTTTGATAAATCATTTTATATCTGCAACTGGTACGATCAATTCTAATTATTCATGTAATCAAATAATATCTGTTAGGGGTCGACATCATTTTTATTTATTTAATTCTGGCAGTATGATTTTTGTCGAGAGAATCAAGCTATCAAACAAACATTAATTGAGTTAACTAGTTGTAACCGTATCTGTTTAACTCTATATAATTCACTACTAATATGATTTGGGCAAAAATAACAAAAATCAAAAATTAATTCGAAGAACACATCCTTCAACCTCTGTTCTTGGTCATTTTGTCAAAAACCCTGAAGTCGAATCCAATTTTAAATTCTATAAATGCAAAGATGCTAGAAAACTTTCACTTAAACTTCATGTAAAGTTTCAAATGCCAATTTTCATTATCGATTACGAATTTTGAGGTCAAAGTTTCTAAATCAAAAAGTCAACGTATTTGTTCATCAGTAAATTCAGGTTTGTTACAATGTTTTAAGTTTAATTGATGCTTCAGATAGTTTCTAATAATCAATTAGAATCTTTTTCATGTTATGGTCGAGGTCTCAAACACTCTACAAATTCGATTTTGATTTAAAGTTGAACGTGTTCTTCAAAATATCTGTTTCAAATTATTTTATTTTAAATTCTATTGAAAAGTAATTCGATCATTGAGTAAACGTTTCTATAAATCCTAATAAGTTGGTTATTTATTGGTTTCAATCCCTGGTTGACTGATTTTTATTTTTGGGGAAGAAGATGAATTAAACAGAAAAGATTAACGGTTAAATAAATTGATAATGGTATTAAAATAAAAATACCAAATAGCTCGATTGGTTAAGGAGGGTTACGGGTTATCGAGAGGTCTTGGGTTCGATTCCTTCTGGTGACAAGTATTTTTTTAAACACTTTATGAGGTAACTCTAGTTTTCTAAAAATTATTATTATTATAAATGTTAAAATTATTATTTTTGTCATTTATCAATTATTATTATTATTACAAGTATAGCAATTATAATTAGTATTAATATTGTTATAACTGATATCATTATCATTATCATTATCAAGTATTATTATTATTATTATTATTATTATTATCAGTTAGTATTATGATACTATTAATTAGTATCAATATTATTATTAATAACATGATTAATAAAATTATTAACTTTAATATAGTTATATTATTATCATCACTAGTATTATTATTAAGTAGCATTATTCTTAATATTATCAGTTGTATAATTATAAATATTATTAATACTATTATTATTATTATTATTAAAATTAATCATTTTAAGTATTATTATTATTATTATTATTATTAAAATATTATTATTATTATGATTATTATTATTATTATTATCATTTTATAAATATTAGAACTCTTATTTTTAACATAGGTATTATTATTTGTATTATCACGAGTATTATTATGTAATTACTAAAATCAGTATCATAACTATCATTAACAGTAAAATTAATATTTTATATTTATTATCATTAATAACATTATTATTATTATCAATAGAATCTTCAACGTTATTATCTTATTAATAATATTAAGTATTATAATCATTTTTACCACAAATACTATTATTTTTGGTATTATTATAACTTTTATTATTAATATACAAATGATATATTTAATACATATAACATAACAAAAAATAATATTTTTATATACAAAATTAATATATGAAACATATATATACTAATAATATAAAAAGGATATAACTAATAATTTATATATATATTTGCTCGATTACAATTATGTATATTAATAGATATACAAATGATATAGGTTCGTGAATCCGAGGCCAACCCTACATTGTTCAGTATCGTCGTATGAATATTTTTACTACAAAATATTTTATTGTGAGTTTCATTTGCTCCCTTTTTAAATGCTTTTGCAATATATATTTTGGGACTGAGAATACATCACTTTTATAAATGTTTGACGAATAGACACAAGTAATCAAAACTACATTCTATGGTTGAATTTTTATACCAGATATCGCCCCTTGTTGAACTTGGTAGCCTAAGAATTGGTGTTTATTATAATTGCCACCAATTGACGCGAATCCTAAAGATAGATCTATGGGCTTTGACATGCCCCAGTCAGAGAATTTGAACTGCTTTAGTACTTCGATGTTTATATGTTTGGGGATATTCTAGATGCATTTTGTTAATGTCGGTTACCAGGTGTTCAATCCTATGAATGAATTTTAAACACTTACGAGTGTATGATTATTGATTAAATGAAATCTTGTGGTCTATTAAAATTATGTAAATGATTGATTACGATAAACTAATGAACTCACCAACCTTTTGGTTGACACTTGAAAGCATGTTTATTCTCAGGTATTAAAGAAATCTTCCGCTGTGCATTAGCTCATTTTAAGGATATTACTTAGAGTCATTAATGGCATATTTCGAAAGATGTTGTATTCGAGTCGTTGAGTTTATCAAGACTATTATTAAGTCAATTATAGTTGGATGTGTTATGAAATGGTATGCATGCCATCAACTTTTGATGTAAAGAAAGTTTGTCTTTTAAAAACGAATGCAATATTTGTAAAATGTATCATATAGAGGTCAAATACCTCGCAATGTAATCAACTATTGTGAATCGTTTATAATCAGTATGAACGGGTCCCTTCAGTTGGTATCATAGCGGTGGTCTTAGCGAACCAGGTCTTGCATTAGTGTGTCTAACTGATAGTTGTTTAGATGCATTAGTGGGTCTGGACTTCGACCGTGTCTGCATGTCAAAAGTTTTACTTATCATTTCGTGTCAAAAATTACTTGCTTATCATCCTTAAAGTCTAGGCACATCTTACTACCTCATTGAAGAAACATTCTGTGGTGATTATATAATCTCTAAATTCTTAGAGATTATTTATTCTAGCTCAAACCGAAAAGCAATTGAGATTAATATCATATTAACTCATTAAATCCATGATTACATATGAAGAAAATGTATATGTATATATGTTTTCATAAAGATTGTGATTAAAAATTCTTTTGTACAAACTGTTAATGGTGAAAATATTTTAACGGGTAGGTAATACCCGAGGAATATTCAGATGTCACATTAATAAGTTACACTGTACATTCTTCGAATCTAATTCAACGGTCATTTACTATCCTACTTACATCCACAGATATACGAATCCGTTCACCACAGAATAACCATTTTCTTTCAATTTTATATTTGGATTTTGACTTACGAGAATCCAACAAGTGGCATAATGAAGAAAACATTGGACAAAAATAAAAATTGTTAGAAATAAACAAATAAACTATGAGAAAATTTTGTTAAGAATCCACGCTAACAAAATTCTAGCTAACTGTTCCTAGCTAACTGTTAATTCCTTATTACATTTTATTATCGCAATTTATTTATCGCAGTTTATTTATCGCAATTTATATTCTTGCAATTTTATTTATCGTCATTTAATTTCTGTTATTTATTTTACGCACTTTATTTATCGTCTTTTAAATACTGTTATTTACGCATTTTAAATATCGGGACACGTATACAATGTTTTGACATATCATATCGACGCATCTATATATATTATTTGAAATAACCATAGACACTCTATATGCGGCAATGATCGAGTTAGCTATACAGGGTTGAGGTTGATTCTATAATAATATATATACTTTGAGTTGTGATCGAGTTTGAGACATGTATACAGTGGGTCACGATACGTAGTAATTAATTCGAATATTATATATTAAACTATATATGAATTAATGAATTGCTAACTGTGGACTACCAACATTGGACAATTAAAATGAATTAAAATATTGATTATGACATATGAAACTAAACAATTCTTCAAGTTTGCCACTTGATTTTATCTTAAACCTCATTTGTATCTTGACGATAAAAATCTGCATTCAAACCTTTCATGTTCTTGAAAACACCTCAATCAGAGGATGAACTAACCGCACTTCATCTACAGAAGAAAAGATTGATGCATATAGATATGCACCTGAAAACCACTCGGAACCTGAGTAAACGTTTATCACGTATCTGTGCTAGCTCCTTTGGCGTTGTTATTATCGAAAATAACTTTGCAATCCCTTTTCAGATTAGCCAATTTTGTCACAGCTGCGACAAATCAGCTTCAATTTTCCATTCGAATAAACTTATTATAAAGATTATCCCTTCATCATCGTTACTGGAGAACCGTTTATATTCCACCACATTAGCAGTAAACTTACCAGCAACTTCATTACTCATTGGCTTAAGTCGCTCCGAAGAACCATATTACTTGTTCATTAAGACCTTATCATATATTCATCTGTATCTTATAACGAGAATTGTCATACCAATTACCAGAAATTAGCAATCAGTATTTTGAATCTCACAACGTTTCTACATCAACGATTATATGTATACATATAACATTTATCTCTTAGAATTATGATCTTCCATTCTGAAATTATGAAAAGCACCCAGTCTGCGAATCAATACCCTGAATTTTGAAGAAAAAAAATGCTGATAAAGCAGCAAAAACTGTAAACAACGTTAACAGCAAAAAGTTTGATGATAAAGTTAGTGTTGGAAACACTCAATGGAAAATTTGTACTGGAAAATGAATTGAGCAAACCATGAAGGAGACTCTGAACAAATCGCAAGGACTAAACTTGTACATAAAGAATCCAGATGATTCTGTTTCTGATGAAGTCATTAACGAATACCTTGCTTCTGATTCTAAATCTTTACGAACAAATCTTCTTCATCATTCATCGATATTAGAAATTCTAAGATATCATCGTATCTTTCATTATAAATATTCTCTATATTTCTGAAGATATTTTCATAACTATTCTTATCCGAAATCATTTATCTCTTCACGATATCAGTGTTACTTCAGAAAGGAAAATGTTTTAGTTTCTAAATTCTGAAAAATTCGAACATAAAATATGAATATTTTTGAAGTAGTGTTGAGAATTGAAGCATGAGTTATTATAATATAATGACACTTGATCAACGTGATTATATTACAGTAAGTCATGCTGAGTTTCTAATGGGACATGATGATTCATAGATCATAACGTCATCATGTGCCATGTTACATAACTCTTTCATTCTGCTTAACTTCTGAACATATTGTAATGACCCGAAAATTTCCGACCAAATTTAAACCTTAATCTTTATATGTTTCCAACACGATAAGCAAAATCTGTAATGGTGAGTCTAGAAAGTTTAAAATCTATATTCATGTAATCAATCACCCTTCGACCACGCCTGACGATTCACGAACATTCATGTGTATATAGATATGTATATATATATAATATATACTTATTAATTGAAAACGTTAAGGTATTAGATGTATAAAATTTAGTACTCAATAAGTTATTATATAATATATAATATATATAATTACTTAATATTAAGATAAACAATAAAATGTAATATTAAATTACAAGTTGAAATATAGTTATTATTACTTTCATTATTATCATTATTAAAATAAATATTAATATTATATCAGTAATATGAATATTAATATTATATATATATATATATATATATATATATATACATATATATATATAAAAATATAAAATTTAATTCGTTTAATTTGTTTTATTACAAATATTGTTGTTACCGAAATTATTATCATTATTATTATAATTTGTAGTAAAATTATAATTTTAGTTATTATTATGATTATTATTATTACTAAAGATTTATCATCTTATTTAAAATTATTACTACTTATTACTTTTATCATTAATTCAATTATTATCATTATAAATTTTGATATTACTATCATTATTATTATTTAGTGTTTTGATTATTATTAATAATATTATCAATATTATTATTATTAATATATTATTAATATTAATTAAATAAAATTAAAAAAAAATCAGATTAATCAGATAAGAAAGGAAATATGTTGCAATCGATATCAAACTGTTTTTTTTTGTATTCTTTCTTCTGTCTTAACCTCCTATTCGATTCTTCCTGTCTCCTATCTTGCTAAATGTCGATCTCATGAGCTGTAAGCAGCAAAAATCGATCATATCCTATCATTTCTGTAACTAATCGATTACTGCCTATAAATAATGCCTTTAACTCGCTGTGAAATAAAAAAAAAGAAAAAGAAAAAACAGAAACTGAGAGCAAGCGGTTCTGTTCGATACACTCTTTATCAAAACCTCAGATTTCAATTCAATTCAAACATGTATAAATGTAGTTTGGTTAAAACTATTTTATTCCAACTATCTGTAAAATCTTAAAGTCCAATTCCTTCTAATGATCTCTAATTTTGGAAGTCAAAGATAATTTTTAAAAAGTCAAAATATCAGTTCTTCGCGAAATTAGAAACTGTTTTGATAGTTCTGTTTAAATTGATGAATCATATAGTTTCAAGGAGTCATTTGCAATATAATTCATGTTTTGATCGAAAGCTGAAATTGTCCAAATCATGGAATCACCATTTGAGTTCATACTTGGTTCACGACAGATATATCTTCAGCTATCTGTCCAATTTTTTTAATTTGAGTCTGTTAATTTCAAATGCTATCACTTCCATCTATGTGTTAAGGATAAAATCAAACTTTAATTAGAGTTGGTTCTTTGATCGAATTGTGATGAAGAAGATGACTACGGGTGTTGATATAAAATAAATTAGAATGATAATAATACAGAAAAATGAGTCTGGTTTAATGGTTAAGTGTGATTGCGGTTGAGCGAGAGATCATGGGTTCGAATCCGGTCTTGGGTAATTCTTTTTAGAATGGCTTTTAAAGGGGTATATACTCTTATTTTAATTCTATTATTATTATTATTAGTTATTATGTTTATTATTAATATTATTGTTATTATTATTGTTATTATTAGTATTATTAATTATAGTTATTATGAATAAGTAAATCATTATTATTATTGTTATTAGAATTATAATTATTATTATTATCATAATTATAAGTAATATCACTATTATTATTATTATTATTATTATTATTATTATTATTATTATTATTATTATTATTATTATTATTATTATTATTATTATTATTATTATTATTATTATTATTATTATTGTTATTATTATCATAATTAATATTATTAGTAGTATTATTATTATTATCCCAAAAAGATATAATTTCTTACTTACTATTTATTGATATTATTTTATCAAATAACTATTAGTTATATAAAAATAATACTTAAAACGTAATACATAACTATATTTTTATTTAAAATACATAAAATGAATATATTTATGAAACATATAAGTTATTAATATAAAGATGATATCACTAATAAATATATATGAATTTGCTCAATTTCAGTTATATGTGTTAATATATATATAAATGATATAGGTTCGTAAATCTGAGGCCAACATTATAATTGATCAATGGTGTTATATGTATTTTTACTACAAAATACAGTATGGTGAGTATATAGTCCCTTTTAAACTCTAAATATTTTGGGATGAGAATACATGCATTTTATGATTTACGTTATGGACACAAGTGATCAAAAATAAATTCTATGTTGAGTTGTACCATGGAATATTTCTTTATACTTGGTAGCTAATATTTACATGAGGAATGTAAACGCGAATCCTGTTGATAGATCTATCGGGCCTGACAACCCCAACCGGGCTGGACGACCAGTTTTCAACGGTTGCACAGTACTTCGTTTCTGTATACTACACTTGGTATGGTGTAGTGATTATTTAAGAATATGCTGCGATGATTTAAATGTTAAGTATGGTTACCAAGTGCTCAACTACTTTTCATACACTTGCGAGTGTATTATGTTTTAATATATGAAATCTTGTGGTCTATAGTTATAACGCTGCTAGCATCAAACCTATATCTCACCAAATTTATGTTGACATTTTAAAGCATGTTATTCTCAGGTACGAATTAAGTCTTCCGCTGTGCATTTGCTAATGTTAAGGACATTACTTGGAGTCGATCGTTGCAATGGAATCAAATATTGATGACTTCATCCAGGAGGATTAGGACGGGTTGTTAAAGTTGGTATCAGAGCGGTGGTCTTAGCGAACCAGGTCTTGCATTAGAATGCCTAACAGATAGTCGTTAGGATGCATTAGTGAGTCTGGACTTCGACCGTGTTTGCGTGTTAAAAGTTTTGCTTATCATTATTAGTCGGAAATTATCTGCTTATTATCCTTAGGAAATTTCCTGCTTATCATTCATAAGTCTAGACACGTCTTACTGCATTTACTGCATTGATAGTGTATAGACAAAATTCATATCTTAGCGTATCTGATAATTCATATCTTAGCGCATCTGTAGACTTGCCTGACATATGTCGTAAATTCCTCCGTAGTCTACGAAATCTTTAGGACCATATATATATACATATTCTATATAGTTAGAATATCATCCGATATCTGAAAATCATTTCACATCGAAGATCCCTTCCATCCACCAAATTGCCCTCTTAGTGATAAACCTGAAGCGCTTACCGGCGAACCTATTCGAGAAACCATTTTCACTTTCATTTCTAGATTATCTCATCACGATTGTATACTATCCCATATTTCGAATCTTATTCATCCGCTCCCTCTAACCGCCAATCATTCCGGTGTACTAGCAGAAGTTAACGAACTTCGCGCTCGCGTGATGACTTTGGAAAACATGGTGCGAAGGCTACAAACACCAGCAGCAGCACCAGCGGCATAAACCGTACCACCATCATCAACGCCGACAGTACCATTATCACCCTTAACCACAACTGCATCGTAAACCTCAACATCACAATCTGTATTTCGGATATCAACCTCACACGCTTTAATATCACCATCTGTACTTCGAGTATGATCTTCGTTCTACATATCGTTCTACATCGATTATCTTCGCTTTGCGTATTGTTCTACCTCATTTATCTTCGTTCGACATGGCGATTATGTAATCTCTAATGTTTTAGAGATCATGTAATCAAGTACTAACGATAAATCAAATGAGTTTAATATCTTATTGACTCATTAAATCCATAATTACTTCCGAAGAAAATATATATGCAAGTATATTTTCATAGAGATTGTAATTAAAAATTTCTTTAGTACAAACTATTAATGATGAAAATATTTTAACGGGTAGGTGATACCCGAAGAATATTTAGATTTCACATTAATAAGTTACACTGTACATTCTTCGAACCTGATTCAATGGTCATTTACTATCCTACTTACAACCACTGTTATACGTATCCGTTCACCACCGAATAGCCATTTCCATTCAAATTTCATATTTGGATCTTGACCTACCAGAATCCAACAAGTGGCATAATGAAGAAAACATTGGACAAAATAAAATTTGTTAGAAATAAACGGATTAACTAATTGAAATATTGTTAAGATTCCACGCTAACTATTCCTAGCTAACTGTTCCCAGCTAACTGTTAATTTCGTATTACATTTATCGCAATTTAATTTATTGTTATTTAATTTCTGTTATTTACTTTTACGCACTTTAAATCGGGACACATGTACACAATACGTCGGATTAATTCTGAGACAATACGTTGTACACGGGTCATGATATATATATTTATTTATTTACGCACTTTAAATAACGGGACACGTATACAAGGTTTCGACCTATCATATCGACCCATCTATATATATATTTCGGAACAACCATAGACATTCTATATGTGAATGTTGGAGTTGGCTATACAGGGGTGGAGTTGATTCCAAAATATATATATGGTTTGAGTTGTGATCAATACTGAGACCGGTACACGGGTCACGATACGTATTAATTAATTCGAATATTATATATTTAATTTATATATGAATTTATTGGACCATTGGACAATTGGACTATTGGACTGCTAACTTTGGACAACTAAAAAGAATTAAAATATTGATTATAACATATGAAACTAAACAATTCTTCAAGCTTGCCACTTGATTTCATCCTAAACCTCATTTGTATCTCGACGATTACAATCCGCGTACAAACCTATCAGGATTCTTGAAAATACCTCAATCGAGAAGTTGAACCGACCGCACTTCATCTACAGAAGAAAAGATCTATACACATGAAGAAAAAAAAACTCTTGAATCCAAAGTCATAGTTTAACACGTACCACGACGAATTCTTTAGCATTTATTAGCAAAAACAACCTTACAATTTCTTTTCAAAGTAGCCAATTTTGTCACAGCTCCAGCAAGCCAACTTTGATTTTTCGTTCGAACCAACCTTATTATAACTTTGATATATACGATTAGCTTTCCTCATCGTTACCGGAGAACCTTTTATATTCCACCATATTACCATCAGCGTTTAATCATCTAAAAACACAATTCTCCAGAAACCACCTTGGTTTGATAACCGATAACCCAGATCTGTTAACTCTGAAAATGCTGAAGAAGCAGCATATTGTAGATGGTCTTAATGGCCAAAAGTTGATGACAAAGAAGGAAGTGTTAGAAACACTCAATAGAAAATATAGCACCGAAAAGCGGATTATGCGAAACTATGAAGGAAACCGTGAACAAATCACAAAGAATAAGTTTGACTTCAAAAGATTCAAATGATTCAGTGTCTGCTGAAACCGTTAGTATGAACCCTACTCCTTATCCTAAATCTTTCCAGTTGATATTCTTCATCATCATCTCATCTTAAACATTATAAGATATCTTCGTATCTTCCATTATACATATTCTCCATATTTTTGGAAATATTTTCACAACTATTCCTATCTGAGACCATTTATCCCTCCGTAATATCTGTAAACTGTGTTAGTTTCTAAATTCTGTAACCTCTGAGTTTAAAATATGAATGTTTTGAAGTAGTGTTGGGAACTGAAGCATGAATTAGTATAATATAATGACACTTGATCAATGTCATTATATTACAGTAAGTCATGTTGAGTTTCTAATGGAATGTGATGATTCACAGTACCATCATCATGTGCCATGTTACACGGCTCTTACATTCTATCTAATCACTAAACATATCAAGAAAATATTTTCTTGATAACTCGGTCTTTTCCAGGATATTCTGGTAATTTGACAAATCAAAATCGTGTCATTAACATTTCTTTCTAAGAGCGTTAGCTATGTTTATTCCAAATTTCATACCTACGAATTCCGAACCATTACTCGCTTGACTCGAAGTCGGGAAGAGAAAACGAAAGCATGAAGCTCCGAAAAATAATGAGGGATATTGATAATGCTAAAAACGAACATATATTTCATAGCATTATTCCTCAAGAAAGACAAGCTTTTAGTTGCAATTGTTCTATTTACAAGTGATATTCGTTTAAATAATAAAAGGTGAAGACAAAAGACAGATTCGACGAATTGAAGACGCAAACGACCAAAAAGCTCAAAAGAACAAAAGACAATCAAAGAGGTTCTAATTATTGATAAGAAACGTCTCGAAATTACAAGAGTACAAGATTCAAAACGCAAAGTACAAAATATAAAATTGTACGCGAGGACGTTCGAAAATCCGGAACCGGGACCAGAGTCAACTCTTAACGCTCGACGCAACGGACTAAAAATTACAAGTTAACTATGCATATAAATATAATATAATATATAATTAATTATATTAATTATATATATATTATATTTATAAATAAAACCGTCGGCAGAGAAAGACTCCAAGGACTGAGCTGTAAATTCATTCTCCGCGACTCGCGGAGTTTGAAGGCCAAAATCACCGCGAGTCGCGGAGCCCCAAAAATCAACTTTTCCTATAAAAGCAACCGAATTCTGATCGCAATTCATAATCTTTTTCTCTCTTCTCTCATATATACGTAAAATATATATATATAATTTATATTTTAATTTTAATTTTAATTATAAATCTAATAATAAGGGTATGTTAGCGAATGTTGTAAGGGTGTAAGTCGAAATTCTGTCCGTGTAACGCTACGCTATTTTTAATCATTGTAAGTTATGTTCAACCTTTTTACATTAATGTCTCGTAGCTAAGTTATTATTATGCTTATTTAAAACGAAGTAATCATGATGTTGGGCTAATTACTAAAATTGGGTAATTGGGCTTTGTACCATAATTGGGGTTTGGACAAAAGAACGACACTTGTGGAAATTAGACTATGGGCTATTAATGGGCTTTATATTTGTTTAACTAAATGAAAGTTTGTTAATGTTAATATAAAGATTTATAATTGGGCGTCCCTATAAATTACCATATACACTCGATCGGACACGATGGGCGGGGTATTTATATGTACGAATAATCGTTCATTTAACCGGATACGGGAATGGATTAATAGCCACTAGAATAATTAAAACAGGGGTGAAATTACATTCAAGGGTAATTGGTGTAATTGCTAACAAAGTAGTAAAACCTTGGTTTACACGCAGTTGATAACCTGGTGTATTCATTAAACAAAGTATTAAAACCTTGTTACAATTCGAATCCCCAATTAGTTGGAATATTTAACTTCGGGTATAATAATAATTTGATGAGGACACTCGCACTTTATATTTATGACTGATGGACTGTTATGGACAAAAACCAGACGGACATATTAAATAATCCAGGACAAAGGACAATTAACCCATGGGCATAAAACTAAAATCAACACGTCGAACATCATGATTACGGAAGTTTAAATAAGCATAATTCTTTTATTTCATATTTAATTTCCTTTATTTTATATTTAATTGCACTTCTAATTATCGCACTTTTATTTATTGTTGTTTAATCGCACTTTTAATTATCGTCCTTTTTTATCGCAAGTTTATTTTATCGCACTTTTATTATTCGCAATTTCATTATTGTTATTTACTTTACGCTTTAATTTAAGTCTTGTATTTATTTTTAATATTTTACATTTGGTTTTAACTGCGACTAAAGTTTTAAAATCGACAAACCGGTCATTAAACGGTAAAAACCCCCCTTTATAATAATAATATTACTTATATATATGTTTGTATTTTTATATAGCGTTGAGCTTTGTTTAAAGATTTCCCTGTGGAACGAACCGGACTTACTAAAAACTACACTACTGTACGATTAGGTACACTGCCTATAAGTGTTGTAGCAAGGTTTAAGTATATCCATTCTATAAATAAATAAATATCTTGTGTAAAATTGTATCGTATTTAATAGTTTTTCCTAGTAAAATATAAACTATTTTTATATACACCTCGCATAACATCAAGTATTTTTGGCGCCGCTGCCGGGGAACTTTCTAAACGCCGGAAGCGCAAAGCTAATATAAAAAAAAAAGATTTTTTGTTAACTTTTATTAAAATTCGTTTTTGTAAAAATACGTTTTAATTATTCAAAAATATAAAAAGAAAAACAAAAATATAAGTATTTTTTAAGATTTTGTTAAATATTTAAGTTTTATAAGTTTCTTTATTTTTATTTTAATTTATAAAAATATAAGTTTTATTAAATATCTTTTATTTATAGAAAAAACAGAAAACAGAAAATAAAAATAAATAAATAAAGAAAAAACGCGTCGAAGATTAAATCTGTCAACTGAATTTCTGAACCCCGCGAGTCGCGGGGTTTGAAGCATTAAATACCGCAAGTCGCGGAGCTTCTCTGACACGCGAACAGGAAGCCCTAATTCAGCATTAATTACGGGTATTAATTAATTATTATTATTATTTAACCCTAATTATTATTATTATTATTATTAGTTTTATTTTAAGATTTACTTTTTATTTAATTTATATATTTTAGTTAAATTAGTTTAGTTAAATTATAAAATTAATAGTTTAAATAAATAAATAATATAAAAATAATATTTTTATAAAAATTGTACTTTTTACAACTTTTTGTATATTTTTATATTTTGTCCCTTTTTAATCGTTTTAGCGTAATATTTGTATTTTTAGCTCATATTTAATTTTAAACTTAGTTTTTGCCATAGTCATTTTTACTCCTAGATTTTTAGGCTTTGCCGTAGAATTCCTTAAGTGCTTTTTCTTTAGACTAAGATTTAGGTGCTTTAGAATTTTGCGACGCCTTTTTAAGTTTTAGTTTCTTTTTAAGTTATTTCCATTTGGGATTTAGTTTTTCCTGTAAGCTTTAATATTTTTAGACCTTTTACTATGTATCAATTATCATTCCAATTAGTAATTTCAATTTGCGATTATAATTTTAAGTTAGTTGTAGTAATAAGGTTAGGTTAGTCAAGTATTTTTAAGTTTTTATAAGTTTCTTTTATTTTTTTTCGTCACCTTTTATTTTTCAACCATTTTTCTTTTTCGACCTTTTTCGACGAACTCTTTTTCTTTCTTATTTCTCGCTATTCTAGTTTTTAGGACATAGATTTTTATTCTACTTCTTATCTAAATTTCTTAAAATTACGAAAATTTATTTTAAGTGGTTAAATTAATAGACATCAAAATTTTCTGGTTC
Source organism: Rutidosis leptorrhynchoides (assembly GCF_046630445.1). Classification (NCBI taxonomy): domain Eukaryota; kingdom Viridiplantae; phylum Streptophyta; class Magnoliopsida; order Asterales; family Asteraceae; genus Rutidosis; species Rutidosis leptorrhynchoides. Next base: position 150,565,015 of record NC_092336.1, read on the forward strand.
GTAGTAATAGTTGGATTTGTACGTGGACCGGGTTATTGGAGCCAAATAGTCCTCAATTATATTGAGACCAAACGAATCCTGCCCCTCTGCTGCATCTTTTGGCTATTCGAAACGTGGGCAAAATCAGAAAAGTCTATTGATTGGATAACTTATTATAATTTTTCTTTTCTTTTTAAAAACTAATAGGATATTCAGTGAATGCACCGAGCAAGACGTTCACCACCTTTTGTACGTTCACCACCTGTAACTAGATCAAGACATTTAGAAAATATAACCGCCGTTGATTTTTCTTTAGAATCGTCATCCAGTCGACCAAGTACTTCAGTTCAAATTTCCGATAATCCATTTTTTGAACCCAACCTCACAATTGAGAATCCGGAAAATATTCAGGAACGGTTCGTAGATCCTGAACCATTAAACTTTCCTCCGGAACCACCAATCATTCAAACAGAGATTGTTGAGGAACGAACCATTAAATCAGAATCATCTAGTGATACCGATTCAACAAATTCAATTATGGAGAATCTGGAACCTTTAAGTATGGAAGACCGAATGAGAGCTAAACGCACTGGCCAAGGTCACGCAATTACTCATCCAGACATTAATGCGCCAGATTATGAAATCAAAGGACAAATTCTACACATGGTGACTAATCAATGCCAATTTAGTGGTGCGCCGAAGGAAGATCCAAATGAACATCTACGTACCTTTAATAGGATCTGCACACTATTTAAAATCCGAGAAGTGGAGGATGAACAGATATATCTCATGTTATTTCCCTGGACTTTAAAGGGAGAAGCCAAAGATTGGTTGGAATCGTTACCTGAAGGGGCGATCGATACATGGGATGTTTTAGTTGACAAATTTCTTAAACAATTCTTTCCTGTATCTAAAGCCGTAAGACTTCAAGCAGAAATTGTTACGTTCACACAGAAGCCAAATGAAACTCTATATGAGGCGTGGACTAGATATGGAAAGTTGTTAAGAGGATGCCCGCAACATGGTTTAGACACCTGTCAAATAGTACAAATATTCTACCAAGGATGCGACATCACTACAAGGAAAGACATAGATATAGTAGCTGGTGGTTCTATTATGAAGAAAACCGAAACTGATGCTTACAAAATTATTGATAACACTGCTTCCCACTCACATGAGTGGCACCAAGAAAAAGATATCATTAGATCATCTAAAGCAGCTAGAGCCGATTCTAGCCATGACTTAGATTCCATTTCCGCAAAGATAGATGTTGTGGAGAGACGAATGGAGAAGATGACTAAAGATATTCACTCAATACGAATTAGTTGTGAACAGTGTGGAGGACCACATTTGACAAAAGATTGTCTCAGTATTGAATTAACAATGGAACAAAGAGAGAATATTTCATACATAAACCAAAGGCCTGGAAATAATTATCAGAATAATTATCAACCGCCAAGACTGATTTACAATCAAAACCAGAATTATAACCGAAATATTCCATACAACAACCAACAAGGTCCTAGCAATCAACAAGTATCCAATAATACTTACAATCAGCAAAGACCTAATTTTCAAAACAAACCACCACAACAAACCGATGATAAAAAGCCGAATTTAGAAGATATGATGACGAAGCTAGTTGAAACTCAAACACAGTTTTTCACATCTCAGAAACAAACCAATGAACAAAATGCTCAAGCATTTAGAAATCAACAAGCTTCTATTCAAAATCTGGAACAAGAAGTAAGTAACCTAGCAAGACTAATAGGTGAAAGAAAACCGGGAAGTTTACCAAGCGATACAAATGCTAACCCCCGGAATGAAACAGCTAAAGCTATTACCACAAGAAGTGGTACAACACTTAAACCACCTGAAATACCTGTAACTTCTGATGAAACCATTCCTACTCCACAAGAACCACAACCTGATCAAGATAAGGAAAAAGAACCGGTAGTTGAAAAGATTAATGAAGATAACATAGTTAAGGATAAACCTTATGTTAAACCATATCAACCACCACTTCCTTATCCGAGTAAAATGAAGAAAGAGAAACTTGAAGCCGAGCAATCCAAACTTTTGGATATGTTTAAACAGATAAATGTAAATCTTCCTTTCATTGATGTGATTTCAGGAATGCCAAGATATGCTAAATTCTTGAAAGATCTAATTTCAAATAGAAAGAAAATGGAAGAACTCTCGGCTGTTACTATGAATGCTAATTGTTCAGCAGTGCTATTGAATAAGATACCAGAAAAATTATCTGATCCAGGAAGTTTCACAATTCCATGTTTTCTGGGTAGTCTTAGTTCAATAGAAGCATTGGCAGACTTAGGTGCTAGTATAAATCTAATGCCGTATTCACTATACGCTAAACTAGACCTTGGAGAATTGAAACCAACCAGAATAAGCATACAACTAGCCGATAGATCAATAAAATATCCTAGAGGGATAATGGAGAACATGCTAGTTAAAGTTGGTACTTTAGTATTTCCAGTAGATTTTGTTGTTCTGGACATGGAAGAAGATTCTCAAGTTCCTCTCATATTAGGAAGACCATTCTTAAACACGGCTAAAGCAATGATAGACGTGTTCGGTAAGAAACTGACCCTAAGTATAGAGGATGAGAGTGTTACCTTTTCAGTTGATAGAGCAATGCAATAACCACAATCTGCAGATGATACATGTTATTATATTCAAACTATAGATGCACATGCAGAATTATTAGAAGAATTTCCAGAATTACAAGGAACAGGAGAATGTTCTTTAGGAGAAGGTAATGAACCAATTGATGAAGCTGAAATGTTAGCTACACTTATAGCTAATGGATATGAACCAACAACAGAAGAAATTCAAATGCTAAAAGAAGAAGACAGATATCGATATAAATCATCGATAGAAGAACCTCCGAAATTAGAGTTAAAGCCACTTCCAAACCATTTGGAATACGCTTATTTACATGGTGAATCTGAATTACCTGTAATAATATCGTCTTCTCTTACTGAAAATGAGAAATCACAACTCATTTCTGTGTTGAAAGCTCATAAACCAGCCATTGCATGGAAGATTCATGATATTAAAGGAATAAGTCCTTCGTATTGCACACATAAAATCCTTATGGAAGAAGGTCATAAAACGTATGTGCAACGCCAACGAAGACTAAATCCTAATATGCAAGATGTAGTTAAGAAAGAGATTATTAAACTGCTAGATGCAGGTTTGATATATCCAATTTCTGATAGTCCATGGGTAAGCCCAGTTCAATGCGTACCTAAGAAGGGTGGCATGACTGTCATTACAAATGAGAAAAATGAGCTTATTCCTACTAGGACTGTAACAGGATGGCGTGTATGTATTGATTATAGAAAATTAAATGACGCCACCAGAAAAGATCACTTTCCCTTACCTTTCATAGATCAAATGTTGGAAAGATTAGCCGGAAATAGTTACTATTGTTTTCTAGATGGATTTTCCGGATATTTTCAAATTCCAATAGCACCCGAAGATCAAGAGAAAACCACATTCACGTGCCCTTATGGTACTTTTGCTTACAAACGCATGCCATTTGGACTTTGCAACGCCCCTGCAACCTTTCAAAGGTGTATGATGGCGATTTTTCACGACATGATAGAAGAATGCATGGAAGTATTCATGGATGACTTTTCAGTCTTCGGTGATACATTTAAATCATGTCTAGTTAATCTGGAACGAATGCTAATTAGATGCAAACAATCAAATCTAGTACTTAATTGGGAGAAATGCCATTTCATGGTTAAAGAAGGCATCGTTCTTGGACATAAAATTTCAAAAGAAGGAATTGAAGTGGATAGAGCTAAAGTAGATGTAATTGCTAAACTTCCACATCCCACAAATGTTAGAGGAGTTAGGAGTTTTCTAGGGCATGCCGGTTTTTACCGACGTTTCATAAAAGATTTTTCTAAAATTGCCACTCCTATGAATAAACTCCTAGAAAAGGATGCGCCATTCATCTTTTCAGATGAGTGTATCAAATCTTTTAATATTCTTAAAGAGAAACTCACTAATGCACCAATCATGATAACACCAAATTGGAATCTACCATTTGAACTAATGTGCGATGCAAGTGATTTTGCAATGGGAGCCGTTTTAGGACAAAGGATTGAAAAACGATTTCAACCTATATATTATGCTAGTAAGACGTTACAAGGAGCACAAACGAACTATACAACTACTGAAAAAGAACTCCTTGCTATTGTCTTTGCTTTTGACAAATTTCGATCATATCTCGTTCTAGCAAAAACGGTGGTCTATACCGACCATTCTGCTCTTAGATACTTATTTTCAAAACAAGATGCTAAACCAAGATTAATCCGTTGGATCTTACTCTTACAAGAGTTTGATATTGAAATCCGAGATAAAAGAGGAGCAGAAAATCTCGCCGCTGATCATCTTTCTCGTCTTGAAAATCCCGAATTAGAAGTTCTAAATGAATCAGCCATACAAGACAACTTTCCTGATGAATATCTATTGAAGATAGATTATAATGAAATCCCATGGTTTGCAGACTATGCAAACTACTTAGTTTGTGGATTCCTTGAAAAAGGATTATCATACCAAAGACGAAAGAAATTCTTCAGTGATATAAAACACTATTTCTGGGAAGATCCACATTTGTTTAAAAGTTATCCCGATGGAATAATACGCCGATGTATATTTGGAGATGAAGCTAGTAAAATTTTAAACCATTGTCACACAGGACCAACAGGAGGGCATTATGGGCCTCAACTAACAGCAAGAAAAGTTTATGAAGCTGGATTCTATTTTCCTACAATTTACAAAGACGCACACCTTCTTTGCAAATCCTGTGATGCATGTCAAAGGGCCGGAAAAATAAGTCAACGTGATGAAATGCCACAAAATGTCATCCAAGTATGTGAAGTATTTGACATTTGGGGTATTGACTTTATGGGTCCATTTCCAAAATCTCATAATAATCTATATATACTCGTAGCCATTGATTATGTATCTAAATGGGCAGAAGCACAAGCTCTCCCAACTAACGATGCACGAGTTGTAGTCAACTTTTTAAAACGTCTTTTTGCAAGGTTTGGAACACCGAAAGCTTTAATAAGTGATCGGGGTACTCATTTCTGTAATAATCAACTTGAGAAAGTTCTTAAAAGATATGGAGTAACTCATAAAATCTCCACCGCATATCATCCACAAACAAGTGGACAAGTTGAAAATACCAACCGAGCTTTAAAACGTATTCTAGAGAAAACCGTAGGATCAAATCCGAAGGAATGGTCCATTAAATTGGAGGATGCACTCTGGGCTTTTAGAACAGCCTACAAAACTCCAATTGGAACCACACCCTTTAGACTTGTTTATGGAAAAGCATGTCATCTTCCAGTAGAAATTGAACACAAAGCATTTTGGGCTTTGAAAACATGTAATCTTGATTTACATGAAGCCGGACGTCTACGATTAAGTCAACTAAACGAATTAGAAGAATTAAGACATGAAGCATACGAAAATTCGTTAATCTATAAAGAAAGAACGAAGAAATGGCATGATAAAAGAATCAGAAGTTCAAAAGAATTTAAAGAAGGAGACACAGTTCTTCTTTTCAATTCACGATTCAAGCTATTTCCTGGAAAATTGAAATCAAGATGGTCTGGACCATTCATAGTCAAAAGAGTTTTCCCATACGGAACGATAGAATTAATAAATTCAAATGGGATTAAATTTAAAGTTAATGGTCACAGAGTTAAACATTACATACATGATCCGATGGAAGTCGACAACGAAGTTAATCACAATTTCGACACCACAGCTAACTAAGTGTGGGGAGAATCAAGTCTTTAAAGGATAATATGTATTTCTGTTAGAGTTAGATTGTCTGTTTTCGTGTAGTTCTCGAAAATGGAACCCGAATGGTCTTTCCCTAGCAGACCCTAAAGAACTAGTCTTCTCCCCCCATTCTGAATTTTTATTTTTTTTAGGAAATGAAGACTGCCTGTGAACTAAACCATGGTCTAATGCTACACGCTTTGATCACTAAACGTAATAATGACATACTACCGAGTGAATTAGTATCAGTAATCAGAGAAAGAATGGACGGAGTTAGAAAAGAATCCAGATGCGAAGATAATAAATTACAATTTGGTAAAGGAAAATCAAAATCCGCAGCGAAAAGAAGAGCACGACACCTAGAACGATGTCACAAATGCGGAAAATGGTCACATGGAGGTAAATGTTCAAATAATCAAACCTATTCAAATACCGAATTTGTTACTTTATGCAGAGACGGACCGTTCATATGTTTAGAAGAAAAGACACTGAATGCTCGAGGTTACGCCTATGTAGCCATGGAAAACCAATTAAACCGACTATCTTATGAATGGAATAGATCATATAACTAAGAAATCTATTTCACAGGTATGTCTGTACAGTTTTTATTTTTATTTTTATTTTTAACCTTTTGATAATAAACGCTAATTTGTTCGCTAAAAAGTATTAAATTGGTATTAAATAAAATTAGGTTTGGCGACCGAAATTATTGATATCATTCAAAAATTTATTACATCACTGCGAAATTTAACGTTTATTCTTAAGGTATAAATATCTTTAAACAATCAACCCAAAATATTTCAAAAATTCGTCATGAGTTAAATTAGGTCTTGGAACCGAAATTACTTTACCGAAAAGAGGGGCGCATATTTTTGATAATATTTGATTGATTAAAGTGGGATAAAAAGCCAAAAAGATTTTTAATTTTATTTTTACCATGTTTTTAAAATTAATATTTAAATCTTAAATTAATATTGTAAACTTTGTAAAATCAATATTTATTTAAAATTGTAAATATTTGAAAAAATTAATATAAGTTTGGTGTGAATTTATAATATGAATTTTTAAATTAATATTGGTGTGAACTTTTAATTTTTAAAATATGAATTTTTAATTTTATGCATTTCAAATTTTGAGTTTGGTGTGAATTTTTAATATTAATTTTGAATTTTATATTTAAGTTGTGTGAATTTAAAAACAAAAATTTACTCTATCTCATTAAGTTAAAAATATGATTTTTAAAATTCGTCGTAAGTTGAAGACTAGGTCTTTGAACCGAAATTGCTTTACCCAAGGGAGGGACGAGAACTTTTAATATCATTATTTTTAATCTTATTGAATTAAAGTATGCCAAAAACATTGAAAAAAAAAACCCAAAAATCTTAGCTTTTAAAACAATCGCTACAAAAAGACAAATTTTAAAATTTTGTCGAAGGACGGACTAGGACATTGATCCGAAACGACCTCGTCCTAAATAACAAGGGAAACAAAATTTTAAAATTAATTACTTAATTGTTTTAATAAGTTAATGATTATAAAAAAAAAAAAAAAAAAAATTACCAAACTCCGCGACTCGCGGAGTTTGGAGCTTAAATCTCCGCGAGTCGCGGAGAGACTAAAAATCGAAATAAAATATAACTGCAGAACAGATCAGTCCCCAACCCACAAAAACTAAAAACCTGCGAATTCTGCACCCGAAAAACCCGAAAAACACCCCCAAAAATCCCAATATTTAACCGTTAATCACCAAATTTTTTGCTAAAATCATGTTGAGAAGGATGCTATCTAAGAATTACTCAAGAAAAACGGTAAATTTCTACACCTAAACACCATTTAATCCGAAATTTGGTGTTCTTGAGTCATTTTTTTCCCAATTTGATTTTGATGCTTTTTAGTGTAATTAGGCTTAAATTGTTTATGTATTATGCTTGTATAACCTAGATTGATGCTGTTTAACATGATTAGAAGCCTTAAACTTCAAATTTTGAGTAATCTAGGGTTTGTGTTCTTGAGCAAATTTGGGGCTTTTTGATATAAACAGGTTATGGCCGATTTTTGTCATGAATTGTTGCTAAATTGAGTAGTGTAACATGTCTAGGTAGTTAAATGATCCAAACTTTGAGCCTAAACATGATTTTGAGAATTAAAGTGGACTTTTTCAAGTCTAAAATTCATGAACTTGATTTTTGAAAGATAATGCCATTTGAGACTTGTTTAATTGCTAGTAATGATTATTTTGACATGTTATTTGAGTTGAATGTTTATGAACTTGGCGAACATTTTCGTATATGCTTATTTGAAAAAGTGTAGATTTGATAAAAATGTGAAAATGAGCTTAAGTTTGATATAAATTGATAATGTCATTGTAATTATTTTGATTGATGATTTTGCTGACACTAATGCATATTTGGATGCACAAAAATTGTGTTTGATGTGTTTTGCAGAATGAAAGGGGTGAATCTTCATCCCAAGCCCGCAATGCTCCTGCTGAGAATTTGGAACAACAGGAGGTGGATAACTACTACAAGCAGGATATACCTCATCCAGTCATGACCTTTTCTGATATGCACTTGGAAGAGTTGCACCCGAACCTGAGATTTGACAGACTTTGGATAGATTATCCAAAATATCAACGGGGTTTGCATACTCTTCATTCTAAGGTTGTTGAGGTACCAAGGGTCATAGAATGGGGACCCTTAGAAGCTGTAGAATTGGCCGGGCCAATTAGGGAATTACTTGTACAGAGGTATGGTAATTCTTCTTTTAATGACTGGGTATGTTTATTCACCATACGTAGACCTGTATATAAAGTATGGTGTGAAGAATTGTTATGTAGTATAGAGTTGAATGATCGGGTAGCAAGTTTAACCGATCGTTCTTTTATTAGATTTTTGTTAGGCGGTTCGATGCGCCACATGACTTTACTGGACATGGCTCAGGCTTTACGTATATATACGCCTGAGGAGTTAGCGTCTGCCGATTGTAGAGGATTGATACTAAACGGTAGAAAGATAGATGAAAATTTTGATACACACGGTGTGTGGAGTCAAATGACAAGCCATCACCGTTTCAAAGGGGGAAATTACTCTTATTTGGATATAGATAGAGCCGAATTAAGAGTGATACATAGGTTTTTAGCTAATTCGATTACACAAAGGGGTAAAAACAAAGAAAAGGTAAATGAACAAGATTTGTTTTACCATATGTGTATTCGAGACCCACAAAGCGCTGTAAGTATACCATATTGTGTGGGTTATTATTTATCAGCTATGGTTCGGGGGATGCGACCACATAGCATAATAGGAGGTGGTATTTTTATTACTTTGATTGGTGAATATCTCGGTGTGGATATAAGTCGGGGGGGATTATTACTAGAAGAGCCGGAACCCCGCGATACTATAGGTTTAAATGTATACCATGGTGCGAAAGTTTTGAAGAGGCGAAATAACGCCGCAGTACGATACCATGGTAGACATCCACAGGTGGAGAGAAACCTGCAACAAGGTAATGTAGGAGGGCGGAATGAGATGCAAGAAATGCATAGGTTTATAGCTTCTCAGGAATACGAAAATGCTAGACAGAGAGCATTTGAAGATTGGCAAGTTCATCAGAACCAAATCATAGCTCATTGCCAACATATAGGTAGAAACTATATTCCTACACCGAAACCCATCTTCCCTCCTTGGTCTATAGAGATGCAGCCACCATATCCTACGTATGACCCTTCCGAAGCATTCTATAGCACTTATGGTTATGCCTGGAACCCCTATTGGTACCAATATCATCCTTAGTTTACTTATTATTATTATTTTTTTTTTGTAATTTGTAATTATTGATACGTTTAATACTTTTGTTAATATTGTAATCATTTTTATAATTGTCTAACTTTTATTCTTAGATTTTAATAATTTTTGAATGTGGGGTAATATACCAAACTTCAAAAATATGTATATATATTTGCAGTTTATCTTATGTACACAACATGGTAAAACAACGCATTTTCAAAGACTGGCATTAAGTTCAGCAAAAGCAACTAATTTTGACGACAAGATGCAAAATATATGTGAAATAACAACAAGACGGAATGAACAAATGATGTGCACCATTTATCATTCAGCAAACAAACGCCAATATATTTGGAAACTTTGGTAAAATTTAATCATTTTCACACAAATCACCCTCAATAATTTAAATTGTTACTGATTTCTTGCAAATGAGGGCATTGCAAGATCTTAAGTGTGGGAAGGGGTTAAATTCTTTCGGATTTTAAAATTTTTTACTTTATACACTTGGTTACCATTAAAAATACTAGTAAAGCAGTAGTTGTATTAGAATCTAGTGCTCTCTGATAAAAAAGAACAGCCCTAGTCTTATATACTGACTACCCAATTCTAGTAAAATTTTTCAAAATTTTCAATTAAATGAATTCAAAATCATGTTTATACATATTTATGAACGATAAAACTAGGTTTTAACACCGAAATTATTGTTACCTCGGAAAGGACATAAATTAAGAAACAAACTAAAATGTTAAAATTCATTTAAAATGGAATAGAGGACGATAAAAAGGAAAATAAAAGCCAAGTGTGGGAAAATTTACCAAGTTATCTTAAACATATGTCACATATATCTGTAACAAATAACTGAAAATACTTTTGCTTTGGACTAAACTAAACTGTTTTTACCCGATGAAAGAAAAGAAGAGATGGATCTACATGATGAATCAATTCCATCATTAAAAGGAAGTACAGTCTTCCGAAAAAGAAACGCGCTTCTTGATTTAGGTCATGAAGTTGTCGTCCAGACCAGCTGTAGGTTGACGAAAAATCTAGAAAAGTCATCACTAAAATCAGCAGGAAATCCACGGACCTCAGCATTAAACAGGGTCGCCATGTGGTCAGATTTATCCTAACCATGAGAAGGATTTATCTTGTACAATGGGGGGCACCATGCAAATTAGCTGGATAAGACTAATGAATCAGATCCCCAGAAAGGATAATCTCCTTAAAGATTAAAAATCAGCTTTTAAGACTGATATTACTCAATCCTAGAGATTGACCTTAAAGATTGAGAATTCAAACTCATGGAATTCAATGATATCTAAACTCGAGCTTGAACGAGAAAATATTTTGATCAAAATTATAAACCGATTTGTTTTCTGAAAACCCTATTTTCAATGCGTTCATTACCATTGAACGTAAAATCCTAGGAATTCACCTGGAATTCATTAGGTCACCTGAACTAAATCGGGTGTCAACCGTAAGAACGGTGGTTGCATAGCATGGTCGAAGACAGGACCTTGTGCCAGACCGAAAAATTATAAGGGTGAGCTTTACTATTGCTCCTATAAAGGATAGTAATTGCGTCCGACACGTTATAGACCATAATTAAAAGCATGTCAGAGGACATTGCCTTAACAGTTGCTTGTTCAACGCTTTCCTTTCAACCGGACGGTAGTTTACCGAAAGGTAATATACGGGACAAGTAAACTGGACGTGTTGCTTTCCAAATACAAGGTTAGCAAGTGGGTGACACAAAACCGCAAGTTTTGAGCTAAAATTTTCAAATCTGAAACCCACCAAACCCACAAAAATATTTTGCAAACACCGGTAAAGGGTTATTCCGGAAAACTTATCTAGGGTAAAAACTAGATTTCAAAAGATCAAATGTTTTCATAAAGATCCAATTTCCTTAATGGATCTAAATTTTTATAGTCATGTGGGACTGTAAACCATATCGTTACTACCATTGTTTATATCACCGTATAAAAATCACTGATGTACAAAGTGTGAAGAATAAAGAAGTGATTCTTGTATTTCAAAACGATATTGCTTGAGGACAAGCAACGCTCAAGTGTGGGAATATTTGATAATGCTAAAAACGAACATATATTTCATAGCATTATTCCTCAAGAAAGACAAGCTTTTAGTTGCAATTGTTCTATTTACAAGTGATATTCGTTTAAATAATAAAAGGTGAAGACAAAAGACAGATTCGACGAATTGAAGACGCAAACGACCAAAAAGCTCAAAAGAACAAAAGACAATCAAAGAGGTTCCAATTATTGATAAGAAACGTCTCGAAATTACAAGAGTACAAGATTCAAAACGCAAAGTACAAAATATAAAATTGTACGCGAGGACGTTCGAAAATCCGGAACCGGGACCAGAGTCAACTCTTAACGCTCGATGCAACGGACTAAAAATTACAAGTTAACTATGCATATAAATATAATATAATATATAATTAATTATATTAATTATATATATATTATATTTATAAATAAAACCGTCGGCAGAGAAAGACTCCAAGGACTGAGCTGTAAATTCATTCTCCGCGACTCGCGGAGTTTGAAGGCCAAAATCACCGCGAGTCGCGGAGCCCCAAAAATCAACTTTTCCTATAAAAGCAACCGAATTCTGATCGCAATTCATAATCTTTTTCTCTCTTCTCTCATATATACGTAAAATATATATATATAATTTATATTTTAATTTTAATTTTAATTATAAATCTAATAATAAGGGTATGTTAGCGAATGTTGTAAGAGTGTAAGTCGAAATTCTGTCCGTGTAACGCTACGCTATTTTTAATCATTGTAAGTTATGTTCAACCTTTTTACATTAATGTCTCGTAGCTAAGTTATTATTATGCTTATTTAAAACGAAGTAATCATGATGTTGGGCTAATTACTAAAATTGGGTAATTGGGCTTTGTACCATAATTGGGGTTTGGACAAAAGAACGACACTTGTGGAAATTAGACTATGGGCTATTAATGGGCTTTATATTTGTTTAACTAAATGAAAGTTTGTTAATGTTAATATAAAGATTTATAATTGGGCGTCCCTATAAATTACCATATACACTCGATCGGACACGATGGGCGGGGTATTTATATGTACGAATAATCGTTCATTTAACCGGACACGGGAATGGATTAATAGCCACTAGAATAATTAAAACAGGGGTGAAATTACATTCAAGGGTAATTGGTGTAATTGCTAACAAAGTAGTAAAACCTTGGTTTACACGCAGTTGATAACCTGGTGTATTCATTAAACAAAGTATTAAAACCTTGTTACAATTCGAATCCCCAATTAGTTGGAATATTTAACTTCGGGTATAATAATAATTTGATGAGGACACTCGCACTTTATATTTATGACTGATGGACTGTTATGGACAAAAACCAGACGGACATATTAAATAATCCAGGACAAAGGACAATTAACCCATGGGCATAAAACTAAAATCAACACGTCGAACATCATGATTACGGAAGTTTAAATAAGCATAATTCTTTTATTTCATATTTAATTTCCTTTATTTTATATTTAATTGCACTTCTAATTATCGCACTTTTATTTATTGTTGTTTAATCGCACTTTTAATTATCGTCCTTTTTTATCGCAAGTTTATTTTATCGCACTTTTATTATTCGCAATTTCATTATTGTTATTTACTTTACGCTTTAATTTAAGTCTTGTATTTATTTTTAATATTTTACATTTGGTTTTAACTGCGACTAAAGTTTTAAAATCGACAAACCGGTCATTAAACGGTAAAAACCCCCCTTTATAATAATAATATTACTTATATATATGTTTGTATTTTTATATAGCGTTGAGCTTTGTTTAAAGATTTCCCTGTGGAACGAACCGGACTTACTAAAAACTACACTACTGTACGATTAGGTACACTGCCTATAAGTGTTGTAGCAAGGTTTAAGTATATCCATTCTATAAATAAATAAATATCTTGTGTAAAATTGTATCGTATTTAATAGTTTTTCCTAGTAAAATATAAACTATTTTTATACACACCTCGCATAACATCAGATATAAAACCCAACAACCACCCAGAAATTACAAACCGTGTATAGCAATACGTATTGCAACGTAAAGACACGGGAGAATTAAAAACATTATAAATCCAAGGAAGTGATAGAAGTAAATAGATTCTTCTGGCGGCAGATGAAAGAGAAGAATGAAAGATATGAAAGTTAGAAGTATAACAAAAATCAGAACGGGATGGAGAATTTTGAAGAATACTTTAAGGTTTGATTTAGAGGAGGAAGAGTAGAAGATGTGGGATATGAAAGATATAGGAAAGAAGGGAGTGAAGTTATAGTGAAATATCCTACAGAGAAATCGAAACAGATTGCCGCATCTAATCAAAGAAGATCCTGATTTCCCTAATCACTTAAGAACCAAATCTTATTACGTAAGATTTTCTTTAAATCCCTTAAATCTCAGAAGTCAATAGTAACTACGTCATCGATTGAAACGAATATATTTATTTACTCATTTCACTTTTTTTGTGATAGTTTCACTCGTACGTTTCACATGATCGAATCGTTTTATCTATATCTCCCAATAATGATAAAACTCCATTATTACCTCATATTCATCATAAAAACATTCTTACTGTTATCCATGACGACCTTTATCAAATTTCGGGGACGAAATTTCTTTAACGGGTAGGTACTGTAATGACCCGGAAATTTCCGACCAAATTTAAACCTTAATCTTTATATGTTTCCAACACGATAAGCAAAATCTGTAATGGTGAGTCTAGAAAGTTTAAAATCTATATTCATGTAATCAATCACCCTTCAACCACGCCTGACGATTCACGAACATTCATGTGTATATAGATATGTATATATATAATATATACTTATTAATTGAAAACGTTAAGGTATTAGATGTATAAAATTTAGTACTCAATAAGTTATTATATAATATATAATATATATAATTACTTAATATTAAGATAAACAATAAAATGTAATATTAAATTACAAGTTGAAATATAGTTATTATTACTTTCATTATTATCATTATTAAAATAAATATTAATATTATATCAGTAATATGAATATGAATATTTTATATATATATATATATATATATATATATATAAATATAAAATTTAATTCGTTTAATTTGTTTTATTACAAATATTGTTGTTACCGAAATTAATATCATTATTATTATAATTTGTAGTAAAATTATAATTTTAGTTATTATTATGATTATTATTATTACTAAAGATTTATCATCTTATTTAAAATTATTACTACTTATTACTTTTATCATTAATTCAATTATTATCATTATAAATTTTGATATTACTATCATTATTATTATTTAGTGTTTTGATTATTATTAATAATATTATCAATATTATTATTATTAATATATTATTAATATTAATTAAATAAAATTAAAAAAAAATCAGATTAATCAGATAAGAAAGGAAATATGTTGCAATCGATATCAAACTGTTTTTTTTTTGTATTCTTTCTTCTGTCTTAACCTCCTATTCGATTCTTCCTGTCTCCTATCTTGCTAAATGTCGATCTCATGAGCTGTAAGCAGCAAAAATCGATCATATCCTATCATTTCTGTAACTAATCGATTACTGCCTATAAATAATGCCTTTAACTCGCTGTGAAATAAAAAAAAAAAATAGAAACTGAGAGCAAGCGGTTCTGTTCGATACACTCTTTATCAAAACCTCAGATTTCAATTCAATTCAAACATGTATAAATGTAGTTTGGTTAAAAATATTTTATTCCAACTATCTGTAAAATCTTAAAGTCCAATTCCTTCTAATGATCTCTAATTTTGGAAGTCAAAGATAACTTTTAAAAAGTCAAAATATCAGTTCTTCGCGAAATTAGAAACTGTTTTGATAGTTCTGTTTAAATTGATGAATCATATAGTTTTAAGGAGTCATTTGCAATATAATTCATGTTTTGATCGGAAGCTGAAATTGTCCAAATCATGGAATCACCATTTGAGTTAATACTTGGTTCACGACAGATATATCTTCAGCTATCTGTCCAATTTTTTTAATTTGAGTCTGTTAATTTCAAATGCTATCACTTCCATCTGTGTGTTAAGGATAAAATCAAACTTTAATTAGAGTTGGTTCTTTGATCGAATTGTGATGAAGAAGATGACTACGGGTGTTGATATAAAATAAATTAGAATGATAATAATACAGAAAAACGAGTCTGGTTCAATGGTTAAGTGTGATTGCGGTAGAGCGAGAGATCATGGGTTCGAATCCGGTCTTGGGTAATTCTTTTTAGAATGGCTTTTAAAGGGGTATATACTCTTATTTTAATTCTATTATTATTATTATTAGTTATTATGTTTATTATTAATATTATTGTTATTATTATTGTTATTATTAGTATTATTAATTATAGTTATTATGAATAAGTAAATCATTATTATTATTGTTATTACAATTATAATTATTATTATTATCATAATTATAAGTAATATCACTATTATTATTATTATCATTATCATTATCATTATCATTATTATTATTATTATTATTATTATTATTATTATTATTATTATTATTATTATTATTATTATTATTATTATTATTATTATTATTATTATTATTATTATTATTATTATTATTATTATTATTATTATTATTTTTATTGTTATTATTATCATAATTAATATTATTAGTAGTATTATTATTATTATCCCAAAAAGATATAATTTCTTACTTACTATTTATTGATATTATTTTATCAAATAACTATTAGTTATATAAAAATAATACTTAAAACGTAATACATAACTATATTTTTATTTAAAATACATAAAATGAATATATTTATGAAACATATAAGTTATTAATATAAAGATGATATCACTAATAAATATATATGAATTTGCTCAATTTCAGTTATATGTGTTAATATATATATAAATGATATAGGTTCGTGAATCCGAGGCCAACCTTATAATTGATCAATGGTGTTATATGTATTTTTACTACAAAATACAGTATGGTGAGTATATAGTCCCTTTTACTCTAAATATTTTGGGATGAGAATACATGCATTTTATGATTTACGTTATGGACACAAGTGATCAAAAATAAATTCTATGTTGAGTTGTACCATGGCATATTTCTTTATACCTGGTAGCTAATATTTACATGAGGAATGTAAACGCGAATCCTGTTGATAGATCTATCGGGCCTGACAACCCCAACCGGGCTGGACGACCAGTTTTCAATGGTTGCACAGTACTTCGTTTCTGTATACTACACTTGGTACGGTGTAGTGATTATTTAAGAATATGCTGCGATGATTTAAATGTTAAGTATGGTTACCAAGTGCTCAACTACTTTTCATACACTTGCGAGTGTATTATATTTTAATATATGAAATCTTGTGGTCCATAGTTATAACGCTGCTAGCATCAAACCTATATCTCACCAACTTTATGTTGACATTTTAAAGCATGTTATTCTCAGGTACGAATTAAGTCTTCCGCTGTGCATTTGCTCATGTTAAGGACATTACTTGGAGTCGATCGTTGCAATGGAACCAAATATTGATGACTTCGTCCAGGAGGATTAGGACGGGTTGTTAAACATATCAAGAAAGTATATTCTTGATAGTTCTATTCACAGTGATTCTAGTAATTTGACAAATCAAATCGTACTATTACGTTTGAAATGTCCCGTTCTTATTGATTAAAAACGTTCCATATTAATTGATTTCGTTGCGAGGTTTTGACCTCTATATGAGACGTTTTTCAAAGACTGCATTCATTTTAAAACAAACCATAACCTTTATTTCATCAATAAAGGTTTAAAAAGCTTTACGTAGATTATCAAATAATGATAATCTAAAATATCCTGTTTACATACGACCATTATATAATGGTTTACAATACAAATATGTTACAACAAAATAAGTTTCTTGAATGCAGTTTTTAAACAATATCATACAAGCATGGACTCCAAATCTCGTCCATATTTAAGTATGCGACAGCGGAAGCTCTTAATAATCACCTGAGAATAAACATGCTTAAAACGTCAACAAAAATGTTGGTGAGTTATAGGTTTAACCTATATATATATCAAATCATAATAATAGACCACAAGATTTCATATTTCAATACACATCCCATACATAGAGATAAAAAAATCATTTATATGGTGAACACCTGGTAACCGACATTAACAAGATGCATATATAAGAATATCCCCATCATTCCGGGACACCCTTCGGATATGATATAAATTTCGAAGTACTAAAGCATCCGGTACTTTGGATGGGGTTTGTTAGGCCCAATAGATCTATCTTTAGAATTCGCGTCAACTAGGGTGTCTGTTCCCTAATTATTAGATTACCAGACTTAATAAAAAGGGGCATATTCGATTTCGATAATTCAACCATAGAATGTAGTTTCACGTACTTGTGTCTATTTTGTAAATCATTTATAAAACCTGCATGTATTCTCATCCCAAAAATATTAGATTTTAAAAGTGGGACTATAACTCACTTTCACAGATTTTTACTTCGTCGGGAAGTAAGACTTGGCCACTGGTTGATTCACAAACCTATAACAATATATACATATATATCAAAGTATGTTCAAAATATATTTACAAAACTTTTAATACATTTTGATGCTTTAAGTTTATTAAGTCAGCTGTCCTCGTTAGTAACCTACAACTAGTTGTCCACAGTTAGATGTACAGAAATAAGTCGATAAATATTATCTTGAATCAATCCACGACCCAGTGTATACGTATATCAGTATTGATCACAACTCAAACTATATATATTTTGGAATCAACCTCAACCCTGTATAGCTAACTCCAACATTCACATATAGAGTGTCTATGGTTGTTCCGAAATATATATAGACGTGTCGACATGATAGGTCGAAACATTGTATACGTGTCTATGGTATCTCAAGATTACATAATATACAATACAAGTTGATTAAGTTATGGTTGGAATAGATTTGTTACCAATTTTCACGTAGCTAAAATGAGTAGTTTTTACCAATTTTGTTTTGCTCGCCATTTATTAGTTTCTAATCCGTTTTGAGTGATTTAAGCGGCCACGGTTTCGTATTGAACTTGAATTTTTGAAACTAAACAGAAAAGGTATAGGTTTATAGTCGGAAATACAAGTTACAATTCGTTTTTGAAAGAGGTAGTCATTTCCGTCGAAAGAACGACATCTTGATGACTGTTTTGAAAAACATACTTTCACTTTGAGTTTAACCATGATTTTTGGATATGGTTTCATGTTTATAAGAAAAATAATTTTTCCGGAAGTATAGCTTTTAAATCAAAGTTTTTCATAGTTTTAATTATCCAAACCAAAACAGCCCCCGGTTGTAACTACGACGGCGTAAATCCGATTTTATGGTGTTTATCGTGTTTCCGGGTTTTAAATCATTAAGTTAGCATATCATATAGATATAGATCATGTGTATAGTTGATTTTAAAAGTTTAGTTAGAAGGATTAACTTTATTTTCGAACAAGTTTAGAATTAACTAAACTATGTTCTAGTGATTACTAGTTTACCACTTCGAATATGATAGCTTTTTATGTATGAATCGAATGATGTTATGAACATCATTACTACCTTAAGTTCCTTGGATAAACCTACTGGAAAAGATAAAAGTGGATCTAGCTTCAACGGATCCTTGGATGGCTCGAAGTTCTTGAAGCAGAATCATGACACGAAAATAAGTTCAAGTAAGATCATCACTTGAAATAAGATTGTTATAGTTATAGAAATTGAACCAAAGTTTGAATATGATTATTACCTTGTATTAGAATGATAACCTACTGTAAGAAACAAAGATTTCTTGAGGTTGGATGATCACCTTACAAGATTGGAAGTGAGCTAGCAAACTTGAAAGTATTCTTGATTTTATGAATCTAGAACTTTTGGAATTTATGAAGAACACTTAGAACTTGAAGATAGAACTTGAGAGAGATCAATTAGATGAAGAAAATTGAAGAATGAAAGTGTTTGTAGGCGTTTTTGGTCGTTGGTGTATGGATTAGATATAAAGGATATGTAATTTTGTTTTCATGTAAATAAGTCATGAATGATTACTCATATTTTTGTAATTTTATGAGATATTTCATGCTAGTTGCCAAATGATGGTTCCCACATGTGTTAGGTGACTCACATGGGCTGCTAAGAGCTGATCATTGGAGTGTATATACCAATAGTACATACATCTAAAAGCTGTGTATTGTACGAGTACGAATACGGATGCATACGAGTAGAATTGTTGATGAAACTGAATGAGGATGTAATTGTAAGCATTTTTGTTAAGTAGAAGTATTTTGATAAGTGTATTGAAGTCTTTTAAAAGTGTATAAATACATATTAAAACACTACATGTATATACATTTTAACTAAGTCGTTAAGTCATCGTTAGTCGTTACATGTAAGTGTTGTTTTGAAACCTTTAGGTTAACGACCTTGTTAAATGTTGTTAACCCAATGTTTATAATATCAAATGAGATTTTAAATTATTATATTATCATGATATTATCATGTATGAATATCTCTTAATATGATATATATACACATTAAATGTCTTTACAACGATAATCGTTACATATATGTCTCGTTTAAAAATCATTAAGTTAGTAGTCTTGTTTTTACATATGTAGTTCATTGTTAATATACTTAATGATATGTTTACTTATCATAGTATCATGTTAACTATATATATATATCCATATATATGTCATCATATAGTTTTTACAAGTTTTAACGTTCTTGAATCACCGGTCAACTTGGGTGGTCAATTGTCTATATGAAACATATTTCAATTAATCAAGTCTTAACAAGTTTGATTTCTTAACATGTTGGAAACATTTAATCATGTAAATATCAATCTCAATTAATATATATAAACATGGAAAAGTTCGGGTCACTACAGTACCTACCCGTTAAATAAATTTCGTCCCGAAATTTTAAACAGTTGAAGGTGTTGACGAATCTTCTAGAAATAGATGCGGGTATTTCTTCTTCATCTGATCTTCACGCTCCCAGGTGAACTCGGGTCCTCTACGAGCATTCTATCGAACCTTAACAATTGGTATCTTGTTTTGCTTAAGTCTTTTAACCTCACGATCCATTATTTCGACGGGTTCTTCGATGAATTGAAGTTTTTCGTTGATTTGGATTTCATCTAACGGAATAGTGAGATCTTCTTTAGCAAAACATTTCTTCAAATTCGAGACGTGGAAAGTGTTATGTACAGCCGCGAGTTGTTGAGGTAACTCAAGTCGGTAAGCTACTGGTCCGACACGATCAATAATCTTGAATGGTCCAATATACCTTGGATTTAATTTCCCTCGTTTACCAAATCGAACAACGCCTTTCCAAGGTGAAACATTAAGCATGACCATCTCTCCAATTTCAAATTCTATATCTTTTCTTTTAATGTCAGCGTAGCTCTTTTGTCGACTTTGGGCGGTTTTCAACCGTTGTTGAATTTGGATGATCTTCTCGGTAGTTTCTTGTATAATCTCCGGACCCGTAATCTGTCTATCCCCCACTTCACTCCAACAAATCGGAGACCTGCACTTTCTACCATAAAGTGCTTCAAACGGCGCCATCTCAATGATTGAATGGTAGCTGTTGTTGTAGAAAAATTCTGCTAACGGTAGATGTCGATCCCAACTGTTTCCGAAATCAATAACACATGCTCGTAGCATGTCTTCAAGCGTTTGTATCATCCTTTCGCTCTGCCCATCAGTTTGTGGATGATAGGCAGTACTCATGTCTAGACGAGTTCCTAATGCTTGCTGTAATGTCTGCCAGAATCTTGAAATAAATCTACCATCCCTATCAGAGATAATAGAGATTGGTATTCCATGTCTGGAGACGACTTCCTTCAAATACAGTCGTGCTAACTTCTCCATCTTGTCATCTTCTCTTATTGGCAGGAAGTGTGCTGATTTGGTGAGACGATCAAGTATTACCCAAATAGTATCAAAACCACTTGCAGTCCTTGGCAATTTAGTGATGAAATCTATGGTAATGTTTTCCCATTTCCATTCCGAGGTTTTCGGGTTGTTGAAGTAGACCTGGTGGTTTCTGATGCTCAGCTTTGACCTTAGAACAAGTCAAACATTCTCCTAAATATTTAGCAACATCGGCTTTCATACCCGGCCACCAAAAATGTTTCTTGAGATCCTTGTACATCTTCCCCGTTCCAGGATGTATTGAGTATCTGGTTTTATGAGCTTCTCTAAGTACCATTTCTCTCATATCTCCAAATTTTGGTACCCAAATCCTTTCAGCCCTATACCGGGTTCCGTCTTCCCGAATATTAAGATGCTTCTCTGATCCCTTGGGTATTTCATCCTTTAAATTTCCCTCTTTTAAAACTCCTTGTTGCGCCTCCTTTATTTGAGTAGTAAGGTTATTATGAATCATTATATTCATAGATTTTACTCGAATGGGTTCTCTGTCCTTCCTGCTCAAGGCATCGGCTACCACATTTGCCTTCCCTGGGTGGTAACGAATCTCAAAGTCGTAATCATTCAACAATTCAATCCACCTACGCTGCCTCATATTCAGTTGTTTCTGATTAAATATGTGTTGAAGACTTTTGTGGTCGGTATATATAATACTTTTGACCCCATATAAGTAGTGCCTCCAAGTCTTTAATGCAAAAACAACCGCGCCTAATTCCAAATCATGCGTCGTATAATTTTGTTCGTGAATCTTCAATTGTCTAGACGCATAAGCAATCACCTTCGTTCGTTGAATTAATACACAACCGAGACCTTGCTTTGATGCGTCACAATAAATCACAAAATCATCATTCCCTTCAGGCAATGACAATATAGGTGCCGTAGTTAGCTTTTTCTTCAATAACTGAAACGCTTTCTCTTGTTCATCATTCCATTCAAATTTCTTCCCTTTATGCGTTAATGCAGTCAAGGGTTTTGCTATTCTGGAAAAGTCTTGGATGAACCTTCTGTAGTAACCAGCTAGTCCTAAAAACTGGCGTATGTGTTTCGGAGTTTTCGGGGTTTCCCACTTTTCAACAGTTTCTATCTTTGCCGGATCCACCTTAATACCTTCTTTGTTCACTATGTGACCGAGGAATTGAACTTCTTCCAACCAAAATGCACACTTTGAAAACTTAGCGTACAATTCTTCCTTCCTCAATACTTCTAACACCTTTCTCAAATGTTTACCGTGTTCTTGATCATTCTTTGAGTAAATAAGTATGTCATCAATGAAAACAATGACAAACTTGTCAAGGTATGGTCCACACACTCGGTTCATAAGGTCCATGAACACAGCTGGTGCATTAGTTAAACCAAACGGCATGACCATAAACTCGTAATGACCGTAACGTGTTCTAAAAGCAGTCTTTGGAATATCATCTTCTTTCACCCGCATTTGATGATAATTGGAACGTAAGTCAATCTTTGAATAAACAGACGAGCCTTGTAGTTGATTAAATAAGTCGTCGATTCTCGGTAGTGGGTAGCGGTTCTTGATGGTAAGTTTGTTCAACTCTCGGTAGTCGATACACAACCTGTATGTACCATCTTTCTTCTTGACAAACAAAACAGGAGCTCCCCACGGTGATGTGCTTGGTCGAATGAAACCACGCTCTAAAAGTTCTTGTAATTGGCTTTGCAGTTCTTTCATCTCGCTGGGTGCGAGTCTGTAGGGAGCACGAGCTATTGGTGCAGCTCCTAGTACAAGATCTATTTGAAATTCAACGGATCGATGTGGGGGTAATCCCGGTAATTCTTTCAAAAATACATCGGGAAATTCTTTTGCGATGGGAACATCATTGATGCTCTTTTCTTCAGTTTGTACTTTCTCGACGTGTGCTAGAACAGCATAGCAACCTTTTCTTATTATTTTTTGTGCCTTCAAATTACTAATAAGATGTAGCTTCGTGTTGCCCTTTTCTCCGTACACCATTAAGGGTTTTCCTTTTTCTCGTATAATGCGAATTGCATTTTTGTAACACACGATCTCTGCTTTCACTTCTTTCAACCAGTCCATACCGATTATCACATCAAAAATCCCTAACTCTACTGGTATCAAATCAATCTTAAATGTTTCGCTAACCAGTTTAATTTCTCGATTCCGACATATATTATCTGCTGAAATTAATTTACCATTTGCTAATTTGAGTAAAAATTTACTATCCAAAGGCGTCAATGGACAACTTAATTTAGCACAAAAATCTCTACTCATATAGCTTCTATCCGCACCCGAATCAAATAAAACGTAAGCAGATTTATTGTCAATAAGAAACGTACCCGTAACAAGCTCCGGGTCTTCCTGTGCCTCTGCCGCATTAATATTGAAAACTCTTCCGCGGCCTTGTCCATTCGTGTTCTCCTGGTTCGGGCAATTTCTAATAATGTGGCCCGGTTTTCCACATTTATAACAAACTACATTGGCATAACTTGCTCCACCATTACTCGTTCCGACACCATTTGTTCCTTTCGTTCTATTAACCCCTGGTCCGTAGACCTCACACTTCGCCGCGAAATGACCATTTCTTTTACACTTGTTGCAAAATTTGGTGCAGAACCCCGAGTGATACTTTTCACACCTTTGACATAGCTGCTTCTGATTGTTGTTGTTGCGGTTATTATTGTTGTTGGGATGATTGTTGTAGTTGCTGTTGTTGTTGTTGTTGTTGTTGTTGGGTCGTTTGTTGTAGTTGCAATTGATGTTGCGATTGTTGGGATAATTGTTGCGATTATTGTTGTAATTGCTGTTGTTGTTGTATTGGTGATTCTTATCACTGTTTTCCTCCCACTTTCTTTTGACTTGCTTCACATTGGCCTCTTCAGCAGTCTGTTCTTTAATTCTTTCTTCAATCTGGTTCACTAGTTTGTGAGCCATTCTACATGCCTGTTGTATGGAGGCGGGCTCGTGTGAACTTATATCTTCTTGGATTCTTTCCGGTAATCCTTTCACAAACGCGTCGATCTTCTCTTCCTCATCTTCGAACGCTCCCGGACACAATAGGCACAAATCTGTGAATCGTCTTTCATACGTGGTAATATCAAATCCTTGGGTTCGTAACCCTCTAAGTTCTGTCTTGAGCTTATTGACCTCGGTTCTGGGACGGTACTTCTCGTTCATCAAGTGCTTGAATGCTGATCACGGTAGTGCGTACGCATCATCTTGTCCCACTTGCTCTAGATAGGTATTCCACCATGTTAACGCAGAACCTGTGAAGGTATGCGTAGCGTACTTCACTTTGTCCTCTTCAGTACACTTACTTATGGCAAACACCGATTCGACTTTCTCGGTCCACCGTTTCAATTCGATCGGTCCTTCGGTTCCATCAAATTCCAAAGGTTTGCAGGCAGTGAATTCTTTGTAGGTGCATCCTACACGATTTCCTGTACTGCTAGATCCAAGGTTATTGTTGGTATGTAGCGCAGCCTGTACTGCGGCTATGTTTGAAGCTAGAAAAGTATGGAATTCCTCTTCATTCATATTCACGGTGTGTCGAGTAGTCGGTGCCATTTCCTTCAAAATAGTCAAATGGAACAAGTTAATCATACAGAATATTAAGAGTAGTTAATAGTATTTCGTAGCATAATATGAACTCATTTATAAAAGCTTTTTCTTCATATTAGCGTTTTATAAGTTTAAATTCGGGTAGTACCTACCCGTTAAGTTCATACATAGTAGCTAATATACAATTCAACTACTACAATTCTATATGAAAAACTGATTATAATAATATTTCGCGTTCAAACTTTTATACAATATTTTACAAACTTACAATACCGCTTATTTTACATAAAGCATGAAATATAGCACACAATAACTTTGATACAAGATAGTTGTGAAGATAATTCTAGCTAGTACACAAGTCGTTCAGCAAAGGCAATAAAGACACGTAATTCATACGTCCAGAAACAAGTCATGCATTCTGGTTTTACTAGGACTACTTCCCATCCTTGGTCTTGTGAAACATAACTGTTATGGCCGTTGATAAGACAGCGTGTTGTAACGTCGTCAAAGGGACGAGGGTTACGTAATGTCCAACAGTCCTGTAACAATCTAAAAACCTCATTTCTTACCCCAATTACCGACTCCGTCACTTGTGGGAACGTTTTGTTTAATAGTTGTAGGCCGATGTTCTTGTTCTCACTTTGGTGAGAAGCGAACATTACTAATCCGTAAGCATAACATGCTTCTTTATGTTGCATGTTAGCCGCTTTTTCTAAATCACGAAGTCCAATATTCGGATATATTGAGTCAAAATAATTTCTTAACCCATTGCGTAAAATAGCATTTGGGTTCCCCGCAATATATGCGTCAAAGTAAACACATCGTAACTTATGGATTTCCCAATGTGATATCCCCCATCTTTCGAACGAAAGCCTTTTATAAACCAAGGCATTCTTGGAACGTTCTTCGAATGTCTTACAAACTGATCTCGCCTTAAATAGTTGTGCCGAAGAATTCTGACCGACTCTAGACAAGATTTCATCAATCATGTCTCCGGGTAGGTCTCTTAAAATATTGGGTTGTCTATCCATTTTGTGTTTTTATACTGTAAAATAGACAAGAGTTAGATTCATAAAAAAAAATACTTATTAATACAAGCAATTTTTACATATATCATAAAGCATAAGCACACTATATTACATATATTACACCACACGAATACAGCTATCTTATTCCGACTCGCTTGTTTCTTCTTCTTCGGTTTTGGTTCGTTTTGCCAAGTTTCTAGGGATATATGATGTTCCCGTAATACGAGCCGTCGTTATCCACATTGGTTTAGAAAAACCTGGTGGTTTAGAGGTTCCCGGGTCATTGTTACAACTTAAGGACTTCGGGGGTTGACGATACATATAAAGTTCATCGGGGTTGGAATTAGATTTCTCTATTTTTATGCCCTTTCCCTTATTATTTTCTTTTGCCTTTTTAAATTCAGTTGGGGTAATTTCTATAACATCATCGGAATTCTCGTCGGAATCCGATTCATCGGAGAATTGGTAATCCTCCCAATATTTTGCTTCCTTGGCGGAAACACCATTGACCATAATTAACCTTGGTCGGTTGGTTGAGGATTTTCTTTTACTTAACCGTTTTATTATTTCCCCCACCGGTTCTATTTCTTCATCCGGTTCCGATTCTTCTTCCGGTTCCGATTCTTCTTCTGGTTCCGACACTTCTTCCGGTTCCTCTTCGGGAACTTGTGAATCAGTCCACGAATCATTCCAATTTACATTTGACTCTTCATTATTATTAGGTGAGTCAATGGGACTTGTTCTAGAGGTAGACATCTATCACATAATATCAAACGCGTTAAGAGATTAATATATCACATAATATTCACATGTTAAAAATATATAGTTTCCAACAAAATTTGTTAAGCAAACATTTTTCAAGTAAACACGGTCGAAGTCCAGACTCACTAATGCATCCTAACAAACTCGATAAGATACACTAATGCAAAATTCTGGTTCTCTAAGACCAACGCTCGGATACCAACTGAAATGTCCCGTTCTTATTGATTAAAAACGTTCCATATTAATTGATTTCGTTGCGAGGTTTTGACCTCTATATGAGACGTTTTTCAAAGACTGCATTCATTTTAAAACAAACCATAACCTTTATTTCATCAATAAAGGTTTAAAAAGCTTTACGTAGATTATCAAATAATGATAATCTAAAATATCCGGTTTACATACGACCATTATATAATGGTTTACAATACAAATATGTTACAACAAAATAAGTTTCTTGAATGCAGTTTTTACACAATATCATACAAGCATGGACTCCAAATCTCGTCCTTATTTAAGTATGCGACAGCGGAAGCTCTTAATAATCACCTGAGAATAAACATGCTTAAAACGTCAACAAAAATGTTGGTGAGTTATAGGTTTAACCTATATATATCAAATCATAATAATAGACCACAAGATTTTGTATTTCAATACACATCCCATACATAGAGATAAAAAAATCATTCATATGGTGAACACCTGGTAACCGACATTAACAAGATGCATATATAAGAATATCCCCATCATTCAGGGACACCCTTCGGATATGATATAAATTTCGAAGTACTAAAGCATCCGGTACTTTGGATGGGGTTTGTTAGGCCCAATAGATCTATCTTTAGAATTCGCGTCAATTAGGGTGTCTGTTCCCTAATTCTTAGATTACCAGACTTAATAAAAAGGGGCATATTCGATTTCGATAATTCAACCATAGAATGTAGTTTCACGTACTTGTGTCTATTTTGTAAATCATTTATAAAACCTGCATGTATTCTCATCCCAAAAATATTAGATTTTAAAAGTGGGACTATAACTCACTTTCACAGATTTTTACTTCGTCGGGAAGTAAGACTTGGCCACTGGTTGATTCACAAACCTATAACAATATATACATATATATCAAAGTATGTTCAAAATATATTTACAAAACTTTTAATACATTTTGATGTTTTAAGTTTATTAAGTCAGCTGTCCTCGTTAGTAACCTACAACTAGTTGTCCACAGTTAGATGTACATAAATAAGTCGATAAATATTATCTTGAATCAATCCATGACCCAATGTATACGTATCTCAGTATTGATCACAGCTCAAACTATATATATTTTGGAATCAACCTCAACCCTGTATAGCTAACTCCAACATTCACATATAGAGTGTCTATGGTTGTTCCGAAATATATATAGATGTGTCGACATGATAGGTCGAAACATTGTATACGTGTCTATGGTATCTCAAGATTACATAATATACAATACAAGTTGATTAAGTTATGGTTGGAATAGATTTGTTACCAATTTTCACGTAGCTAAAATGAGTAGTTTTTACCAATTTTGTTTTGCTCGCCATTTATTCGTTTCTAATCCGTTTTGAGTGATTTAAGCGGCCACAGTTTCGTATTGAACTTGACTTTTTGAAACTAAACAGAAAAGGTATAGGTTTATAGTCGGAAATACAAGTTACAAGTCGTTTTTGAAAGAGGTAGTCATTTCCGTCGAAAGAACGACATCTTGATGACTGTTTTGAAAAACATACTTTCACTTTGAGTTTAACCATGATTTTTGGATATGGTTTCATGTTTATAAGAAAAATCATTTTTGGATATGGTTTCATGTTTCCGGAAGTATAGCTTTTAAATCAAAGTTTTTCATAGTTTTAATTATCCAAACCAAAACAGCCCCCGGTTGTAACTACGACGGCGTAAATCCGGTTTTATGGTGTTTATCGTGTTTCCGGGTTTTAAATCATTAAGTTAGCATATCATATAGATATAGATCATGTGTATAGTTGATTTTAAAAGTGTAGTTAGAAGGATTAACTTTATTTGCGAACAAGTTTAGAATTAACTAAACTATGTTCTAGTGATTACTAGTTTACCACTTCGAATATGATAGCTTTTTATGTATGAATCGAATGATGTTATGAACATCATTACTACCTTAAGTTCCTTGGATAAACCTACTGGAAAAGAGAAAAGTGGATCTAGCTTCAACGGATCCTTGGATGGCTCGAAGTTCTTGAAGCAGAATCATGACACGAAAATAAGTTCAAGTAAGATCATCACTTGAAATAAGATTGTTATAGTTATAGAAATTGAACCAAAGTTTGAATATGATTATTACCTTGTATTAGAATGATAACCTACTGTAAGAAATAAAGATTTCTTAAGGTTGGATGATCACCTTACAAGATTGGAAGTGAGCTAGCAAACTTGAAAGTATTCTTGATTTTATGAATCTAGAACTTTTGGAATTTATGAAGAACACTTAGAACTTGAAGATAGAACTTGAGAGAGATCAATTAGATGAAGAAAATTGAAGAATGAAAGTGTTTTTAGGTGTTTTTGGTCGTTGGTGTATGGATTAGAGATAAAGGATATGTAATTTTGTTTTCATGTTAATAAGTCATGAATGATTACTCATATTTTTGTAATTTTATGAGATATTTCATGCTAGTTGCCAAATGATGGTTCCCACATGTGTTAGGTGACTCGCATGGGCTGCTAAGAGCTGATCATTGGAGTGTATATACCAATAGTACATACATCTAAAAGCTGTGTATTGTACGAGTACGAATACGGATGCATACGAGTAGAATTGTTGATGAAACTGAACGAGGATGTAATTGTAAGCATTTTTGTTAAGTAGAAGTATTTTGATAAGTGTATTGAAGTCTTTCAAAAGTGTATAAATACATATTAAAACACTATATGTATATACATTTTAACTGAGTCGTTAAGTCATCGTTAGTCGTTACATGTAAGTGTTGTTTTGAAACCTTTAGGTTAACGATCTTGTTAAATGTTGTTAACCCAATGTTTATAATATCAAATGAGATTTTAAATTATTATATTATCATGATATTATTATGTATGAATATCTCTTAATATGATATATATACATTAAATGTCTTTACAACGATAATCCTTACATATATGTCTCGTTTAAAAATCATTAAGTTAGTAGTCTTGTTTTTACATATGTAGTTCATTGTTAATATACTTAATGATATGTTTACTTATCATAGTATCATGTTAACTATATATATATATATCCATATATATGTCATCATATAGTTTTTACAAGTTTTAACGTTCGTGAATCACCGATCAACTTGGGTGGTCAATTGTCTATATGAAACATATTTCAATTAATCAAGTCTTAACAAGTTTGATTGCTTAACATGTTGGAAACATTTAATCATGTAAATATCAATCTCAATTAATATATATAAACATGGAAAAGTTCGGGTCACTACAACGTTCTTTCTTGTTTAGAACATTAAGTTCATTCAAAACACCATACTTACGAATTTTGGACCATTACTCGCTGTACTAGAGATCGAGAAGATAATAAAAAGGCAAAGAGCTCCAAAATATAAGTGAAAATACAAAGCTCAATAACAACACGGAGGTTACAAACCGTGGATATTAATACGAATAGCAATATAAAGATACGGTATAATTAAGAATAGTATCACCCTAAGGTAATAGTAGAAGCAAACAGATTTTTCTGGTGGAAGATTGAAAAGAAGGATGACATAAATGATAATTAGGAAAATATCAAGGATTAGAACGAGATTAAGCATTTTCACAATCTTTTGGATGTATGAACTAAGAAAGAAAGTATGGGAATAATGAGAATAATGGAACGGAAGAGTTTAATTTAAAATGGAAATATCAGATGGAGTAAGTGAGGCAGATCACCGTATTTAATTATAGAGATCTTAATTTCCTTACTCGCCGAAGAATCAAATCTTTTAGATTTCGAAGATTTTCTTTAAATCCCTTAAATTCTGGAATTCAACCCTGACTACGTTAAAAGCTAAGACGAATCTCTATTCAAATCTTTTGTGATAGCTTCACTTATACGCTTCACCAAAAATCAGATTGTTTTATCCATATTACTCAATGATGATAAAACTCCACTTATCAACTTGTATGTGTCATGAAAACATACTTATTGTCAGCCATGACCATCTCAATCAAATTTCGGGAAGAAATTTCTTTAACGGGTAGATACTGTGACGACCCGGAAATTTTTGATCAAATTTAAACTTAATCTTCATATGTTTCTGACACGATAAGCAAAGTCTGTAATGTTGAAGTCTCAAAAATTTTAAATTTGTTACATGGATCCAATTACCCTTTGACTATTCCCGACGATTCACGAACAATTATTTGTAAATAGAAATGTATATATTAAATAAATAAAAATATAAGAATATATAATATTTTGATTTAATAAAGTAGATTTTTAAATAATTTGAATTTAAAATGTAAAATAACAATTAGAATAATTAAGTACTGTTAATATATATAAATATGTATATGTTATTATAAAACTACGATTTTTGTTAAATATATATAAATATTAACCATTCGGTAAATGTCATCATAAAATATAATATTACATAAATAATAAATGGTATAATAGTAAATTACAAGTTTGAATATAATTGATATATTAATATTATTATCATTACTTTCATTATTATTATTAATATTAATATTAATACTAATATCTGTATTAGTAATATTATTATTTCAAATATAAACATATATATATATATATATATATATATATATATATATATATATATATATATATATATATATATATATATGTGTGTGTGTATAAAACTTGATAAGTATAAGCTTTTATATTATTATTATTATTATTAATACCATTAATAATATTAATATCATTATAATTAATGTTATTTTAGTATCATTAGTAAAAATTATCATTATTATTAATATTAGAAATTAAATTTATTTAGATTATCATTATTGTAAGTATTAATATTATCATATTATTATCTTTATCAATAATATTATTATTATTACTAATATTATTATTAGTTTTATTAATTATTAGTAGTACTAATATATTTATAATTGCCATTATCAAAAATTAAGAATTTGATATATACAGATATATAATCGATGTATAAATACAGATAGATATAAAAATATATATAGATACAAGAATACAGAGTGATATATATGTAAATATATATATACCAATATTGATATATATATATATATATATATATATATATATATATATATATATATATATATATATATATATATATATATATATATATATATATATATATATATATATATTAATTACAGTTATAAATAAATTACATAATTAATCATAAATCAAAAATCAGATTTCCTATCAATATCAAACTGTTTGATAAATCGTTTTATATCTGCAACTGGTACGATCAATTCCAATTATTCATATAATCAAACAATATCTGTTAGGGGTCGACATCATTTTTATTTATTTAATTATGGCAGTATGATTTTTGTCGAGAGAATCAAGCAATCAAACAAACATTAATTGAGTTAACTAGTTGTAACTGTATCTATTTAACTCTATATAATTCACTACTAATACGATTTGGGCGAAAACAACAAAAATCAAAAATTAATTCGAAGAACACAGCCTTCAACCTCTATTCTTGGTCATTTTGTCAAAAACCCTGAAGTTGAATCCCATTTTAAATTCTATAAATGCAAAGATGCTAGAAAACTTTCACTTAAACTTCCTGTAAAGTTTTAAATGCCAATTTCCATTATCAATTACGAATTTTGAGGTCAAAGTTTCTAAATCAAAAAGTCAACGTATTTGTTCATCAATAAATTCAGATTTGTTACAATGTTTTAAGTTTAATTGATGCTTCAGATAGTTTCTAATAATCAATTAGAATCTTTTTCATGTTATGGTCGCGGTCTCAAACACTCTACAAATTCGTTTTTGATATAAAGTTGAACGTGTTCTTCAAAATATCTGTTTCAAATTATTTTATTTTAAATTCTATTGAAAAGTACCTCAATCATTGAGTAAACGTTTCTGTAAATCTTAATAAGTTGGTTATTTATTGGTTTCGATCCATGGTCGACTGTTTTTTATTTTTGGGGAAGAAGATGAATTAAACAGAAAAGATTACGGGTTAAATAAATTGATAATGGTATTAAAACGGAAAAACCAAACAGCTCGATTGGTTAAGGAGGGTTACGGGTTATCGAGAGGTCTTGGGTTCAATTCTTGCTGGTGACAAGTATTTTTTTTAAACACTTTATGAGGTAACTCTAGTTTTCTAAAAATTATTATTATTATTATTGTTATTATTATAAATGTTAAAATTATTATTGTTGTCATTTATCAATTATTATTATTATTACAAGTATAGCAATTATAATTAGTATTAATATTGTTATAACTGATATCATTATCATTATCATTATCGAGTATTATTATCATTATTATTATTATTATTATTATCAGTTAGTATTATGATATTATTAATTAGTATCAATATTATTATTAATAACATGATTAATAAAATTATTAACTTTAAAATAGTTATATTATTATCATCACTAGTATTATTATTAAGTAGCATTATTCTTAATATTATCAGTTGTATTATTATAAATATTATTAATACTATTATTATTATTAAATTTATCAATTTAAGTATTATTATTATTATTATTATTATTATTATTATTATTATTATTATTATTATTATTATTATTATTATTATTATTATTATTATTATTATTATTAATATTATTATTATTATTATTATTATCATCATTTTATAAATATTAGAACTCTTATTTTTAACATAAGTATTATTATTTGTATTATCACGAGTATTATTATGTAATTATTAAAATCAGTATCATAACTATCATTAACAGTAAAATTAATATTTTATATTTATTATCATTAATAACATTATTATTATCAATAGAATCTTCAATGTTATTATCTTATTAATAATAATAAGTATTATAATCATTTTTACCACTAATACTATTATTTCAGGGACGAGGAATGAAATTTTGTCTATTAATATACAAATGATATATTTAATACAAATGATATTAATATACAAATGATATATTTATATACAAAATTAATATATGAAACATATATATACTAATAATATAAAAAGGATATAACTAATAAATTTATATATATATTTTCTTGATTACAATTATGTATATTAATAGATATACAAATGATATAGGTTCGTGAATCCGAGGCCAACCCTGCATTGTTCAGTATCGTCGTATGAATATTTTTACTACAAAATATTGTGTTGTGAGTTTCATTTGCTCCCTTTTTAAATGCTTTTGCAATATATATTTTGGGACTGAGAATACATGCACTTTTATAAATGTTTGATGAATAGACACAATTAATCAGAACTACATTCTATGGTTGAATTGTTATACCGGATATCGCCCCTTGTTGAACTTGGTAGCCTAAGAATTGGTGTTTATTATAATTGCCACCAATTGACGCGAATCCTAAAGATAGATCTATGGCTTTGACACTCCCCAGTCAGAGAATTTGAACTGCTTTAGTACTTCGATGTTTATATGTTTGGGGATATTCTAGATGCATTTTGTTAATGTCAGTTACCAGGTGTTCAATCCATATGAATGAATTTTAAACACTTGCGAGTGTATGATTATTGATTAAATGAAATCTTGTGGTCTATTAAAATTATGAAAATGATTGATTACGATAAACTAATGAACTCACCAACCTTTTAGTTGACACTTGAAAGCATGTTTATTCTCAGGTATTAAAGAAATCTTCCGCTGTGCATTAGCTCATTTTAAGGATATTACTTGGAGTCATTAATGGCATATTTCGAAAGACGTTGCATTCGAGTCGTTGAGTTTATCAAGACTATTATTAAGTCAATTATAGTTGGATGTGTTATGAAATGGTATGCATGCCGTCAACTTTCGATGTAAAGAAAGTTTGTTTTTTAAAAACGAATGCAATGTTTGTAAAATGTATCATATAGAGGTCAAATACCTCGCGATGTAATCAACTATTGTGAATCGTTTATAATCGGTATGAACGGGTCCCTTCAGTTGGTATCAGAGCGGTGGTCTTAGCGAACTAGGTCTTGCATTAGTGTGTCTAAATGATAGTTGTTTAGATGCATTAGTGGGTCTGGACTTCAACCGTGTCTGCATGTCAAAAGTTTTGCTTATCATTTCGTGTTGAAAATTACTTTCTTATCATCCTTAAAGTCTAGACACATCTTACTGCCTCTATTGCATAGATAGTGTATAGATAAAATCGTATCTTAGCGTATCTGTTACTGTTACCTTTGCATGACATATTCCGTAAATTCCTCAGTAAACTACGAAATCTTTTGTTCTATATATATATATATATATATATATATATATATATATATATATATATATATATATATATATATATATATATATATATATATATATATATATATATATATATATATATATATAGATATTTTATATAATTAGAATACCACCCGAAAGCCGGAAATCATTTCATATTTAAAAATTCTTTATTCAATCATACGAAATGAAATTTGCAACTAGTTCAAGCTCCTCGGCTTCCGACAGCTATTCCGATATGGATTTCCACTCGAACTCTGAAAGCAGTACGACCGAAATGGACCAACCAATCAGCGATCATCTATTCTGGATAAATTGGGGATGGGTTCGTAGCCTACTTAATCACTAGAGACAAGAAGAAGGTGATCCCTTCCATCCACCACATTCCCTTCTTGGCGAAGAACCTGAAGCACTTACCGGCGAACCTATCCGAAACACCATTTTCAGCCTCATTTCTAGAGTAGCTCGACACAATTATATTCTATCCACAATTCTAAACCTTATTCATCCGCTCGTTCCGACCGACAATCATCCCAGAGTAATAGAAGAAGTCAACGAACTTCGCGCTCGAGTAATCAATTTGGAGAATATTGTGCAAAGGTTACAAGCACCAGGAGCAGCACCAGAAGCATAACCAGTACCACCATCCATAACAACTACATCCGCACCGCAAACCTCAACTTCATAATCTGTACCTCGAGCATCAACGTCATACGCACCATAGATACCAAGGAGTACCAACAACAACAACTGATGAAATATTAATCTATAACATCATTGAAGAAACATTCTGTGGTGATTATATAATCTCTAAATTCTTAGAGATTATTTATTATAGCTCAAACCAAAAAGCAATTGAGATTAATATCATATTAACTCATTAAATCCATGATTACATCTGAAGAAAATGTATATGTATATATGTTTTCATAAAGATTGTAATTAAAAATTCTTTTGTACAAACTGTTAATGGTGAAAATATTTTAACAGGAAGGTAATACCCGAGGAATATTTAGATGTCACATTAATAAGTAACACTGTACATTCTTCGAATCTGATTCAACGGTCATTTACTATCCTGCTTACATCCACAGATATACGAATCCGTTCACCACAGAATAACCATTTTCATTCAATTTCATATTTGGATTATGAATTACCAGAATCAAACAAGTGGCATAATGAAGAAAACATTGGACAAAAATAAAAATTGTTAGAAACAAACAACTAAAATATGAGAAAATTTTGTTAAGAATCCACTCTA